>NW_026712249.1:12844292-13259292 GCF_030504385.1 Musca domestica | reverse complement strand
TTTTGGATGTGAAAGCTTTTTGTTCATTTCACACTTTAAGTCATCATCTGATCATCATCTAATCAACTGTGGGGTTCTTTTCTATCCTAACCATTTTTGCTTAATTGCACTCTATTTTATGATAGCCTTATAAAATGGACTATTGTAAGTCAAGTTGAAAAAATCGCATAAACATCGATAAAATATATGACAAAAAAAAAAGACAGCCACAGTATTTAGTTTCCTTTGTCTTGGACTAATATTTCGAGGTTTTTTTGACCCAACACAAATAGTGGGTTGTGGGGTACAAAAAGCCTGTTATTGCGGTTCTCGGTGGCTGTATTAAGACAAAGAGAGATTGAAGTTATTAAAGCTGAATTAAAGTTAGATTTTTGTCTTCAATTTATTACAAGGCCTTCAAGTGAAGATCGGTATATAAAGATAATCTGATCACAAAATATGAATAGTTTCAATATAACCTAAAATTGTATGATTCTAAGGAAAGTGGACCGATTCTCTCATTTTCAGAGTCAAACTTTCTGGCTGTAATACCCTTACACCATCTACACCAATACCATCTCTGACAAAGTCCAAACCTTTTAAGGGCTTAAGACATGCTTTCAAAAATATATATTTGTACCTCAAGAGTGTTGCGAGGTCTCCCATCATTTCCTTGAAATATATTCTAAGACAATTTTGATTTAATTTGTATATCACATGCTTGTTTTATTCAACATTTTTATATATAGTTTTCTGAACTACTGTTAACACACATTCATACACGTCAAGTTCCCAACAACCTCCAACAATAACCATATTCCTAAAAAGCTGACAATGATAACAATTTCATCATAAAAAACACAGACAACTTTCTTTTTGTTCAATGCCAACGGTTCAAAGTACTTGTGTATCGATGTGAGGATAGTCTAACATCCAAACCCATAAGAAACAATGACACTGTCGTCATTACAAACCGGCTACTATCTTCAAAAAACAATCAACTAAAAATCTATCCCAAAAATTGTGTCCTAACGAGAGTCTTCATTCCATGCTATCGGATCACAATTTCAAAAATGCCAACAAATGAATTTTACAACTTAACAGGAACTTAATTTTCTATTCGACATTTTTTTTTTGTGCAATATCAGCAAAATGTTTTCAATAGCAGTTTGGGAAAAACTATGAAAATTTAACAATAGGGTCGGTTTTTTATACCATCCACTATACATAGTAAGGAGGGTATATTAAGTTCGTCATTCCGTTTGTAACTCATAGAATTGTCTGAAAATCTACACAAGGAGTTCTTTCTGAGTTTACCCTCTGGAAGAGAATTGTTTACATAGGTCCACGATATCGTATAGCCCCCATACTACGGTATCCCCCGATATTCAGTATATTACTGATTTAAGCCACATTTTTCAGTGGAATGGTCTGAAAATAAACACCTTCCTTTGTATACTTCACCCTCTGGAAGAGAATTGTCCATATAACTCCACATTTTCCACATTTTCAATGAAATTGTCTGAAAAAAACACTGAAAATAAATACAATACAACGGTATCCCCGCTATTCGGTATTTTTAAGATTGTAGCCAAAATTTTCAATGAAATTTTCTGAAAATTCATAAAAGGATTTCCTTCTCTTCTCCACGATATCGTATATCCCCCATATAACGGTACATCTCTATATTCGGTATTTTGATGATTTTAGCTACAATTTTCAATGGAATTGTCTAAAAAAAAAAAAACACACACAAGGAGTTCTTTCTGAGTACTTTACCCCCTGGAATAGAATAAGTTCACGATATCGTATAGCCCCCATACAACGGTACCCCCCGATATTCGGATATTAAACAGAATTGTCTAAAAATCCATTCTAGAAGTTCTTTTCAAGCACTTTACTCCCTGAAAGAGAAATGTACATACAGGTCCACGATATCGTATAGCCCACATATAACGGTACTCCCCGATATTCCATATTTTGAAAATTTTAGCAACATTTTTCACCGGAGTTGTTTCACATTTTGTACCTAGAATTCGTAATGGGTACTACAATCTATGACTGAAAAATTTCTATCCAAGTCCAGGCCTTCGTAAATGCCTTACATATCAGATCCTCCCTATATTCAGTATTTTGATGATTTTAGCTACATTTTTCACCTGATTTTTTTCAAGTTTCTTAATGTAATGTAATAGCTTATGACAAAAGTTGCCTATGCAGGTCCACGTCTTCGTATAGACCCCAATATAAGGGCTATATTCAATATTTTTAAGATTTTAACGGAATTTCGAGCGGGTGTTATTTTTTTGAAAATTTCCAAATTAGTTCCAAATGGTGGAAGGTATTCTAAGTTCGGCCCTGTCGAACATACTTTCTTAATTGTTTTATTATTTATTATTATTATTATTATTATTATTATTATTATTATTATTATTATTATTATTATTATATTATTATTATTATTATTATTATTATTATTATTATATTATTATTATTATTATTATATTATTATTATTATTATTATTATTATTATATTATTATTATTATATTATTTTTTTTTTTTTTTTTTTTTTTTTTTTTCTTTTTTTTTTTTTTTTTTGTGAAAAAAGATTCTGTATAAATGGGACCTTATTTTGAGAGAAGCAAGTAATAATTTTTAATTCTACTCAAATGTGTATCTGAACCTATAAGAGAAAGATATTTAAGGGTCATTATCCCTTACATATTGGGCAACGTCTAAGAAACTAAATAGAAACTGCTTAAAAGTCAATATTTAAGAAGTTATGGCCATTTTAAGATTTCCAATAACTCATGCTTGAAAAAGTGGTCACAAATAATAGCTAAAAACGCCGAAAACTCAATATTTAAGGAGTTATGGCCATTTTAAGGTATTCAATAATTCATGCCTTAAAAAGTGATCACAAATAATAGCTAAAAACGCCGAAAACTCAATATTTAAGGAGTTATGGCCATTTTAGAATTTTAAGTAATTCATTCCTTAAAAAGTAGTTAGAGTGATGAGTAGTTAATTATTTCGTTAGTCACTAAAAAATAAAAACTTTTTTAAATATGTCACGCTATTTGAAATTTATATAATTAAATAATCCAAAAGTTTGCGTTCGCAAATACTTTTTAGCTCTAACAACTTGCTCTACATTTTTTTTATATTTCCCAATATTTTAAAATATTCACTTTTAAAGAAACACACATTCGCACACATCTGGAAATAGTCCAACTCTCCCCTGAAGACCTTAGGGAGCCAACCCAACAAAAAGGGAGAGCGTAACAAACGACAATGAAACGCATCATTTGCGGTGAAGCTTAACAGCAAATAAACATGAAAATGAAAATAAAAAATGTCGAAGAAGAATAAAAAAATATAAATATTTGCCATGAAAAACATATAAAAAATGTAACGACTATCGATATATTTAGTATGTCGATGCTCTGGGTGTAGTTATATGAGTTATTCCAAAAAAAGTGTACATTTGAAAAAAATGTTCATATGTTGGATCATGCAGTCATGTCGGGATTTTGAGATAGAAGGCTAAAATTTTACATGTAGGAGTTTTTTGGCAGTAGCCAGGTTAAGTTCGTTAATGGTGCATTTTGGTACACGTTTTCGTATAGCCACCATGTAACCTTACCTCCCAATATTCGGTATTTTATTGATTTTAGCGTCATTAATTACCGGAGATGTCTCAAATTTTGTATTTAAATTTCGGAATCGGTATTGCAGCCTATTAACAATAATTACTTATGCAGGTCCTTGTCTTCGTATAGCCCCCATATAAAGGGTTTAATTTAAACGGTATTTTTCTAAGATTTTTTTTTATACATTTTCAGGTTCCTTTCAAAAGGTGGAGCGTACTAAAATTTCGGCCCAGCGCTTGTTTAGTTGTTTTATATTCATTTCTCTTGAAGAAAATACTCCAGATTGTTCCACATATGCGTATAATTTATATCTAGCGGTACCCCTATATTTGGTATTTGTATACCCTACACATATATAGTATGGAGGGTGCATTACGTTTGGCATCCAGTTAGTAACTCATTGAAGCAATCATTTAAGAAATATAATCAAATTTTAGAATAAGTTTAGATTTGTTCGAATTAATCACCTTTGGCATGAATTATGGCCTTCAAACGGCCAATGAAACCGTCACATGCTGCCCAAATGTTGCTCCAAAATACTCCAGACAGATTGGATATCAGAAGGATTTGTATCCGGAGCTTTTGGTAGCCATTGTGTGCTGGAAATTAAGCGAGGAACCTCATTTTGTAACCATTCTTGGGTGGCTCGTGCTAAGTGCGATGTTGCTAAGTTCTGTTGGAATGTCCAAGGTCTATGGCAAAAATGTTTGCATGCCCAAGACTTTAATACAACCTCCAGAATATTTTCGAGTTAATATTCGGCATTTATTCTGATGCCACGGTCGATTAATACGAGCGGAGACCAACCATCGGCTGTTTACCATCACCATGGCCGGCGCTTGAGTTCTTGTGGCCAACCGAAGGTGCACATTTTCAGCTGACCTCTTTGGCAAGTAAACACGATCATTTTGTTTGGTTATAAACTGTTGAACAACGAATGTTTTGTCATCGGAGAAAACCAAATACGGCAGTTCGGCACTTTAGCTCTTTTGAATCTATTTCCTTTCTATTGCGGTGTAAGTTCTTGTACTTTTTGGAATTTCAATGGCTTTACCCCAAGCTTAGTTTTCAATATTTTCTGAATGGAATATTGCGATATGTTCAGCTCAAGAGCTATTTTTCGGCTTCTAGGACGCGGGTTTCGATCAAGTCGCTTCTTTACTTTTCGAACCATTTCTGCCGATGTTGCTGTTTTCTTCCGTCCACTTCTTGACGTCGGGCTACGCTACCAGTATCACGGTAACGAGCGATGGTACGAGACACAAAACATTTATTCACATTTAAATGCTGGAGTGCTCTAACGATAGCCACTTGTGGTTTTCCAGCCAAATATAAAGAAATCACACTATCTCGCTTGAATTCAATCACGAATAACTTTTTTTCTGGAAAATTCTCATCAAAATGCTTTTGTACGTTTGTAAACAATATGAGCTGTCACTGGAATAATTTTAACAGCTGTCGGATCAGTGGTTTAGAAATGACAGCAGTCTGAAGCCTTGATCAGAGTAAAATTCTAAGTCAATTAACCCTGTCCGTCACGTTAGAGCCCTAGAAGATAAAATTCAGTCAGGTTCAAGGCCGAAGATGAGCCATATCGCTTCACGGTTTCCTATAGCTCTCATATAAAGGTACCACCCGATATTCGGTATTTTGACCATTTTAACCACATTTTCCAACGGAATTACGAAATTCATTATTTTGATTCCGTAATAGATTCTACTGCTTGTATAGAGTAATTTCTATATAAGACAACGTTTTTCTATAGACCCTAACCTCGAGATATTTGTTATTTTGATAATGGAAGCCAACTTTTTTTGAAGAATTGTATGCAATTTGGTTTGGATGTTTCTAATAACAGAAGTGACGCACACATCCGAGTGATGTGAGACTTTCAATTATTCAAACTTTCTAACGATCATAATTTCTTTAATACGAGTACGTACGTTTTCCAACCCCCAACATATGTATGTTGATGTGACCGCGCAAACTTATAAGTCAAAAGTAGCAACTACACATCCTCAAGAATTTACAACAAATAAACCGAATTAAAATGGATTGAGAATATTTACCCTTACATTGTTGTTGTCAATCGTTCTTAGAATGAATGAAAATAAACTCAAGCTAGAAATTTCGAATTCTCATGAAGCAAAAAAGAAGTGATGCATAATTAACTTTTCTTAAGAATATTTTAAGTTGACTGGTAAATATGTGCGGTCTTTAATTGACCGGAAATTATTTGTAATTGTTACATGATGTGTCACACATCCGCTTAACGGCGCTGAGCTGATTAACCCCCATTCTAAAAATTAGAGAATAGGTTGAATTAAATTCTAATAAAATCTTAAATAGCACAGGGGAAAATTCTACAGCTTATTAAGTAGAGCTAAGAAAGAAGGTTTACATCGAAAAGTAACCCAAAAACCACACTCTTCCACACTTTGTAAATTTTTGGATTAAGATTCCGCGGAATCTGTAAATTTTATGTATGTAATGTCATCGGCAGATAAAAATACGAGAAATGTTTCTGTAGAAAATTTTAACACTCGAAGAAATTAATAAAGGGGTCTTTTTGATCCTTTTTTAAATACGGTTAAAAACTTCCTTTCTAGCGGGATCGTAGCAAGTCAAAATACTCTACATAAAAATTTGTCATAAAATTCTAAAATAGGTCCTAGAAGACGTCATAAGTCTAAATCTTGAAAAATACCAATTGGACCCGATAGAACTCGTTTTTAAACCAAATCCCCAAAGTACCTCTAGGTTCTTAGGCCAAAGTTTGTTAAGGCCCTTATATAGTTATGACCTCATTCCATGAGACTCCATATGTATATCTAAATATTTAGGATACAGCTTTAAAATGTGATAGAGGCTTCGAATTATATAAAGAATCATTGGAACAGAAAATGGGTCATATCGGTCCACCTTTGGGAATAGTCCTCTTGTAAGGATAACTCCGATTTTAGAAATGTTTGCCTTTTTTGGTAATTTTTTTGTTGACACAACTATTGGCATGTGTCGAGTTTGAGTGAAATCGGGTGCTTATTTCTTGTTTTATGAGGTTCATGGCTATTCAAATTTTTGGACCGTTTTGTGGGAGGTACTAGAAGGAGTGCACATTTTATGAGATATAATTATTCAAAATTATGACCCGTTGTTGGTGAGGTACCAGAAGAAATGGCTCGATTTTGTCCATCTCCGTACTCCTACTAGGTTTGACAATAATATTACGATGTACCAAGTTTTGTTCCAATCGGACACTCCCTTCAAGAGTTATCGCGAGCGGACTCTATATGTCCTGAAATGGATTCGGTCGAAAGGGACCTGGGCACGTTGTGGCCACATCAATTGATATGTACCCATTGTAGCCATTTGACTGAGGGTATAAAAATCCATCGCTTAATTGAAAACCGTTTTATGGGAGCTATACGAAGTCGTGGACCTGCATAAGCAATTTTCTAGTACCGAATACGAACTTCAAATACAAAATTTGAAACAATTTCCGAAAATAATGTCCTTAAATAATCAAAACACCGAATCTTGGGAGATACCGTTATATGAGGGCTATACGAAGACGTGGACCTGAATATAAAAATTTCTGGCATGGATTGTAGTACCCATTAAGACCTTATAATACGAAATTTGAAACAATTCCGCTGTATAATGTCGTTAATATCATCAAAATACCGAATAAAGGAAGGTACCCTTATAAGGGAACTATACGAAGTTGTGGGCCTGCACACGAATTAACTGTCATAGGCTGTTGTGCCCTTTAAGACCTTCTAATATGAAATTTAAAACAACTCCGGTGAATAATGTCGCTAAAATTAACAAAATACCGAATCTCGGTAGGTATCGTTATAAGAAGGCTATACAAAATCGTGGACCGACATGTCCCACTTACGAACCTATCCTGCCTACTGCAAAATACACATGTGAGCAAAAATGTAGGCTTCTATCTCAATTCGTTCGAAAGATAGTGTGATTGCAACAGACAAACAGTTAGAAGAACAGGCAGACATACGGATATTTATAAAGAATATATATACTCTCTTGGATCTATCATGAGTATTCCGAGAAGTTACAAGCGGTATGACAAAGTTAATATTCCCTCCATATTAAAAATATTGCCTTTAACAACAATATTTTACTCTTTTCTGCCAACCACAAAGTCCTTAATTCTAAAGAGTGTAAATGGCCCATATAAAATTTAATAACTCTGATTTTCTGGAAAACCCACCCGAGTAGAATTGAACCACAGCAATAGAAAACCCACAAACTACTCAATGCAACGAACAACAATAATATACTTGTCATAACTTGGCGTGCAACACCACAGCATCATTGTCTTGTGACGGACAAAAAGCAAGTCGTCCAGGGGAGAGTTATTATTACCTCTCTCACCCTAACACAGCCATAAACTTTTCGCCATTATGAAATTTAAATGGTGTGTAAACTGTTAAGTTACCCGCCATTTTGAGAACTTACATTGACTTAAAGCAATAATAACAACGACGACAACATTGAGGCGGCAAAATCATCTATCAGCTGAAGATGAAGTCGCTGAACAGAGGAAAGCCGAACAACAAAAAGACCATTCCGTTAAGAGGATAAAAACTTTGTGTTCTCATTATAGTGGCTGGAAGATAAACGATGTCTTCCACCACCACCACCACTACCACTGCATCGCTGCTAAATGTCATTCAAGAGTCCTGAGTAAACTATTCGCATCTGTCTTCGACAGAGCCGTCAAAGTTCCATAATGATGTTGGCCGTGATTTCTGCCAGTGTTTTTAGACAAAACTCATTGATATGATAATCTCATTATTGGGCTGAAGTTTGTCAACAGTCTTTGTTACTTCGGGTGGCAAGAAGGGAGGCTAAGTTCTTCCAAAAGGCCATCTAATATGTCATACGGGAATACAGTGGAATTGTCTGTTACAGAACGACTCAACCATTAGCAGTGATTAATTTACAAGATGTCGGAAACAGCATAGCAAAATTCATTTTTATACCCTACAACACTATGTGTTGGGGGTATTATAAGTTTGATTGGGCCAAAAATTATGTAACACCTCGAAATATTAATTTCCCACATAGGAAAGTATATATGGATGTTTCTATCTCGCCGAGCTGAGTCGATCTAGCTATGTATGTCCGTCTGTCCATGTTAATTTGTAATCACTCTACAAGTTGCAATTGTGACTCAATCTTCACGAAATTTAGAATGGAGGTGGGGCTAGAGCCAGAATAGAACCCTATTTCTTTTGGAGATGATCGCATAATATTTAGGGGTTGAAATGGACCAAAAAATGAAAAATTTCCTGATAATGCAGTTGCCCTACAGGTCGCAATTGTAGACCAATCGATGCGGAAGTTAGTATGGGGCTAGAGCTTAGGGCTGGGCAGAGGTCTTTCAATTTTGATGGTCATCGGGTAATATTTAGTGGTTGAAATAGACCATATCATTTGTGTTAAATAAAAGTCAAATTTTCTATTAAACCGCGAATATTTTTAATCCCGGCGAAATGACAAATAGGCGAACAGGTCAATTCTGACCGTTACGTAGGTGCCGATAGTAAATATATCGGTTATATATAGCGAAATATATACAATGTGTATATACAAAGGAAGGGGATGTTATTTAGAATGTTTATATCTCAAGAATGGCTGGACCGATTATGACAAATTTTGTCAATTCAAAATGCCCTCTTCAGATAAAGGAATAAAATATAAAAAAATCGCATAAAAAGGAATCAATAATGATGTTAATATAGATTTTGTAGTATTTTGTGACATTTTTTTCTTTTTTCATATTTTTTATCGCATGCGATTTTTTCAATTTGACTTATAATATTTTGTAATACTTTTTCACCTTACAACACAGGTTGGGGATATTATATAAGTTTTGAAACATCGTCCGATCCTCACGAAAATTTTCACAAGGGTAGGGTTGAGCTCAGAAGGGCTAGGCCTATTGGTTTCAAAAATGTCCGCAATATATTAGTGGTTAAAATGGACCAACAACTAAAAATGTTCCTGATTTTGCAGCCGTTATAAAGGTCACAAATAGAAACCAAATGATAGGAATTCTCGCATAAAGTTAGTGTTTAGGACAGCGGGTACAATAGACCACTAATTTTGTGCGAAATAATACCAGCATTACTTACATTGGATATCCGAAATACACAAAGGGCGAACTTCTGGCTTTTTATGCTGATTTCGTTGACGAATATAGCCAAATATCGTAGACAAGCAAATCATATAGTTGAGTCTAAATTTGGAGATACAGAGTGGCTTCTTGCTTTGGAGATGATTGCAAAATAACAAAACAACAACAAAAATGTTTTTCCGATCACACAATTGAAGCCAATCACACGCCTGTGAAGAGAGTTGAAGACAGGGAAGAATTCTAGCATTTTGGATGACCATTGAATTATATATTTAGCTGTAAAATGGACTACAACAACTAACAGCCCGACGGAGTGAATAAAGGTCAATATCCTAATTTCAAAAGCGAAATCTTCCAATATAGATTTGGACATAAGGATTTGGACAGGATTTTAATAACATAAATATAATAAATACAAATTTTAAATTTAAAGATTCGTTCCAACAGTTTGCCTTTTTATTACTCAGTTTGACAAAATTATTTAATCGAAACTTTATGCATCGTAAAACATTTTTAGACTTTCAAGGTTAAATAATTTATTTAAACGATGCCTTTTTCGGAAAGAATATTACGAAAATATTAAACTTTTTTAAGTTTACCGGGAGGAAATTAGTAAAACCATTTGCCAATGGACCCACATCCAATTTCCACAACATCCCTTCGTCCAATACAAAATTTAGTACCCATATCCAAAACAATCTACATCTCACCATCCTAGAAACATAATAATTTTCGAAGAATTATAGTACGCATTACAAAATCACCATCAGATCTCAACATCAGATGTCAACAGTTACCGTAATATCGAATTTCAGCTCTTAAATTTCCGCCAATAACAAAATTTAGAACAATTATAGTACGAAGATCTAAAACCAGCCCCTACTCTCGACCACAGTCACCAACGGTGACATTCATATACAATTTTAGTATTTCAACTCCATTTCCAATAACAAATATAGTACTATTTAGTACATTTCGTAAAATCATAGTACACATTTCCAAAATCACCTCCATATCTCAATTCCAGTTACGGATATGATTTCAGTTTTATTCCATCATCCCAATATCAAATTTAGTACCATTTAAAACTTTTCGTACAATTATAGTACCAATATTCGAAAATACCTCCATATGTCTACGCTGCACATAAACAGCGACCTCAATACCAAAATTCCAGATTCCGAGCACTATCTATTCATCCAATACCAAATTGTATCAAACATAGTACTATTTAGTAATTTTGGTGCACTTGTAGTACACATTTACAAAACCACCCCCATATTTCCAGGCTACACATGAGCACGACTGAATACCAAATTGTACTAAATATAGTACTATATTTCGTACTTGTGGTACACATTTTCAAAACAAATTAAAAGAATTTCAAAATTCCAGATTCATCTGATCACCCTTAACCAAACTCTTCAAATTTAGTACAGAAACCACCTTCATATATCAAACTTACTTTCCAATCTTGATTCTAATAGCAAATTTCAAGTTTTTAGCTCTATCCGTTCACATAACACTACATGGTACCATTTTGGAAGTATACTATAATTTTAGAACTTTTCGTAACCTAAAATTAAAATTTTCACAAACTCTTACTTTATCAGTGACTCTCATTCCAAATTTCAGAATTCTACCACATTCTCTTTGTTCAATACAAGGTATTCAATTGTTTGTACATTTTAGTATTTTTCACACGCTTTAGTGGAAACTTTCAACAACCCCAGCCCTTTCATACGCCCAAGAACAACCAAAAAATTAAAATTCTTTTCAGCCGTTTCGTCCGGGCTATCTACAATATCTACATTCTTAAAGACCCATATAACTGTACCATTTAAATTTTAAAAGTTGTAGCGAGATTTTTCAAAAATGCTCTAATGCTCTTTCTTAAAAAGACCATAAACCCAATAATGAATAATTCCGTTTGAACATGTTGTCAATACTGTAAAAGTACCTAAAATCACAAGGACCAATTGCGAAATTTTTGGTACAGATTTGACTTAGAAGGAACCAAAATAAAAATCCACTTAAAACTTATTTCGTTGAAAACTAACTTAAATTGTGTTGTGTCGTTATTTAGGGTACATAAAGACATTAGGAAGACTTAACCCATTTTTTTTACTCAAAATAAGACCTCCGAAAAAGTCGCTCAAATTCGAGAGAAGAGTGAAACTTGTTCATAGTAGGGCGGAGTAGAAACAATTAAAGAAGCAAAATCGGTTTTTCGATTTCGCTCGAATAAGGGTGAGCATGGTTTTCGTTCATTTTAGAGTGGAAGCAAAATTAGTTCAAAAATGAGCAACTATTTAAGTTGTAGTCATACCGTCATCGAATTTCTATGTTTCTGTATTTTTTGTACACGATCCCTCCTCCCCCCTCTTTGCCACCTCCTTCCACAAGGGGTCTAAATGTTGAATAATCCCCCCCCCCTACAACGGTACGTCACGCATATTTCTAAATTTTCCAAAATCGATATAGTCGATATAGTCTATATCGGGCACGTTGTAACATTTATACCCTACAACATCATACGTTGAGGGTTGTATAAGTTTGATTGGGCCAAAAATTATGTAACACCTCGAAATTTTGGTTTCCCACATAGAAAACTATATATGGATCTTCCTATCTCGCCGAGCTGAGTCGATCTAGCTATGTACGTCCGTCCGTCCGTCTGTCCATGTTAATTTGTAATCATGCTACAGGTCGCAATTGAAGCCCGATCCTCACGAAATTGAAAATGGAGGTGGGATTAGGGTTAGGGTCAGAATAGAACCCTATTGTCGATTGCGTAACATTTAGGGGTTGAAATGGACCAAAAACTTTTCCTGATATTGCAATTGCTCTACAGGTCGCAATTATAGATCAATCGACGCCGAAGTTAGCACGTGGCTAGAGCTTAGGGCTGGGCAGGTGTCTTCCAATTTGGATGGTCATTGGCTAATATTTAGTGGGTGATATAGACCATAACATTTGTATTAAGTAATAAGTCAAATTTTCCATAAAAACCGCGAATATTTTTAATTCCGGTGAAATCATAAACAGATGAAATGGTATATTCTGACCGTTACGTAGATGCCGATAATTAATATATCGAATATATACAATGTGTATATACCAAGGAAAGGTGTGTTAGCTAGAATGCGTATATCTCAAATTTTGTCAATTCAGAATGCCATTTTGAAATACTCATGTCAGACCCAACAGAATATATATATTCTTGATCAGCGTAAAATTCTAAGTCGATTTAGCGATGTCCGTCTGCCTGTCCGTTTGTCTGTCTATTTTAATCGCGCTATCTTTCGAACGAATTGAGATTGAAGGCTAAAATTTTGCACACATATTTATTATTTTCCAGTAGGCAGGTTAAGTTAGTAAATGGGCCATGTAGGTCCACGTTTTCATATAGGCCCCATAAAACGTAACTTCCCGATATTCGGTATTTTGATGATTTGAGCGACTTTATTCACCGGAATTGTTTCAAATTTGGTATTTGAAGTACGTAATGGATACTACAACCTGAGATAGAAAATTGTCTGTGCAGATCTACGTCTTCGTATATTCACCGGAATCGTTCGAAATTACGTATTTAGAGTTCGTAATGGACACTACAGTATGTGACGGAAAATTGTCTATGCAAGTCCAGGTCTTCGTATAGGTCCCATATACCAGTACCTCCCTATATTCGGTATTTTTACGAGTTTAGGTACAACACCCACCGAAATTGTTTAAGATGCCGTATTTGAAGTTCGTAATGGATGCTACAGCCTATGACAGAATATTGTCTATGTTGGTGCAGGTCTTCGCACAGCTCCGATACAACGGTACCACCCTATATACGATATTTTGGTGATTTTAGCAACATTATTCACCGTTTATTTCAAGTTTCGAATTTAAATATGTTAATGGCTTGTGACAAACAATGCCTATGTAGGTGCACGTCGTACAGGCCCTAATATAACGGCTATATTCGGTATTTTTAAAATTTTAACAGAATTTTTGGCGAATGTTATCTTTTTCGAAAATTTTCAAATTCGTTCTAAATGGTAGAGGGTATATAAAGTTCGGCCCGGTAGAACTTACCGCTTTTTTACTTGTTATTGATGATTTTAGCTACATTATTTACTGATTTGTTTATGTCTCGCATTTGAATATTATAATCAAAGGCTCATGACAAAAGTTGCCTATGCTGGTCCAAGTTGTCGTATAGACCCTAATATAACGGTTTCATTCGGTTTTTTGAGGTTTTTTAATGAATTTTATTTTTTTGGCAAATTCGTTCCAAATGATGGGGGGTATTCAAAGTTCGGCCCGGCCAAACTTACAGCTTCTTACTTGTTTCAAATTGACATATATATTGTATGAAGACACTTTACGATTTCGACAGGCTTTGTTAAAGAAAACTCAATACAATTATTATAGTTTGCAGATTTGTTTCAAAAAATATGGCAAAAGATGTCTTAAACCTTTTTTTTGGTGTCTGGGGTGCCTCCAACTACATATACCCCTAATACCGTCCTTATTTCTTTAATTGTTTGGCAGATACAAATATTGCCAAACAATTTCCAATAATGTTGAAAAAGCAAAAAGTCATTGAACAATTCTTATGCAAATCCCTATTGCCCTTTCGATATTTTAATGTGAAACATATTATATTTCCCCAGTATATAGATTGCACACACACACATGTCCTATCATAGTTTTCCCTTAACAAAATTTCCCCCATTAACCCCAAACGCTCGATATAATTGCTTTGGAGCAATGAATTCATTTCATATTTCATTTTTCAGTATTTTAATATCCACAACACAGACAAACAATAATCTAACATCAACAAATATTCAACCATATCATATTATTATACAGATGAACTCAACTATGTTTCTGGCTGTTTGCATTTATGTACATACGTATGTACGTAATAGTTATGGCCCTAAAATAATATATCCCTGCAGTCTCTGTTCGGAAAGAGATAAAATGATATGTTTCTGATAAAACAGTTTCGCATTCATTAGAACGATGATGCTTTCGATGCAAATATTGCAATTTATTTAACAGAAAATAAAATTCATAGTCATGCTCACCAAATATCTGGCAAAGTATCTGGTTGTGTGTGTTGGAGATTGCTAAATTTTTAGATTGAATGTAGAATATCAAAGGGTCGATTTTTTTGGAATGACAGGAAATGTTAATAACGATAAAGGAGGGTTTATTTTAATCCTTACCTTTTTGTTGAGACACTGGAAAACACCGGATATATTGGCTATGCATTTAGATGTATCGGAACCAAACATATCTGAAATGATAAAAATTTAATTAATTGTCAGATTAAGTTTTTCAAATTCAAAATGATCAGATTTCATCATTTCAAAAATATTTTAAACATATTTACATTTATAGCAAATATTTGCAATGTTATTAGAATTTCTAAAAATTATGGGGTATATATTTAATTGGTATCTATTTACACTTTTCTCAGAATTCTAGTATCAAGAGGGCAAAGGTGTTCGGATACAGATTTCTTAGTACAGAATTGAAAATACTCAAACATTTAATTTACTTTTGCGAAAAGGTCAAAATAATGTATTATATATTATAACAACAATTTAAAACGGAAACCAGTAAGGAAAAATCAAAAGTCGGGCAAGGCCGACTATATGATACCCTACACCACCATACATCTTTAGTAGAGCTAAAAAAAAATAATATTGGAAATTTATGTGACGTAGATCATCACTTGATAAAATTTGACGGAGATTGACAGACATAACATTGCTGCAGAGTGTATGATATCACTTCGAGATGGATTATATAAAATCCAGTAATGAAAGGTCAAAAGTCGACCGGGGCCGACCCTACACCACTATGCATATTTAGTAGAGCTCCCGTAACAAAAGAACTTATTTCAAGTAGATCATACCAAATATCAACATTTCGCTTTAGAGCAGTTATAGTTAGCTATAGGGTGCATGATATCACTTGGTGAAGAATTATTTAAAAAAAAAATATGTATCGGAGAGGAGTTCGACCAAATGGAATGGCACAATAAACCAGAAATCGGATTAAGGATATATATGGGAGCTATATCTAAATCTTAGCCGTTCTCGAAATTTGGCTTTTCCGAGCTCTATAAGATACATGATACCAAAAATCATTGTGGTCGAGTGCATATTACGAATTTGAGGAGCTTAAATACCAAATCGGACATATATATGTAAAACATATATTCTCCAAATTTGATGTACTTGCTTCTAGACCGAATTCGGTTGGATGTACTAAAATTCAGGACTCTTTGGCAATTGTGTGCACAATTAAGCCGAAATCGGTTGAGGATATATATGAGACCTATATCCAAATCTCAACCGATCTTGATAAAATTTTACAGAGGTATTTCCGAGCTATATAATATATATGGTACCAAATATCATTGTTGTCGAATGCATATTGCAAATTTGAGGGAATTAAACACAAAATCGGATAAAACATACAGGGTGAGATAAAAAATAACTTTTTTTAATTTAATTGAATGAAAGCAAAAAATGTCGGAAATAGAAACAAATTTTATAATAAGTTTAGATTTGTTCGAATTGGTCACCTTTGGCACGAATTATGACCTTGAAACGGCCAATGAAACCGTCACACTCTTCCCGAATGTTGCTCTGCGGTATTTTGGTCCATTCCAGGCGAAACGCTTGCTAGAGGTATTTTGGTATTTTTTAGCGCCAACCTTGCTTTCCAAAATACTCCAGACACAATAGTCCAATGGATTGGTATCCGGGGATTTTGGTGGCCATTATGCGCTGGAAATGAAGCGAGGAACCTCATTTTGTAATCATTCCTGGGTGGCGCGTGCTGAGTGCGATGGTGCTGAGTCATGTTCGAATGTGCAAGGTCCTCTGCCAAAATGTTTCAAGACTTTTATACACCCTCCAGAATATTTTAGCGATAATATGATGCCACAGTCGATTAATACGAGCGTAGAGCGACCATCGGCTGTTATGGCGGACCGCACCATCACCATGGCCGGTGCTTGAGTTCTGGTGGCCAACCTTAGGTGCATATTTTCAGCTGACCCCTTTGGCAATTAAGTGCTTGCTCTATTTTCTTTCTGTTGCGGTGTAAATACTTTCTCTTTTTGGAATTTCAATGGCTTTACCTCGAGCTCATTTTTCAATATTTGCCGAATGAAATATTGCAATATGTTCAGCTCACGTGCCATTTTCCGACCACTGCGACGCGGGTTTCGATAATGTCGCTTCTTTACTTTTCGAACCATTTCTGCTGATGTTGATTTTTTCTTCCGTACACTTCCTTGACATCGGGCTACGCTACCAGTATCACGGTAACGAGCGATGGTACGAGATACAAAAGATTTATTCACATTTAAATGCTGGAGTGCGGAATGCTCTAACGATAGCCACTTGTGGTTTTCCTGCTAAATATAAAGAAATCACACTATCACGCTTTAATTCCATCACGAATAACTTTTTTTCCGGAAAATTCTCACCAAAATGTTTTTTACGCTTGTAAACAATATAATCAGCTGTCACTAGAATAATTTTAACAGCTGTCGGACGAGTGGATTAGAAATGACAGCAGCTGAAGTTGGTTGCAGTTTTGTCATCTCACCCTCTATGTCCATTCAATACCAAATTGTACCAATTACTATTTAGTATTTTTTTGGCTCTTGAAGTACATATTTTCAAAACCAACTCTATTTCACAAACCTACGAACTACTAGGACTCCATATAAAACTTTAAAATTCCAGCTTCATTCGTTCACCCTAAACCAAACTATTCGAAATTAAGTACCATTTAGTACAGTTTGGTCTTGGAGACCACCTCCAAATATCAAACTTACTTTCCCACCTTGATTCTCTTGATAGCTCAATTCCTTCACAGAATACAAAATGGTAACAATTTAAATGATTCGTACCATTTTAAAACTTCCCGTAATCTTAACCCTTTGGTGCATCTATCCTGCACTCCATCAGTGACTCTCATTCCAAATTTCCGTTCACCCAATACAAAGTATTTAATAGTTAGTACATGCTAGCAGTTTTCGTACCTTTTCAGTACGAATTTCCAAATCCCAGCCTTATCACACGCTTACGCACCAATACTGAATTTAGTGGAACAACGAACCGAAGCTCCTGTAAAAATGAGTTGCCGACCACTCAACTAAATGTGACCCAGTTGAAAAAGTATTCCCAGGTAACCATTCTGTAAATCAGAAGACAGAAAATATTCATCACCTACCCTGTGGCAAGCAAGCGTAAACCAAACTGAACACTATATGTGACAGGCATCAAAGAGTCATCGGGAATTATTTGCCTTATGCGGTAAATGACGGATTGTCGAGAGCTGAATTTTCAGTTACATTGACAAAAGATATTGGGGTGGTTAGTTGATACTGCATTCTTGACTATCGACGTATATTCTCAAGGTTTTTGCTATTGTTGTTGCTTATTCTGCTAATAGCGCAATGGGTGCGGGTGATGAAATTATCACGTTGCACTTTCTTTTTTTGAAAAAATTTTGACAACTCCCATTAAACGGAATCCAAAAAAACCAGAAGCGTCAAAATATAGAGGGTATAATAACCCACCGAATTAGTAGGCAGGTTAAGTTCGTAAATGGGCTATGTCGGTCCACGTTTTCGTATAGCCCCCATATAACGGTACCTCCAGATATTCGGTATTTTCATGATTTTAGCGACATTATTTACCGGAATTATTTCGAATTTCGTTTTTGAAGTTCGTAATGGGTACTACAGCCTACGACCAAAATTTGTATATGCCAGTCCACGTCTTCGTATAGCCCCCATATAACGATAACCCCCGGTATTCGGTATTTTGATGATTTCAGGAACTTTATTCACCGGAATAGTTCCAAATTTCGTACTGGAAGATCCTAATTGGTACTACAACTAATGGCAAAAAATATCGTATGCATTTCGACGTCTTCGTATAGCCCCCATATAACGGTACCTCCAGATTTTCGGTATTTCCATGACTTTAGCGAAATTATTTACCGGAATTATTTCGAATTTCGTTTTTGAAGTTCGTAATGAGTACTACAGCCAAGGACAAAAATTTTTGTCTGCAGGTCCACGTCTTCGTATAACCCCCATAAAATGGTTTTCATTTAAATTTTAGTTTTCGGATTTTTTTTTTTTTTTTTTTTTTGAATATTATCAAGTTCCTTCGAAATGGTGGAGGGTGTTAAAATTTCGGCCTGGCCGAACATAGCTTTTTTTACTTATTTTTAATTTTCTTTGGAGACGATCTGATATTATGATAACTCTACAATAGTTCTGCCCGATTGTGTACGATGATGATGAACCAAATCGACAACCATTCCGGTTCTTTTCGGTCAAAAGTTCAAAACTTTTATATATCATCATATGGAGGACACACTTCCTATCCTTCTTACATAAAACCCCGACATTTATATGAAACGTCGGTCAGTTTTAAAAATTAGCATCGACCCATCTCTTTTGATACCTACCCCACAAGGTGCCCTGCACATATCAATACTTCTGTCAATATTAGATCAAGTGGGATATATCGGTCTATACAATTTGAATCAGATAATCATATATCTGGTCCATCCGACGCTTCTTGTAGAGATAAAACTTTTGTGATCATATCATAAACTAATCTCAAAAATAAATTATTTCTTACGAACAAGCGATGATAACTCTCTGAAGACTAACCTGTTTCCTAAACACGTAACTGTTCCTAAGCAAGTTATCAATTACACCAAAACCATTGATTTTAGTTCTCATTCACCATTTCATTTTCCTAAAATAAATTCCTCGCTCACGAACAGTTTACTCATCACTATTGTGTATGTGTGCATGTGCAATCAAACACAAATATTATTGAAAAATATTTTTGTGGTATCTTTGATAGAATCCAATAATGGAATTTAATATTGCTTTGTTTTGATTTTTTTGTTAGTTCCGTCGACGAACATTCATTTTTGTTGCATTTTATTGCTACGTTATTTCTAATAAATAACAGATATTTCAATATGAAAAATATCAGATTTATGTTCGCCAAATTGTACAAAATAAATTGAATGCAAAAATGGGCTTAATACACAAAATAGAAAAAATAACCATCGATGAATGTATTTAAAAAAAAAAAACAAATAAGCAAAAGCTACAGTCGAGCGGGGTCGACCGTTGAATACCCTACAACACTATAATAAACGATGCAGTTTATATAGGCGAGATACTCGAAAGAATTCCACAAGATATTGTGACAAATAATAAAAGAAAACCATCAGGTTTCGTTCTCTAATTTTCGAATAATAGCAACTTAAACTAATTTGTCCATTCCCAATTTATTGGTAGATGTTGCACGTAAATGGTCTTCCTAGATCTGGAACCAATATTTCCCAAAGACCTATAATCTCTCAGAAGTGGCAAAAGATAAACATTTATTATTGGTTTTTGACTGAAACCCGTCTATATGACATTTGACTATATTCTTCAACGAAATCGGAGAAGTGCGTCTTTCCTGCATTTGTGAATTCTCCAAAAAGTCACTGGAATGGACATTTTCGTATTTTGTCTACAAAAGTTGGCAAACTATTTTACACATTGAATATTTTTGGATGGCCATCCAAAACTGCTTGGCTTTTGCAATGTCCGGTAACCCCCATTCAAATGTGCGTGAGGATCGGGCGATAATTACGACCTGATGATAATTTTGCAGTTTTTGGTCCATTTCAACCCCTAAATATATAGCGATCATCTCCAAAAAGAGTAGGCTTCTATTCTGACCCTCATCTTATCCCCATGCAAATTTTCGTAAGGATCGGGCCATAAATGCGATCTGTATATGATATCCTGATATCCTAACTACTTAGTTTTGTTAGCTGTAGAAATATAACCAAATGTTTAATTCAAAATGAAAATATGCCAAAAATATGACAAAATTGAAAAAATATAAGAAAATTTTACAAAATCAATATTTTCATCTTTAGAGAGATATTTTTATGCGATTTTTTTAGACGTTTTTTCTTTCCTGCCAAGAGGCCATTCTGAATTAATGAGAACTGTCGAAATCAGTTCAGCCGTTCTCGACATATAAGAGATTTTTCAAGCATATCTTCTTTGATAAACATATATATCGCACATATTTTGCTCTATATTCGATTTGTTGGATCTTAACATCAATGTAAAGATCGGAAGTAACCTTGTCATGGTTTTGTGATTTCGCCGGGATTTAAAATTTTCGCGGTTTAATGAAAAATTTTGAATTTTTTCAACACAAAATATATGGTCTATTTTAACCGCTAAATATTATCCGATGACCACTCAAATTGGTAGGCTTCTTCCACGCCCTAAACTCTAGCTACATGCGAAATTCCGCGTCGATTGGTCTATAATTGCGACCTGTATAGCTACTGCAAAATCCGACATTTTTTCAGTATTTGGTCCATTTCAACCCCTAAACATTTGGCGATCATCTCCAAAAGAAATAGGGTTCTATTCTGACCCCAGTCCCACCTCCGTTCTAAATTTCGTGAAGATCGGGCCATAATTGCGACCTGTAGAGTGATTACAAATTAACATGGACAGACGGACAGACGGACAGACGGACGGACGGACATACATAGCTAGATCGACTCAGCTCGGCGAGCTAGGAAGATCCATATATACTTTCCTATGAGGGAAACCAATATTTCGAGGTGTTACATAAATTCTGGCCCAATCAAACTTATAATACCCCCAACACATAGTGTTGTAGGGTATAACAAAAAAAAATGGAATCAAAAAGGAAAGTAGTTGGGTTTAAAAAAAAGTAAAGAAATATTGAATTTGTATTTCAAACCAAATCAAAGTTGAAATGAAAATCAAGTTAGTTTGGAGCGAAAATTTTTGAACTTAAACAAGTAAAAAAGCTGTACGTTCGGCCGATCCGAACTTTTAATACCCTCCACCATTTGGAACGAATTTGGTAATTCTCAAAAACAATAAAATCCGTTAAAAAATCTGTTAAAATCTTAAAAATACCGAATGTAGTTGTAATATATAGACCTTACTATACGATGACATGGACCTGCATAGGTAACTTTTGTCATAAGCTATTGCAATATTCAAATGCGAAACTTAACAAAAAATCGGTGAATAATGTAGCTAAAATCATCAAAATACCGAATATAAGTAAGTACTGATATATGGAGGCTATACGAAGACTTGGACATGCACAGACAATTTTCTGTCTTAGGCTGAAGTATCCATTACGAACTTCTAATACCAAATTTGAAACAATTCCTGTGAATAATGTAATCAAAATGCCGAATGTCGGGAAGAACCGATTTATGGGGGCTATACCAAAACGTAGACCTACATCGCCCATTTACAATACCAAAAGTCCTGCAGACATAAACTATATTGGAGTAAAAAATTATCAATCTACTTCAATTCGTTCGGAAGCTACTACAGACGGACAGACATCGCTAAATCGACATAGAATATTATGCTGATCAAGAATAAATATACTTTGTGGAGTCTAAAATCTATATTTCGAGGTGTTGCAAACGGAATGACAAACTCAATATACCCTCCATACTATGGTAGATGGTATAAAAAATCACTGAGATCATCGACATATCATCTTACTGAGAGGAGAGCCGTTTCATATGTTTCTAGATTTATCGCCACATCAAAATATACCATTTATACCATATACCATTTTCAGAATGAGATAAAAAAACTGCAATCATCTTCAGACTGCTGTCATTTCTAAACCACTAATCCGACAGCTGTTTAAATTATTCCAGTGACAGCTCACTATGTGGTTTATAAGCATACAAAAGCATTTTGGAGAGAATTTTCCAGAAAAAAGAATTATTCGTTATAAATTTCAAGCGTGATAGGGAGAACACTTTTTGGCTGGTGGCTAGCCACCACAAGTGGCTATCGTTAGAGGACTCCAACATTTAAATTTGAATAATTCTTTTGTGTCTCGCACCATTGCTCGTTACCTGGAAGATGATACTGTTAGCGTAGCCCAACGTCAAGGAAGTGGACGGAAGAAAACAGCAACATCAGCAGAAATGGTTCGAAAAGTAAAGAAGCGACTTGATCGAAACCCGCGTCTCAGTGGCCGAAAATGGCTCGTGAGCTGAGCATGTCTCAATATTCCATTCGGCACATATTAAAAAATGAGCTCGGGGTAAAACCATTGAAATTCCAAAAAGTGCAAGAACTCATACCGCAACAGGAAGAAAATAGTCTCAAAAGGGCTTAAGAGTTGCTTCGCTAGGCCGAAAGTGGTGAACTGCCGAATTCGGTTTTCCTCGATGAGAAAGCATTCGTTGTCCAGCAGTTTGTAAATAAACAGAATGATCGTGTTTGCTTGCCAAGAATTCAGCTGAAAATGTGCACCTTCGGTTGGCCACCAGAACTCAAGCGCCGGCCATGGTGATGGTGCGGGCCGCCATAACTGCCGATGGTAGCTCTCCGCTCATATTAACCGACCCTGGCATCAGAATAAATGCCGTAGATTATCGCGAAAATATTCTGGAGGGTGTATTAAAGCCTTGGGCACACAAACATTTTGGCCGCAGACCTTGGACATTCCAACAGAACTCAGCACGCGCCACCCAAGAATGCTTACAAAATGAGGTTCCTCGCTTCATTTCCAGCGCACAATAGCCACCGAAAATCTCCGGATACCAATATTTTTGACTATTGTGCCTAAAGTATTTTGGAAAGCAAGGTTGGCACTAAAAAATACCAAAGGGTCGATCACTTCAAGCAAGCGTTTCGCCGGGAATGGGCCAAAATACCGCAGAGGAACATTTGGGCAGCATTTGACGGTGTCATTGGCCGTTTGAAGGCCATAATTTGTGCAAAGGTGACCAATTCCAACAAATCTAAACTTATTGCAAAATTTGATGCTATTTCCGAAATTTTTTGCTTTCATTCAATAAAATTTAAAAAAATATGTAAAAAAAAATTATGGCATTTGACTAAGGCATTTGGCTTCCGTCCACTTCCTTGACGTCGGGCTACACTACCTATATGACGGTCAAGAGTGATGGTTCGAGACACAAAAGATTTGATTAAAAAGATTTTAAATGCCGGGGTGCTCTAACGATAGCCACTTGTGGTTTTCCACCGAAATATAAAGAAATCACCCTATCACGCTTGAATTCCATCACGAATAACTTTTATTCTGAAAAATTCTCACCAAAATGCTTTTGTACGCTTGTAAACAATAACATGAGCTGTCGCTGGAATAATTTTAACAGCTGTCGGACGAGTTGCTTAGAATTGACTGCAGTCTGAAGTTAGTTGCAGTTTTTTCATCTCACCCTGTATATGGGAGCTCTTGCTATATCTGAACCAATTTTCGCCATATTTGATATACTTGCTTCTAGACTGAATTCGGGTCATTCAGGTCATTTAGACCGATATTGGCTATTTGGTGCGCAATTAACCCGAAATCGGTTGTGGATATATGGGAGCTATATCTAAATCTGATGCGGTTATCACCAATTTCAATAAGGTTCATCCTTGGGCCATACAAATATTATTTGGAAATTTTAATCTCAATCCGATAATAAATGCGTCCTGCATTTTGTTCACAAAAAATCGGACGGACGGACTGACATGCATAAATCGTCTCAGAAAGTGATTCTATGAAGATGTTATGGGTTTATTTCGCTTCCTTCTACATGTTACAAACAAATGCACAAAGACATAATACCCTAACCCCAATGTGGTGTAGGGTATAAAAAGGTTATTGTGGAATATGTCATAAATGTGCCCAGAAAAGCGTAACGGGTTGAAGTAAAAGTCTACCAACATTTTTAGCAATTTTGGACTAACCGACCGATATGTGTCGGTTATGCATAGCCACTGTAGTTACAAACAAACAATTTACTAACAACGTATCCCTCTGCATACGATATTGCAAAATATAACTACAACTACAAAATAATATTTTTACAATTGAATTTTTTCAATAACTTTGTGAATATTTCTGTCTGCTATTATACAACAAAAAACACAAAATAAAAACAACAACAACCACACACGCGAAATGGAAAACAATAACCGATAACCGTATAAAAACTAAATTGAATGTGGCGTCTATTTGTGCTGGGCATCACTAAAAATATTGAATAAAAATTGCCTTTGCCTTTTATATTGTTTTATTGATAACTATGAATATATATATTTTTATAGACAAAAAAAAAAAAACAACAAGAAAAAATATTGCAATTTTATTCAATGGCAATTGTTTTGCCCCCTCGAAATTGGAGTTTGGCGTTGACCACCAACCAAATATTCATTCATTTGTGGCAATGTTTATTCTAATAATACCGGAATTTAAAATTGTTGGCGGAATTAAGGTATTTTGTGGGAATCAGTGTGGGAATTGTGCAAATTTAAATGGGGTTTTAATTTCAATTTTGTAGTTTTTTTTGTATAAATTAAATATAAATATGGAATTTTTAATAGCTAAGGGACTGTAATCGCAATACAACTTAGATATTAGTGAATAACACAAATGGGTAATAAAACAGTTAATTCTGTTCTGTGTGTTGGAAAAAAATAAAAAAATACGATTTAGCCGGACGTTAAAAATTAAAATAAATAAATTAAATAAAAAAATTCTCCAACATTTTTATACCCTACACCACAAGGTGGTCAGGGTATTATGTATTTGTGCATTTGTGCATTTGTTTGTAACAGGCAAAAGGAAACGAGATAGATCCATAGTTCCTTTTGATGATCTGCATAGAATCACATTCTGAGTCGATTTATGCATGTCCGTCCGTCCGTCTGTCCATGTATTTTTGTAAACAAAGTACAGTTCGCATTTATTGCCCTATCCAGATGAAATTTTGCACAAATCATTTGTTTGGCCCAAGAACAAACCCAATTGAAATTGGAGATAATTGGTCAAAGTTTAGATATAGCTCCCATATATATCTTCGTCCGATTTGCTTTTTTTTGTGCACCGAACGTGTAATATCAGTCCGAATATTATGGAATTTTGCACGTACGATCAGATTGGACCTGAAAATAAGTATGCCAAATTTGATCGAAATCGGTTCAGATATAGCTATAGCTCCCATATATATTGTTCATCCGATTTGTTATTTTTGTCCTCCGCAGCCGTAATATGCACTCTGTAACAACAATATTTGGGGAAATATATCAAATACAGCTCAGAAATAAATTTGCTAAGTTTTATCGAGATCGGTTCAGATTTGGATATAGCTTTGGATCGTTTGGATTGTGCACCAAACGTCTAATATTTGCCCAAATTGGATGAAATGTGGCACTTACGACCGAATTGAGTCTAGAAGCTAGTATGTCAAATTTGGTGAAGATCGGTTCAGATATAGCTATAGCTCCCATATATACTGTTCATTCGATTTGTTATATTTGTTACCCACAACCGTAATATGCACTCCGTAACAAAGATATTCAGGGAAATATATCAAATACAGCTCAGAAATATCTTTGCCAAATTTTAACGAGATCGGTTCCGATTTGGATAAAGCTCCCATATATATTTTTACCCGATTTCAAATTAATTGTGCACCATATGGGCAATACAAGTCCGAATTTAAAAGATACAAATGCTTCGGCATATTTAGTTCTTTGAACTTATATTATAATAAAAATCATAGCGTGTATGATTGAATTTTCTAATAAAAACTCTTAATTGTTATGCGCAGCTCTACTAAATTAGCAAAGTGGTGTAGGATATCATTAAGTCGGCCCCCGTTTTAAAAAAGAATAAATTGGCTGACTGATTGACTTATTGACAGACTTGAGGTATCATCCACGCCCAGAAGAAATGGCTAAAGCTAAAATTTTGATATCTTGGGTGAGGGTCACTCTTGGTCCGAACGGGTCACATAAGGCTGGGTTTTTGGAAACTCGTACTAGAACGGTACGAAAAATATTAAAAGTTATCAAATACGGTACCTTTGTATTTGAGGAAGAGGACAGATAAGGCTGGGTTTTTGAAAATTCGTAATAGAAAGGTAAAAAAAGTATTAAAAGTACCATACAGGGTGAGATAAAAAAAAAACTGTAACAAAGTCAAACGCCATATTTTTTTTTTTTTTTTTTGTTTTTTTTTAATATTTTTGAATGAAATCAAAAAATGTCGGAAAAAGCATCAAATTTTAGAATAACTTTAGATTTGTTCGAATTGGTCACCTTTGGCACGAATTATGGCCTTCAAACGCCAATGAAACCGTCACACGCTGCCCGAATGTTGCTCTGCGGTGTTTTTCCCCATTCCCGGCGAAGCGCTTGCTTGAGGTGATCGACACTTTCGTATTTTTTTGTGCCAACCTTGGTTTCCAAAATACTCCAGACACAATAGTCCAACGGATTGGTATCCGAAGATTTTGGTGGCCATTGTGCGCTGGAAATGAAGCGACGAACCTTTTGAACAATTTGTAATCATTCTTAGGAGGCGCGTGCTGAGTGCTGTTGGAAGTCATATTATCCAAGGTCTGCGGCCAAAATGTTTGCGTGCCCAAGGCTTTACTACACCCTCAAGAATATTTTCGCGATAATATTCGGCATTTATTCTGATGCCACAGTCGATTAATACGAGCGGAGAGCGACCATCGGCTGTTATGGCAACCAACACCATCAATATCACAATGGCCGGCGCTTTAGTTCTGGTGGCCAACCGAAGGTGCACATTTTCAGCTGACCTCTTTAGCAAGTTTAAGCACGCTCATTTTGTTTTTTTACAACTGCTAGACAACGAATGTTTTCTCATCGGAGAAAACCAAATTCGGCAGTTCACCACTTCTGGCCAAGCGAAGCAACTCTTTAGCTCTTTTGAGTCTATTTTCCTTCCGTTGCGGTGTAAGTTCTTGCACTTTTTTGAATTTCAATGGCTTTACCCCGAGATTATTTTTCAATATTTGCGGAATGGAATATTGCGATATGTTCAGCTCACGAGCCCTTTTTCGGTCTCAGCGACGCGGGTTGCGATCAATTCGCTCCTTTACTTTTCGAACCATTTTTGCTGATGCTGTTGTTTCTTCCGTCCACTTCCTTGACGTCGAGCTACGTTACCAGTATCACGGCAACGAGCAATGGTACGAGAAACAAAAGTCTTATTCACATTTAAATGCTGGAGTGCTTTAACGATAGCCACTTATTGTTTTCAGCCAAATATATAGAAATCGCACTATCACGCCTGAATTCCATCACGAATAACGTTTTTTCTGGAAAATTCTCACCAAAATGCTTTGTACGCTTTTAAATAATATAATGAGCTGTCACTCGAATAATTTTAATAGCTATCGGGCGAGTGGCTTAGAAATGACACCAGTCTTAAGTTGGTTGAAGATTTCTCATCTCACCCTGTATTTGTAGTTCTTCGAAAAATCCTTCATGTCTTGGCATTTCGACTACCCTAGCATACCACTCACCCCGCCACCAATCTCTCCTAGTCTATTTGAAATAAAATGTAAAGCACACATTCTTAGAACTTCTAGAAAATGTTAATCCTTTGAACTTTTAAAAATTGTGTGTTCACATTCCAAGCATATCCCATAAATATTGGACAGCAAAGAGTTCATTGTAGTATTCCGGTTACTAATACCAGCTTTAGAATTGCATTTCCATATGTTCTGGATGGCTTTTACGACACCCCATGGCCTTGTAAAATACAAATGTGGTTGAGTTGGCGGTGTTCCACAAAATGGTGTTTCTTCTCTGTTAGACAATAATTAAATTGGAGGGATTTCCCACTTAAGTGAGAGTTAATTTGTTAGGGAGACGCTTACCAATGGGTGTGTTTTTGTGTGTGGTGTACCAGAGAAAATACAATTTATGTTGGATCTTAATTTGAATATTTATTATCCGAATTGTTGGCAGTAATTTCTTGTTGTTACTATAAATTTATGTTATAGTTAAAGAAAAAGATTTTTTGTTTTATATCTTATGTTTGGCCAGTTACAACTCTTAAAATTTGAGAAAATAAGATTTAGGATAATATCTTAATTAAGTCGGCGCGGTATAGAAATAGTGATGAGTGGCCACATAAGTCACTAAAGGAAAATATGAAAATATGAAGAGCATAATTCATCCTAATATAAGGAACTACTAAACGCCCGCTACTTCGTCAGCGAAAGGCCGACTTTAGATATTTTCCAACATTTTTCGTTCGGTCTTTTTAATCATCAAAATGCACATTTTGTTCAGTTTGACAAAATTTTTTAATCAAAGCTTTTCGAAAAATTATAGTACGTATTTGCAAAACCACCACCAAATACCAACGAAGACCTTAAAATCAAATTGTGGGATTCCAGCTCAATACATTTACTTAATACCACATTAAGTAACATTTGGGACTTTTCCTATAATTTTAGTACAACTCCAAATCTTAACCACAATATTTCAGCTCTATTTCTTCCCCAATACCAATTTTGGTACCATTTAGTACTTTTTGTACAAATATAATAACATTTCCAAAACCACAGTCATATTTCAATCTCTCTCCAACAGAAGCTTTAATTTAAAATTTCGTCATTTCAGCTCCGTACATTCTAATATTATCAACTTTTCTAGCATTTAGTACTTTTCGAATAATTATAGTACACATTTTCAAAACAATTTACATTTTTCAATCTCAGATACTGGCCTTAATATCAAATTTCAGTTTTTAAGCTCTTTAATTTTCCCCAATCCCACATTTAGTACCATTTAGCATAATTATAGAATTCATATCCTTAACTAGCTCCAGCTACCAACAGTGACATCCACATCAAATCTCGGTTGGACACCAGAACTCAAGCGCCGGCCATAGTGATGGTGTGGGTCGCCATAACAGCCGATGGTCGCTCTCCGCTCGTATTAATAGGCCGTGGTATCAGAATAAATGCCGAATATTATCGTGAAAATATTCTGGAGGGTGTGTTAAAGCCTGGGGCACGCAAACATTTTGTCCGCAGACCTTGGACATTCCAACAGGACTCAGCGCCATCACACTCAGCACGCGCCACCCAAAAATGCTTACAAAATGAGTTTCCCCGCATCACTTCCAGCGCACAATGGTCACCAAAATCTCCGGATAAAAAACCGTTGGACTATTGTGTCTGGAGTATTTTGTTAAGCAAGGTTGGCAAGCGCTTCGCCGGGAATGGGTGAAAATACCGCAGAGCAACATTCGGACAGCGTGTGACGGTTTCATTGTCCGTTTGAAGGCCATAATTCGAAGCAAAGGTCTAAGGAAGACAGATCTAAACGTATTCTAAAATTTGATATTTCCGACATTTTTTGCTTTCAATTAATAAAACTTAAAAAATTTAAAAATTATGGCGTTTGACTTTGTTGCAGTTTTTTTATCTCACAGATATATGGGCGCTTATCCGAATCTGAACTGATTTTTATACAAAATTGGCAAATTTGTTTTTGTACCGAATTTCGTTACTCATTCTTAATTTCATTGAAATTGAAAATACAGATTTTGCACCAAACAAAATATGTATTTTAATCAAATCGGACGAAATACATATGGGACCTATATCCACACCTGAACCGATTTCCATACAATTTATTTGTATAAAAGATTCCGTTATACATTCCAAATTTTAAGACTGTATATATACCCGATCAAAAGATATGTGCCAAAACAATTTAAATCGAACCTCCGATTCTACTAAGCCAAGTGGAATTCCAGAAATGTATGTAGCCTATGTTTCCTTCAGGCGATGCTGTAAAATATTTGGAAATTTATAGGAAAATCCGTTTAACGGTTTTCGAGTCCATAAATTACAAACAAACAATCAAATGTACAGGGTGAGATAAAAAACTGCAACAAAGTCAAATGCCATAATTTTTATTGAATAAAAAGCGAAAATTGCTCATCTTAGGCACGAATTATGGCCTTCAAACGGCCAATGAAACCGTCACACGCTGCCCGAATGTTGTTCTGCGGTATTTCGGAGTATTCCCGGCGAAGCGCTTGCTTGAGGTGATCGACACTTTGGTATTTGGAACCTCATTTTGTAACCATTCTTGGGTGGCTCGTACTGAGTGCAATGATGCTGAGTCCTATTGGAATGTTCAAGGTCTGCGGCCAAAATGTTTGAGTGCCCAAGGCTTTAATACACCCTCCAGAATATTTTCGCGATAATATTCGGCATTTATTCTGATGCCACGGTCGATTAATACGAGCGGAGAGCGACCATCGGCTGTCAACAGTTTTAATAATCATAACAGAAGTCAAAATACATTTAAATAATCGATATAATAACTCGTTTTACTCTCCACCCTAAATATTCATCGTAGACCCCATAAAATATATGTACATATTCACAATCAGCAGAGAATTCTAAGTAGATTTAATGCTGTCCGTATATCTGTCTGTTGAAATCACGGTAGAGCCCACATTATTTGACGTAGACCTTCAAAATTTGGCAGAGGTCCACGTTTTGGCATAGCCGTCATATAACGATACCTCCCGATATTTGCTATTTTGATGATTTGCCAAATGTGCCAAATTTTTTCCACGGAATTGTCTAGAAATTGGTATTTGTAGGTCATAATGGGTTCTTGCCCCGGTGACGAAACATTGTATGTATCCATGGTGTTGTATAGCCCCATATAACGGTACCTCTCGATATTCGGTATTTTAATGATTTTCGCCACAATATTTCCATGGTCCATATGAAGTCATAATGAGTTCTAGTTTCATAGGCGGAATATTGCATGTATAGGTCGACGTTTTGGTATAGCCCCCATATAACGGTACTAGGTATACCCTAGGGTGGAGGGTATTGAAAATTCGGCCCGGCCCAACTTTATGTTTTTTAACTTGTTTTATCCGTTTTATATGAAGTGGAATATTTTGGTCTGTTATATCTGGTACCTCACGCATTTTTCCATATTTTCCAAAAATTTGCACATATCTCATATAAAGTATAGGAATTAGACGATACAGTCCAAATATGGCACGTTGTATTATTTATATCAGTCTTAGGTCCGATATGAATTGGACAATATTGACCAACTGTTTCGGAACCTCCCCCATGGAGGGAGAATCATAACTCAAGTCTAGGGGTATATATCTCTCGGCAAAACTGACTTTGACTATTTAATTTGTTTTCATTAAAATATCCTGAATCCTCATAAGCTCCACCAGAAACCTTTCACATCCTATTGACAATTTGTCTGGACAAATGGATAAGATCTGGTAATAAAAAAAGGTATGAATAAGTATAGCTTTGTACGACTCTCTTCATAAATATTAAACACATTTTTTTTTTATTTTCTTATCTCTGGTGGACATTAAGAGAGAGAAAACAACGGACAATGTGAATCTTCCTCCTCCTTTTTTTGCATCAAAAAACATTACTTAACTATAATAAAATGAATTGTTTTGTTTTAGTTGTGTTTGTGTGTAGATAAGTACGTGTGTGTTTGTTTTTTATTCTATTCTCTTTTCAAATCCTTTGCATGGTAAAGTAATCCTCTTCTATTTGTGTGTGGCCACAAGCATTTGAATTACAATGGCATTGTCCTTTTTCTCTATAGATGTGGTGTAAGGATTTAAGTGTGTGTATGTGTGCGTGTGAGTGTAGGAGAGGGCTTTTATGGTCACGCTGGCAGAGAGTGTATACGTGAATGTATGCGTGTGTGTTGGACCATGTATGAAAAAAAAACAAACAGTGGGTGTTGGTTTTGTTTGTTTAACTGCATTTGAGTGATGTTGGTAATCTCCACATATTTATGTATGTAAATCTTGTGCCACAGTACTTTAGTCAAAATGCGAGAACGTGTGTGAGTGTGTGTGTGTGTGTGTTTGTAAATGAGGTTTTGAATTTGTCACTCGCCGTACGAGTGCGAGTGTTTACATTTGCCTTTTGTATTTTTGCATATCTCTACGCTTTAATATATCCTGTCATTTGTTTTACTTTTCAAATACAGGACAAAGATTTATAACGTTTTGGCTTTTATTTGTTCACTTGCTAATGTGTTGGTGTGCATGTTATTCACACACACGCACACAGGCACACACATAAATGGAGAGATGGATAGATGGAGAGTAACATACACACATGGAATAGAGAGATCTCTGATATGTCCACTAATTTATATGGTGGATTATCATTCAAGTTGTTGTTGCTGTTGCTGTTGCCACTAATGTTTGTGTTGTACGGCGCGGTTATCCAGCTGCAATTACAAACTCAGTTGTTGTTGTTGTTTCTGGTATAACAACATTTTGCAGCTGTTAGTTTTTATGACGTGTTGCAATTTATTTTGATTATGCTACTCGAGATACAACTTTAATTTATGAATCTGGTTGAGTTTGAAATGCATGTCCGCATGAAAATATATCTGTGTAGCTGTGAAACGAAACGAAATTGTTATGGTATTTTCATAAATAGATTCTATCGTTGCAGAGGGGGTGCAAACATTGTCGTTATAAATTAAACACAAAAATTTTGATAGGATTTCAGATTAGCTAATTTCCAATATAGAGGGGGAGGTGGGGAAAAAATACCAAAATAAGCGGTTTTATTATGAAATATTTTATCACAAACATAAACCTACATATTTGTTATAAATATAGGAATTTTGAGCGGAGAAAAATTATTTTTGGGAATGAAGCGCTTATATTTTATTATTGAATTCGGAATAAGAGATTAAATTATTTATCAATATTATGAATAGAGCGAAATGTTTAGGTTGTTATCACCATATATTTGTAAAATTGATGGTGGAACTTGTGGAAGGAGTGTGCTTGATCGATAAAACGGTTCGGACACAATGCATCTTTGAAAGAAATATATTTGATTATAAAAGACGTCGGGGATTTTTAGAATTATTTTTCATAAAAAATCGTATTTTTTTAATATTTTCGGGAAATTACATGCTATATCTTTTGAATTATATTACCGGACTCTATAAAAATTTCAATTTTTTTTTTAAATATTTTGCCATGTGAAAATTGTCTTTTTTACCCTCAGCCATATAGCTAGAGAGATCACTTGATACGGCCAAAACGTACTTCATCGAAAAAGATCATAGGTCTCTTTGGGCCTAATCCGTTTCAGGGCATTTGACTGGTGCTCACGATAACTCTCAAAGGGAGTATCCAATTTGGTCCAAACTTAGTACATTGTAATATTATTATCAAACTCAGATCGAATTCGAAGTTGGGTAATATCGGTCCATTCCTTCTGGTACATCTCCTACAAAATATAAAAATGTTCAAAAAATCACTTCCCCCACAAAGGCTCAATATTTTAAATAATAGTAACTCTTATAAAATGTGACGAAAGAGTCCGATTGTCTTTAAATTACTCACATCATTCATTCTGTTACCTCTCCCACAAAGGGTCAACCTATTAAATAACCAAAAACCGGATATCTTCAAATTTCATACATCCGTTTATTTTTACTAACACAAGATCTGCTGTGAAAATGTTATATATCAGGGCACTGCTTCTGGTATCTCCACCGCAAAGGAATCGAAGTTTTGAATTTTTACGTAGCTTATAATACGCGAAATTAACATCCGATTCCAATCAGACTTGGCAAATCCCAAAATTTCCAAAGATCTGTTATAAAGATGGTAGAGATCGGACCACACCTTCTGGCACTTCAATATAATCTCCTTTAAAATGTTAAATATGCATCTGAATCTCTTAAAATTTCACGCATCCCAATATTTGTATTAACACAAAATGAGATAAATATATCAACCTACTCCTTCTGGTACCTCCCCACAGAGGGATCAAATTTTTAATAACAAAACGCCCTAGAAATGCTATATAAGCGTCCGATTCTTTTCAAACTTCACACATCTCAATATTTCAACTAATTCAAGATATGGTGTGAAGATGATAGATATCGGCCTACCCCTTTGGGTATCCCCCCCCTCCCCCACAAACGATCACAATTTTAAATACTTAAAACTCTCATAATTTGCGAAGCAATTCAGCGATACCATATTTTGATATTTCCCCTAAACAAGAGATGTGATTTGAATGAATATATCTGTCCAATCCCTCTAATACCTCCTCCTGCAGAAAAAGTTAGCATTTTCGCGTAAAATTGAAAATAAAAATTTAATATTTATTTATATTTTGCAGGTCCCATTGGCATTAGATCAAAAAAAAATTTTTAAGAATTTCCAGACTTTTATAAATATTACGATGTAAAGTCGTTGATTTTTAAAATTACTATTAAAATTGATCTTCCTTCCGGTTAATAAAAATCTTGAATTATTTAATATATCTTCACATAAAAGTCATTGTTTTTATACCCTCCACCATAGAACCCACCTCACACCTCGAAATATACATTTTAGATCCCACAAGGTATTTATGTATATTTAATGATGTCCGTCTACTTAACTCTAGCTTCCGAATTAATTGAAGTAGGTTGATAAAATTTTACTTAAATGTTTGTTTGGCCTGCAGGACTTTTGACATTGAAATGGGCTCTATAGGTCCACGTTTAGGTATAGCCCCCATTTAACTGTACCTCTCCATATTCGTTATTTTCTTGATTTTGGCTATACATACATATTTTTCATCGGAATTGTTTCAAATTTCGTGGTGTAAGGTCGCAATAGAAATATTATTTGAAAAATATTTTTCATTTTTTTATGAAAACCTCATTTTTATATTTCTATTCTATGCCTGTAATACAGCGTATTTTGTCTTTGTTACATGCAGAAGGAAATGAAAATGACCCACAGTTTCTTTAGATGATTTCCATAGAATCACATTCTGATTCGATTTATGGATATCTTTCCGTCTGTCCATGTATTTTTGTAAACAAAGTACAGGTCTCATTTATTGTCTGAGTGGATTGAAATTTTCCTCAGATCATTTATTTGGCGCAAGCAAGAATTTGGTGATAATTGGATCAGATTTGGATATAGCATCCATATATGATGTTGTCCGAATTCGTAAGTGTTGCAAGTAAGCAAACAATGATATTCCGAAGCAGATATCGGATACACCCCAGAAATGCCTCTGTCAAATTTTATCGTGATCGTTTCAGATATTAATATGGCCCCACATATATCTTTATCCGAATTTGAGTTTATTGTGCGCCAAGTGGTAAATATCAGCCAAAAATGGAATGGATTTTGGCACATACGACCAAATTAAGTCTAGAAACAAACGCTTCAAATTTGGAGAAAAACGGATCAAATATAGCTTTATATGTTTCATCCGATTCGATATTTAAGTCCCTCACATTCGTAATATGCACTTTACAACAATTATATTTGCTGCCAGATACCAACACAAAAATACCTCTGCAAAATGTGATTGATTCACATTTTGATATTATTTTTATCCGATATTTTCATTCGATGTTTATATTGCTCCGATATAAAATTTTAAAATAATCTCTCTTGAAGTCATGTCATGCACTCTACAGTAATGTTGTTTGGTACGAGAGGTGAAAATGCCTTCGTCAATGTAAACGTTTATTTTTAACGGGTAGCTCTGCTAAATATGCATGACCTTTCTATACGGTTTTGCTTAAATATATTTAAATAAATATCTACATTGTAGATTTTTATGGTGGCTTTTTAAAATTATTCTTCATCTTAGAAAATGCTGGATTAAAATAATCATATATACAAATATTTCGAAATATCTTTTTTAAAATAATACCCTATACAAATCGTGAATATGTATCTTATTTTTTTAAAATTTTATAAAAAAAAATTTGATCATTTAGAGGATATAAAACATCAATTTTAAAAGTTTTTTCCCTTATAGAGCGTAGTTAAGTAGTCACAATAGCCTAGTTACAATAGTCTGAATGTCTCAAAAAATATGAATGCAAAATGAAATATTTTTCTAAATAACTTTGTCATATGAATCTTTAGTCGATTCTTTAACTATTCACAACATTTATGAACAATTCGAATATGCAGAAAGTATAAATAAACTCTTCCGCCCAACAATAGAAAAATAACAATACTCCAATACAAACAACAACAACAGCAACTGCAACACTTTAAATGCATGACTGAACTTTATTTATTGTTGCTGTTGCAAATATTTTATGACATAAATAGAGAATTTTGTTGTCATGTTCAAAACGTATTCATGTCTTTCTGAATAAACTTTTGTAGTTTTATATATAAATATATAAATGTATGCAGGTATTTGCATGCATAATGCAGGATCATTCATGCATCGTCAGCATCGGTATCATCGTCATCATTGTCATCATCATCATGGGGCATGAAACAAAATGGACAAGCGTTTGCATGGGTTTTGGTTGTTTTCCCCCAAAAACGTATTTTGTTTAACTTAAATTACATTTAAAATGCAAATATTTATTTTTCCAATTTATGTCAACTGGTCCTGTGCTGTGTTGTGATGCATTCTGTGGTGCGGTTGTTGTTGTTCTGTTGTGACATTTTTAAAAGATTAAATAAATTGCTATGACAACAACGACAATAACTATGCCAACGCTAATACTACTAAAACTATCAACAATAGAGTATTTATTGAGTTTGTCAGTTTTTTTGGAAAAAAAAAAAACAGTTGTGTGTGTGTGTGCGGAATGTTATTTTTATTTATTTATTGGGACCACTAGTTGGATTTTGTAGGAGATCATAAATTATTGCAAGTTCTCATTGGATATTGTATTAAAATATATATAAAAAACATTGATTCGGAACAAAAAACGGCAATAGAACGATTTGTTTATAGGTTCTTGACGACACTATGGACGTATACGTAATATTCAAAATAATACACTTAAAAATAATGTTGCTCATACGACCCAGTGCCGGAAAAAAGATATTTCACTGTGAGACAGCAGATTATGAAAGTAGAGATAACCAGCAAAGAAATGTAACCACTAAAAGAGAGCTATGTTCAGCCGGGCTGAACTTTTTATACCCTTCACCATACGGAAGCAACTTGAAATTTTTCAAAAAAAAAATCCATGAAAAAATATCGCTCAAATGTCATAGGTTGTAGTACCTATTACGACCTTCAAATACGAAATTTGACGCAATTCCGGAGAATAATGTCGCGAAAGTACCGGAAATACCGAATATCTCCGTTCAATTCTGGGTTTAAAGTACTCAGAGGGAATTCCTAGTGTGCATTTTCAGACAATTCCATTGAAAAATGTGACTAAAATGATCAAAATACCGAATGTCGGGAGGTACAGTTATATGGGAAATATACGACAAAAGGGTCAAAATTTTGAGTAATTACAAATCTTATAAAATGTGATGTAAGAGTCCGATTATCTTCATATTTCACACATACCAATAATTTTGTTAAAAATGGAATACATCGGCCCACAACTTCTGGTACCTCCCCCACAAAAGGTCGAAATTTAAAAAATATATATATTTTCTGCACATAAAACAAAATCGATTGCGCTCCAACTTTGCGAATCCTAATATTTGCATAAGTACTAGGTCAGGTGCGAAAACGGACAGTATCGGTCCACTCCACCACCTCCCCTCCCCCACCTCCCCCACAAAAGGTCGAAATTTAAAAAAAAATATATTTTCTGCACAGAAAGAGAAACCATAATCCGATTTAGCTCCAACTTTGCAAATCCTAATATTGTCGTCAGTGCTAGGTCAGGGGAGGAAATGCAGAACTTCGGTCCACCCCATCAAGTACTTCCCCCACAAAGGGTCAAAATTTTGAATAAATACAACTCTTATAAAATGTGATGTAAGAGTCCGATTGTCTTCAAATTTCCCAATAATGTTGTTGACCCAAGGTCTGGTGTAAAGATGGAATACATTGCTCCACTCCTTCTGGTACCTCCCCACAAAGGATAGACATTTTGAATATCCATGAAACTCATAAAACGCGAAATAAACATCCGATTCTATTTAAACTTGGCACATCTGAATATTTCTATCAATACAGGATATGTTATAAAGGCGGTATAGATCGGACCATTCCTTCTGGTACCTCCCCCACAAAGGGTCAATTTTTGTATAACCAAAAATCCGAAATAAGCAACAGGTTCGATTATTTCTATTTACACAAGAAGATGTTGTGAAGATGGAATATATCGCTCCACTTCTTCTGGTACCTCCCTCACAAAGGGTCAAAATTTTGAACGCGAAATTAACATCCGATTCCATTCAGACTTGGCACATCCCAATATTTCCATCAACATAAGATCTTTTATAAAGATAGTAGAGATCGTACCATTTCTTCTGATTTTAAACTTTAAATGTTCTTATATTTTTATTTATAGAAGATGAAGTATACAAATGGAAGACTTCGGTCGACTTTATCTGGTACCTCACGCACATGTTAACATTTTCAAAAAATTATCAAATATCTCATGTAAAGTGAAGGAAGTTATCAATATTGTCCAAACTTGGCACGTCGCATTATTTATATCAATCTTTCAAAATTTTCAATAGTTTGAATAATCCTAACAGAAGTCAAAATATTTTTAAATAATCGAACATTGACTGAGGGTATACATCTGTCGGTAAAACCGACCGATACTTTTTTACTTGTTTGAATATAAATTATGGTTTTAGAACAGTTATAATTAGAAACCGAAAATAAATAATATATGGCAGTTATATTCCACTCCGAATTAATTATTACAAAATTTGCACCTCTTGTACCAAATAAATGCTATAGAGTGCATGACTTGTCTTCGACAAGAATTATAATAAACAAGTGAAGCAGCTAAGCTAAGGCAAAGGCCGAACTTTTAATACCCTCCACCATTTGGAAGAAACTTCCAAAATTTGCTAAAAAAAATCCGTCGAAAAATACTACTTAAAAGAAGCAATTTTTTGTCATAGGCTGTAGTACCGACTCCGAACTTCAAATACGAATTTTTTATATGTCTCTGAAATCATAAAAACATCGAGGAACTAGAAACGGAATGACAAAGTTAATATATACTCCATTGAATGGTGAAGGATATGAAAATATATATCGAAGCAATAGATATATAGGTTCAGAGTTTCACCAAATGGAAAAATTCGGTTGTATGTTCAAAAAACCCATCCAATTTGAGCTGATATGACATATTTGATGACAATAATTGTGAAATCGGATGAAGATAGCGGATGAAAGCTATATAAACATTTTAACCTACCGCGATAAAATTTTGCAGTGGTATTTCAATTTTAACACCAAATCGGATGAAACATATGTATGGGAGCCATAACTGTATCAAAACCGATTTTCACCTAATTAAAAGTACTTGATTCTAGGCTGAATGCACTCGGATGTGCCGAAATCCATTCAATTAAGCATGTGGCGCACAACAAGATTGAAAAGGGACGAAAAATATATGGGAGCTATATCTTAATCTAAACCGATGTTCACAAAAATTGCCAGACATACTTCTGGACTGAGCTTGGCCGTGTCTGCTAAAATTCATTTAATTCGGACAGATATTACGTATTTGGTGCACAATACCTATGAAATCTGACGACGCTATATGTGGGAGCGATTACAGCCAATTTCAATAGGGTTCGTCCTTGGGCCAAACAAATACTTTGTGAAAAATGCCAACTCAATCAGATAATACATGCGACCTATACTTTGTTTACAAAAATATGTGGAAAGATGGACGGACATCCATAGGTCGTATTAGAATGAGATTCTATGAAGATCATCAAAAGAAACTATGGGTCTATCTCGCTTCTTCTCTATGTTACAAACAAATGCACAAAGACATAATACGCAGACCACAGTGTGGTGTAGGGTATAAATATCCCCTAATTTTCATACCCTCCAAATTGGAGAGGAGGGTATATTAGCTTTGTCTTTCCGTTTTAACACCTCCAAATATTCGTCATAGACCCCATATGATTAGCATAAAATTCTAAGTCGATTTAACGATGTCCGTGTGTCTATCTGTTAAAATCATGATACAGCCAACATTATTTGACGTAGAAATAAGTTTAAATTAGATATGTCGGACCATATATCGGTATCTCCCGATATTTGGTATTTTGATCAATCCACAATTTTCCATTGTAACTCCATTGGCGGAACATTGTATATATGGTCCACGTTTTCGTATAGCCCCATATATAGGTACCTCCCAAACAAACAATAAAAAAACCCTCAATTTTTTGTTTTCTTTGTGAAATTTCTGCAAATTCCATTTCAAGGTCTTTAAATTCTCCTCTTGTCATATTTAAGCCGAATTATATTCTAACATATCGAAAAAGAAAAATCAAAAAAAAATTGTTTAAAAAATGCATGTTTATTTAGTCCTTGAAAAAAGTAATCTTTAAAAATCCATGTTTATTTGTCCTTTGGTCCTTAAAAAACTATTCTTTAAAAAATCCTCGTTTATTAATTGGAGGGTCCTTGAAAAGATATTCTTTACAAAATTTACATTTATTTGTCCTTTTATCCTTGAAAAAATATTCTTTAAAAAATTCCCGTTTATTGATTGGTCCTTGATTTGTCCTCTTATCCTTGAAAGAATATTCTTTAAAAATCCACGTTTATTTGTCCTTTGGTCCTTGAAAAAAGAAATCTTTAAAAAATTCAGGTTTATTTGTCCTTTGGTCCTTGAAAAAACTAATCTTTACATATCCACGTTTATTTGTCCTTTGGTCCTTGAAAAAAGTAATCTTTAAAAATCCACGTTTATTTGTCCTTGAAAAAAAGTAATCTTTAAAAAATCCTCGTTTATTTGTTCTTTGATCGCTGACTTATTTCGCAAGTTATTATAGATATAAGTATTGGAAATTGTGACCCAGATGGGGTTGGCAGATGTCAGCAAAAATGTTTGTATGTGGAAATTATGAGGAGATGGATTGATGGATTTTAATGCTTATTTCGCTTTCTTTGAGCGTTTTGTTTTTCAAAAATTTGAACCCTTTGTGGGGAAGGTACCAGAAGGAATGCTGCAATCTTTACCATCTTTATAACAGATCTTGTGTTGATAGAAACGTTGAGATGTGCCAAGTCTGAAAAAAATCGGATTTTTTCGCATTTTCTGAGTTTTATAATTATTCGAAATTTTGACCCGTTGTAAGGAGGTAGGAGTGGGCCGCTATATTTCATCTCCACACCAAACCTTGTGTTGATAGATATATGTGCTGAGTTTGAAAAGAATCGGATGTTCATTTCGCGTTTTATGAGCTGCATTGTTATTGCAACTTTTGATACTTTGTTGGGGAGGTACTTGAGGAAATGGGCCGAACAAAAATATTGGAACTTGCAAAGTTTGCACAAGCTCGAATGATAATTTATCATCCTATGAGCAAATATCCTTTTTTTAATTTTTGATCTTTTGTAGGAGAGATGCCTGATGTCGAAGATGGACTCGATCTAAGTTTGATAATTATATTACGATGTACCAAGTTTGGAGTAAATCGGATGCTGCTTACCAGAAATGTATTTGGTCCAAAGAGAAATGGGGTCTAAATCGTTATTTCAAGGAGGAACGTCGTGGCCGTAGCAAATGATATATACTCTCTCTAGCCATATGGCTGATGGTATTAAAATCCTCGGCTGTGGTTAATAATAAATTTTTTTAAATTCGGCATATTCATAAATCAAAACCTCTAGAGCTATTTCTTACGTATCTAATGTTTTTTTAGTGTTTTGCTCACTTCTTCACCTCAAATTGGATTTGGAGTTATATTCCGAAATTTTCACCAATTTTAGTTATTAAGTACCACAATTGTTCTAATATCCCATTGTTAAAAAAAATAAACCGGCACTTTTATTTAAAATTTATTGAAAGCAATTTCCACTCATTCCCAAACGAAATATTACACTGCCGCTATTAGAGAGGTTAATGCTGAACCCCTCGATGCTGGCACGGATGATGGCGTTCTAATTTCTTTTTGCCATGTTTCATGCATAACAAATGATGCTGTCTGTGTTGTGGCAACAGCATTCATATTAAAATATAATTTAAATTTGCAATTTGCTGATGTGGGTGCCACAAAAACAAAAAGAGCAACAAAACACACACACGCACACCAAGAAAAAAAGCATTTGGTAATCAGTAATACATTTGCCATTTCTGTTTCTCCCGCTCTCCCTTTTTTTGCACATTTATTGGCATGCGACAGAGATGGGTGGGGGGTGGATGAAAACCACAACTGATTGGGATCGCTGTGAGGGGAGTGATACCCCAAAAACCAAAATGGCAAGTCATTGACAGTTATCACGTGTGGTTGAAATCATGCTCCAGCAAAAATGAGAAAAATAGTGTGACGCTTAATTAGTTTTTAAAACACAACACGCACACAATCAACGCATGAGTCTGCACGAATTGTGTTTGTGGTAGATTGTTTTTTTTTTTTCGACCGTAGATAAATGCATAGAAATATAGTGGTTAGGTGGCTGAGATGATTATATTTTAACATTGGGTGAAGTGGATATGACGAATTTTATTTTTTTACAGAATATTTCTCAAGAACTGTGATTTTTTTAAATTTATTTTTTTTTTTAAGGCCTATCAAAGTGAGACTATTTTACAATTACAATTAGAGCAAATTTAAAAAAAAATAAAGTCAAAGAAAAGTTTTTTCTATAAATTTAAAGGAATAAAAAGAAAAAATCAGTAGATTATGAAAGTAAACCTAAACAAGTTTAAAAGCAGCAAGTTCGGTAAAAATTATGTTGAAATCTTAAAAATACCGAATATAGCCGTTATATTGGGGTCTATACGACGTGGCACTGTTTGTCAAAAGCCGTTACCATATTCAAATTCGAAACTTGAAATAAACGGTGAATAATTATAAAATCATCAAAATACCGAATATCGGGAGGTATCTTTATATGGGGGCTATTCGAAGACGTGGACCTGCACAGATAATTTTGTTTTAGGCTGTATCATCGATTAAGAACTTCAACTACCAAATTTGAAACAATTCCGGTTAATATTGTCGTTAAAATCATCCAAATACCGAATATCGGGAGGTACCGTTATATGGTGGCTATACCAAAACGTGGATCTATATGACCGATTTTCAATACCAAAAGTCCTGCAGACATAATACACATTTGAGTAAAATTTTATCAACCTACTTCATTTCGTTCTGAAGCTAGAGTGATTTCCACAGACGTATAGACGGACGACATAGAATTTTATGCTGATCAAGGATATATATACTTTATGGGGTCTTAAATGTATATTTCGAGGTGTTATAAACGGAATGAAAAACTTAATATTCCGTCCATACTATGACGGAGGGAACAAAAATCAGTAGATTATGAAATTAAACCTAAAAAAGAAGACCATAAAGCTTGAGACCTAAAATTTGTGATCAATGTAGTCCTAGTGTTGTTATCAGTAATATTTCCAAAGACTTTATATATCTAAAATGTAAAGATTCCAAAGATTATTAACCCAAAAACTATAAAAAAGGAACAGTGCTGAATGTATCCCCTATTTTATTTCAAAACCTCATTATACGTTTCTCCCATTTTTAGCTCTACTTTCGGTATCTACTGCGTTTTTCCTGCAGTCATTTTTTCTACAATATTTACCAAAGCCTACTAAAATTAGAATTATTAATTTTTCAACTATAAAGGGTGAGATGAAAAAACTGCAACCAACTTCAGACTGCTGTCATTTCTATGACACTCGTCCGACAGCTGTTAAAATTATTCTAGTGACAGCTCATTATAGTGTTTACAAGCCTACAAAAGCATTTTGGTGAGAATTTTCCAGAAAAATGGTTATTCGTGATGGAATTCAAGCGTGATAGTGTGATTTCTTTATATTCGGCTGGAAAACCACAAGTGGCTATCGTTAGAGCACTCCAGCATTCAAATGTAAATAAATCTTTTGTGTCTCGTACCATCGCTCGTCACCGTGATACTGGTAGCGTAGGCCGACGTCAAGGAAGTGGAGGAAAGAAAACTGAAACATCAGCAGAAATGGTTCGAAAAGTAAAGAAGCGACTTGATCGCATACTCGCGTCGCTGTGGCCAAAAAATGGCTCGTGAGCTGAACATATCACAATATTCCATTCGGCAAATATTAAAAAATGAGCTCGGGGTAAAGTCATTGAAATTCCAAAAAGTGCAAGAACTTACACCGCAACATAAAGAAAATAGACTCAAAAGAGCTAATGAGTATGCTTCGCTTGGCAGAAAGTGGTGAATTGCCAAATTTGGTTTTCCCCGATGAGATCGGATGATCGAGTTTACTTGCCAAAGAGGTCAGCTGAAAATATGCAACTTCGATTGGCCACCAGAACTCAAGCGCCGGCCATGGTGATGGTGTGGGCCGCCATAACAGCCGATGGTCGCTCTCCGCTCGTATTAATCGACCGTGGCATCAGAATAAATGCCGAATATTATCGCGAAAATATTCTGGAAGGTGTATTAAAGCCTTGGGCACGCAAACATTTTGTCCGCAAACCTTGGACATTCCAACAGAACTCAATACCATCGCACTCAGCACGCGCCACCCAAGAATGGTTACAAAATGCCACCAAAATCTCCGGATACCAATCCGTTGGACTATTGTGTCAGGAGTATTTTGGCACTTAAAAATACCAAAGTGTCGATCACTTCAAGCGAGCGCTTCGCCGGGAATGTGCCAAAATACCGCAGAGCAACATTCGGGCAGCGTGTGACGGTTTCATTGGCCGTTTAAAGGCCATAATTCGTACCAAAGGTGACCAATTCAAACAAATCTAAACTTATTCTAAAATTTGATGCTATATCCGACATTTTTGGCTTTCATTCAATAAAATTAAAAAAAGTAATTTGTTGCAGTTTTTTATCTCACCCTGTACAACTTTTTTTTCTTTTTTACAGATAAATATATTTTTTCTAGGACCAATACAGTTTCAATAGTGGATTTGATTTAAATATATAAATATATAAAGTGTAGATTTATTCGACTATATTATTTATATATTGAAACAAGTAAGCAAAGGCTATAGTCATAGAGCACTGCCCAGATATTACCCTTAGCATTTTGACCAGGGACATTTGCCAAAAAATTATGCACTCCGTTGTGCTGTTTATTGTTGTGCTCCATTTTACAGCTAAATATAATCCAATGGTCATCCAAAATGCTAGAATTCTTCCCTGTCCTAAACTCTCTTCTCAGTCGTGTCGATTGGCTTCAATTGTGTGATACGGAATTTTTTTCTGTTTTGGGTCTATTTCAACCCCTAAATATATTGCGAACATCTTTGAAAACAATAGGCCTAGCTCTTCTGAGCCTAACCCTACCCTTTTTGAACATTTTTGTGGGGATCGGACGATAATTGTAATCTGTATATAATAACCCAATCCTGTGTTGTAAGGTGAAAAGAAATTACCAAATGTATACTTCAATATTATAAATCAAATTAAAAAAATCGCATGCGATAAGAAATATGAAAAAATGTCACAAAATACTAAAAAGTCTATTTGCATCTCTTTGTGCGATTTTTTTGATTTTATTCTTTTATGCCAAGAGGGCATTCTGAAATGACAAAACTTGTCAAAATCGGTCCAGCCATTCTAGCTAACATCCCCTTCCTTTTTATATATACATTCATTGTATATATTTCGCTATATGTATCCGATATATTTACTATCGGGATCTATATAGCGGTCAGAATTGACTTGTTCGTCTATTTGTGATTTCGTCGGGATTAAAAATATTCGCGGTTTAATGGAAATTTTGACTTTTATTTAACACAAATGTTATGGTATATTTCCCCCACTAAATATTATCCCATGACCATCAAAAATGAAAGGCTTCTGCCCAGCCCCAAGCTCTAGCCCTATGCTAACTTCCGCGTCGATTGGTCCATAATTGCAACCTGTAGAGCAACTGCAAAATCAGGAAATTTTTCAGTTTTTTGTCCATTTCAACCCATAAATATTATGCTATCATCTCCAAAAGAAATAGGGTTCTATTATGGCTCTAATCCCACCTCCATTCTAAGTTTCGTGAAGATAGGGCCATAATTACGACCTGTAGAGTGATTACAAATTAACATGGACAGACGGACGGACGGACATACATAGCTAGATCGACACAGCTCGGCGAGATGGGAAGATCCATATATACTTTTCTATGTGGGAAACCAATATTTCCAGGTATTACATAATTTTTGGCCCAATCAAACTTATAATACCCCCAACACATAGTATTGTAGGGTATAAAAAACCTAGGCCCTTGGATTTTTACAAATTTCTTCAAACACCACAAGGATCATAATCTTGAATTTTTTTAAATATTTTCTGCAAGGGCTCACTGAGTCATGACATGGATTGTTGTAAATACTTTTGTTAAAGTCAACGGAGGTTTTCCGTTTAAGAACATGTTTTTCATTTAACTGCATAGTCATTAACTACAGAGTCATTCTAAAAAAACAACACGATCATAATCGCTGATTTTGTACGTTTTATCAAAGACCAATAGGTTTTTTTAAATATATTTTCAAGGATTCAAATACAGATCCATTAACAAACAAAAGTTTTTTACCAATAAACAACGATCCTTACTTTTTCAAAAAAACTTCCAAAGGACCAAAAGATCTATAAACGTTGATGTTTCATACTTAGTTTTAAGGACTAAAAAATGTGACACTCAATAGAATCATATATTAAAATTTTTCCGATTAAAGATTTTATATTTTTTTTTATAAGTTTGATTGAGCAAAAAAGTATGTAATACCGCGATACATTGGTCTAGATTCACGATGTTATATATGGATCTTCCTATGTTGCATAAAGGTGTGGTTATGGTCAGAATTGTAATGTTTTAGGTTATACAAAAATATATATGGAAGCTATATCCAAGCCTGAACCGATTATAAAATTTGCCAGTTTTATTTTGACATTTGGGGATTCGAAAAAAAATGCAAAGATTTTTTTTTAAAATATTTCTCTAGGACCACCAAAGTCTTTATTTTTGGATTTTCCAATGGATTTTTTTAAGAATTATTTTTGATGTAGCATTACACCCTTTTGTCCATAGATATTCTATATTACTATTTCTCTGATAGTTTTACTGCACGAGTATTAATTTTGCCACACACACACACACAATTATCGCAAGTAATACATTCTCATTTATTTATATGAATGTGTGTGAATTGTAATATTTTTCACAGTTTGCCTAGAGGTGCGAAAATGTTTATTGTAACACGTGTCACATGGTATTATTTTCACTGAATTATGACACGCACTTTTGTTTGCCAACACGGCGAGTGCTCTCATCTCGCAGTAGTAGATTTCTAATTTTCAATGCTGTTCATTTTGCGGTTTTGACAGTCACAACGGAAATATTCAATTATCGAGAATGTGAGAGTGTGTTTGTTACGTTTTCGAATGTAATTAACTTTTACACACATTGTTGGGACTTTTTAGAATTAATACGATTTTGTATTTGAAGTGATGACAATAATTGTAAATTTTTCAAAATTAAAGAGATTTGTCATCAAGATTAACAAGTAGTTAGTGCATATTACGACTGTGGGTAACAAATATAACAAATCGGATGAACAATATACATGGGAGCTATAGCTATATCTGAACCGACATTTGACATACTAGCTTCTAGACTCAATTCGGTCGTAAGTGCCTAATTTCATCCCATTAGAGCAAATATTAGACGTTTGGTGCACAATACAAGGTAAATCGGACGAAGTTATATATGGGAGCTATATCAAAATCTGAACCGATCTTGATAAAATTTGGCAAAGATATGTCTGAGTTGTATTTCATATATTTCCCCAAATATTGTTGTTACGGAGTGCATATTACGGCTGCGGAGGACTAAAATAACAAATCGGATGAAGAATATGTATTGGAGCTATAGCTATATCTGAACCGATCTTCACCAAATTTGACATACTAGCTTCTAGACTCAATTCGGTTGTAAGTGCCAAATTTCATCCCATTTGGACAAATATTAGACGTTTGGTGCACAGAAAAAAGTAAATCGGACGAAGTTATATATGGGAGGTATATCCAAATCCGAACCGATCTCGATAAAATTTATCAAAGGTATTTCTGAGCTGTATTTGATACATTTCCCCAAATATTGTTCTTACAGAGTGCATATTACGGCTGCGGAGGACAAAAATAAAAAATCGGATGAACAATATATATGGGAGCTATAGCTATATCTGAACCGAGCTTCGCCAAATTTGACATACTAGCTTCTAGACTCAATTCGGTTGTAAGTGCCAAATTTCATCCCATTTGGACAAATATTAGACGTTTGGTGCACAGAAAAAAGTAAATCGGACGAAGTTATATTTGGGAGGTATATCCAAATCTGAACCGATCTCGATAAAATTTAGCAAAGGTATTTCTGAGCTGTATTTGACATATTTTCCCAAATATTGTTGTTACAGAGTGCATATTACGGCTGCGGAGGACTAAAATAACAAATCGGATGAACAATATATATTGGAGCTATAGCTATATCTGAACGGACAGACGGTCGGACATGCAGAAATTGACTCAGAATGTGATTCTATGCAGATCATCAAAAAGAACTATGGGTCTATCTCATTTCCTTTTGCCTGTTACCAACAAATGCACAAAGACATAATACCCTGACCACCTTGTGGTGTAGGGTATAAAAATAAAACAATTATTGGAAACTGGAGATAATTTCACCCATCTACCATTTATCCTTTTCCGAAAAGTTGAACTTAATTCTCAAAATTATGGCTTCCAAACTTTCTTAAATTGCTGATTCTATTGATTTCAGGAAATCTACCTCCAATACAATTCTATTGATTTCCCTTTTTTATCTCCACCAGCCGAAAAACTGGAGCATTTACACAACACTTGAACCACTTAAACAATTTCCTTACATTTGTATTTTTGTTATATCCCATCCATTCAGCCACCCTCTCCACCTTGTCCCTCCTCACCGACATCTTTTGTCATGGCAATAAATAAGTGATAGAAAACAGTTTCCGAGATAATACTTTTTTCACATTTCCGCAATGACGTTGCTATCGCAACTCAATCGCTTGCCACTGTCGCCGTCATCATCATCGTCAAACGTTTTGCCAAATCCTCTGCAGCAAAACTTAAAACTTTGACATGAAAATAAAACCACTTGAAATACGGTAGCTTCGACTCCAAGGAATTGCTTTGGGATGCTCACGAAAAATTGCTACCTCGGAGACTGGCACTTTTTTTCCGGGGTAATATTGGATTGAAAGAAAGGAGGAGTGAAAATCATTGAACATATTTTCGGTTTTTCGTTGCTGATTGCTTTCCTTTTTTTATTGGGTGTATTTTTCCGAAAAAAAAAAAAAAACAGAATCTTACGTTTCAGGCGCATTCAGATCCCAATAAAACGCCAAAGCGTGATACAGAAAATAAAACATGCCTTAGTAGTCGTTTAAACGTCTGAACAATTTCTTTTGTACAGATGTCTTCGAAATAAAGTGCCTCTTACAATGAAGATGAACAACAACAACGACAACAGCCTCTTCAAATACTTTTACATTTTAGATGAGGCAAATGTTAACATCGGTTAGATGTGCAGCCTAAGACGAGGGTTGTATGTATAAGGCAGAGAAGTTTTCCAATAACAAAATGAGCATGTACAAAGTTTAATTTTTTTAATGAGTTTTCAAGGAACAACAGATCCAGAAACGGGGAATTTCAAGAGCACTATTTAAGGACTAGCAAGTTTTTAATTATATATTTTATGTTATTTTTTTCGAATAACTACAAAGTCATAACCGTCGATTTTGTGATTGTATATTTACTAAGAATACTTTTTAAAAAACTAACTATATATAATCATGAATTAAAAAATTATAATCTTGAATAAAAAAAAAGATTTTTTAAGGACCAATCTTAAATTTTTAAGGTCCAATCGTGTTTTTTTTAAGGACGAATCGTGATTTTTTAAGGATCAACTGTGGGTTTTTTAAGCACCAATTTTTTAAAAAGATTTTTTAAGGACCAATTGTGGATTTTTTAAAAAGATATTTTAAGAACCTATCGTTGATTTTTTAAAAAATTTTTTAAGGACCAATAGTGGATTTTTTAAGGACCAATCGTGGATTTTTTAAAAAGATTTTTTAAAGGCCAATCGTGGATTTTTTAAAAAAGATTTTTTAAGGACCAATCTTGGATTTTTTAAGGACCCATTTTGGATTTTTGAAGGACCAATCGTGGATTTCTTAAAAAGATTTTTTAAGGGCCAATCGTAGATTTTTTAAAAAAGATTTTTTAAGGACCAATCTTGGTTTTTTTAAGGACCAATCGTGGATTTTTTAAGGACCAATTTTGGATTTTTGAAGGACCAATCATGGATTTCTTAAAAAGATTTTTTAAGGACCAATCGTGAATTTTTAAAAAAAGATTTTTTAAGGACCAATCTTGGATTTTTTAAGGACCAATCTTGGATTTTTTAAGGACCAATCGTGGATTTTTAAGGACCAATTTTGGATTTTTGAAGGACTAATCGTGGATTTTTTTAAGGACCAATTTTGGATTTTTGAAGGACTTATCGTGGATTTTTTAAGGACCAATCGTGAATTTTTAAAAAAAGATTTTTTAAGGACCAATCTTGGATTTTTTAAGGACCAATCGTGGATTTTTTAAAGACCAATTTTGGATTTTTGAAGGACCAATCGTGGATTTTTTAAAGGGCCAATCAAGGATTTTTTAAAAAGATTTTTTAAAGGGCCAATCGAGGATTTTTTAAAAAGATTTTCTAAGGACCAATCGTGGATTTTTTAAAAAGTTTTTTTAAGAACCTATCAGGAATTGTTTAAGCTTCAATCGTGGATTTCTTAAAAAAGTTTTTTAAGGACCAATCAGGAATTTTTTAAGTTCAAATCGTTGATTTTTTGGAAACGATTTTTTAAGGACCAATTTTGGATTTTTTTAAGGACCAATAGTGGATTTTTTAAGGACCCATCGTGGATTTCTTAAAAAGTTTTGTTTAAGAATCAACCGTGGATTGTTTAAAAAGCCTTTTTAAGAACCAATCGTGGATTTTTTTAAAAAAAAAATTTAAAGACTAATCGTTGATTTTTGAAAATATTTTTTAAAGGCCAATCGTGGATTTTTTAAAAAAGATTTTTAAGGACTAATAGTTGATTTTTAAAAAGATTTTTTTAGGGACCAACCATAGATTTTAAAAAAACTATTTTTAAACTACCCATCGTGGATTTCTTAAAAAGATTTTTTAAGGACCAATCGTGAATTTTTACAAAAAAGATTTTTTAAAGACAAATCTTGGATTTTTTAAGGACCAATTTTAGATTTTTTTAAGAACCAATCGTGGATTTTTTAAAAAGATTTTTTAAAGGGCCAATTGAGGATTTTTTAGAAAGATTTTCCAAGGACCAATCGTGGATTTTTTAAAAAGATTCTTTTAAAGGGCCAATCGAGGATTTTTTAAAAAGATTTTTTATCGTGGATTTTTTAAAAGATTTTTTATTGTGGATTTTTTAAAAGATTTTTTATCGTGGATTTTTTAAAAGATTTTTTATTGTGGGTTTTTTAAAAGATTTTTTATCGTAGATTTTTTAAAAGATTTTTTAAGGAATAATAGTTGATCTTTTAAAAAGATTTTTTAAGGACCAATCGATTTTTAAAAAAGATTTTTAAGGACCAATCGTGTTATTGAGGATTTTTTGATTTTTTTTTTAATATTTATTTCAAGAAACTAGGGGGAATTTCTTCACATATGTTTTCAAGAGACCATGGTATATTTTTATACCCTCAACCTCATGGCAAGAGGGGTATATATCATTTGATACGGCCAAAACGTACCTCATCGAAATAGACCGTAGGTCTTTTTTGACCAAATCCACTTCAGAACATTTGGAGTCGCTCTAGAGATGTCCGTCCGTCTGTCTGTCTGGCTCGTGGCTGGTTAGCTGGCCGGTGCGCACGATAACTCTCGAAGGGAGTATCCATTTTGATCCAAACTTGGTACATCGTAATATTATTGTCAAACTGAGATCGAATTCGGAGATGGGCAATATCGGTCCATTCCTTATGGTACCTCACCCACAAAAGATTAAAATTTTCAAAATTTTTTGCTCAGAAAGAGGTACAATAATGCGATTTTGCTTCAACTTTGCAAGTCCGTGCAAAGTCAGGTGCGAAAATTGACATATCAGTCCACTCAATCAAGTGCTTCCCTCACAAAGGTCTTATAAAATGTGACGTAAGAATCTGTCATTCTCTTCAAATTTCACACATCCCAATATTTTATCTAAACTTAGGATTTGGTGTTATGATGGAATATGTCGGTTCACTCCTTCTGGTACCTCCACCACAAAAGGTCGAAATTTTGAATATCCATTAAGCTCATAAAACGCGAAATTAAGATCTGATTCCATTTAGACTTGGGCACATCTGAATATTTCCATCGACACAGGATCTGTTATAAAAAAGCTATAGTGGATTTTTTTTAAATTTTTTTTCCAGGATAATTTAAATACTACTTAAAATAACAATAGTGGACATTTCAAATATTTTTTTTAAGGACCAATCTTGGATTTTTTAAAATATTTTTACAAGCACCAATCGATTTTTTAAAATAGTTTTTAAGCAAATCATAGCTGACTTTTTATAAAATATGTTTTGGGGAACAACTTTTTTAAAATATTTCTTAAAATGTAAAAGAGTCCTAATATTAAAAAAATAAATAAATATAAAAATTAAGGGGAAGGAAAGATTTTCTTAAATCTATTTCAAGGAACAACTGTAGATTTTAAAGGACAATCAGATCAATCTTCAAGGATTTTATTAAAATATTTTTTTTAGGATCAATAGTTTATTTTTACATGACTTTTTGAAAATGGAAAACAGTTGATTTTTATACATTCAGGACCAAAAGAACTATAATCGCCACAGGGGTATTTTTGAGCATTTCTTTAAAATAAGATTAAAAACTCCTTTTAGCATTAAAAAATTAAAAACAGCAAATCATAATGAACCTTTATTTGCTACATGTGATTCTACTAAATTTTCATAGGGGTGTTGGGTATCATAAACTCAGCACCGCCCGCCTTTTGTCTTTACTCACTGGTGTTTAAATATTTTTTTAAGCTTTGTCAACTCTCAATTTTTTAATTGTTTTCAGACCGTCGATTTTTCAAACATAATTTCATCTAATTCCAACTCATCACTCGTAATTTTCCCAAGCTTATAACACCTCCCATTTCCGCTTTAAAGCAAACAAAACATAAAAAGAACATTAGAAATATGTCAGTGCTTTTCTAAAGTTCTGCCGTTATTGTCGTTGTTGCTTCTGCTACTGTTGCTGTAGTTATGTGCAAATATGAAACCTAAGTGCTCATCTTTTATGTTTTTGAAAAAAGTCACTACAAATATGCTTCGCAAAACAGAAACAAAAAAAAACTCGCTTCAAAGAACAGCAAACACTTTCACATGCAAACATATATGCTGAGTGAATGTGTGTGTGTGTGTGTTATTGTCTTTTAAAGTACACTTGCATGTATTTTTTGTTTTTCTTATTAAAAGTGACATTTCACTGTCACATATAATAAATCACAATAAACATAAATTTTCGTTGATATTAAATTGTTATTATTGTGTATGGAGGTGTTGTATGTGTCGCTAGCTCAACAGGGAAAGTTGTAATTCTCAGAAGGAGAGTGCTAACAAGAAATGTTATATGAATTAACCTAAATATTTTAAAAGCTGTGTAAAAACTCCTTGCTTGAAATGATGAAGTAGAGTAATATGAAGAGTTTCATATTTATCTTAATATGCTATTTTTATTTCATGATATGGCTTATCTTACCTTTTAAATTACATGTCCATCGCTTCGCAAATAACAATAAATTTATTATCATTTTTATGTGTCCAGACATAGAATTCAACATTAAAAGTATATCTTAAAAGTCATCAGTTTAGATATTTAGGTAAGGCAAGATTTCAGTAACACGGCCTGCAATCCTGCAAACGATAAGAATAAAATACGGTTGATATATTGTCGCGAAGTTAAAGGGAGTGAAGATAAAGTTTGAATTGTATGTGATAAATCAGTAAGATTCTTGGCATATTATTTTTAGGAATTGAACAAAAAATAGTTAGAATAGGATTCAATGTAGTTTAAAGGTAGCACCAAACAAGACTCCATTGGGTTTGGGACAAAATAAATTCAAACTATATTCTATGTCAAAATTATTTCATAGTCAAAGAGCTCCAATAAATTTACCATAATTTATTAAACTAATTATACAACATTACCAGTAACGGCTTCCAAAAAAAAAAACATTGTAAATAATTAATTTTTAAGAAATATTTTTTTAAGTACCACCCATAATTTTTTAAAAATTTTCATGTGTAATATATAAAATAAAATTATTTTTACTTAATTGTTTCTTAACCTTTTTTCAGGGACTAAAATAGCAATTGTATATTGTGAAATATGAAATGCAACAGGACCAAAACCTTACGTTTTATATATTTTTCAAGAGTAACCTAGCAGAAGTTTGCATAAACTCAAGCTCTATTTTCAGATTTAAAAAGAGCATTTATTTTTCAAAATTTTTTATTTTTTCGAAACCAAATGACCTGAATGAAAATGATATGGCTAAATAAACCCCTTTTTATACCCTCAGTCATATGACTACAGACGGTATATATATAGATCACTGATGCGGCCAAAAACGTGTCTCAACGAAATTATGGTTTTAGACCCTAGGTCTCTTTGGACCAAATCCGTTTTAAGACATTTTGAGTCGATCGAGGGTTTTCCGTCCGTCTGTGGTGGAAGTATCCGATTGGTCGTAATATCATGGTTAAACTAAAATTAAGTTCGAAGATGGGCAATGTTGGTCCACTCCTCGTGGTACCTCCCCAACAAAACGTCGAAATTTAAAAAAAAAAATTATAATAATTTACTGCACAGAAAGAGAAAGAATAATCCAATTTTACTAAAACGTTGCAAATCCTTATATTTGCGTCAGAGCTAGGTCAGGTGCGAAAATGAACAATGTCGGTTCACTCCATCAATTACATCCCCCAATTTTTGAATAATTATAACTCTAATAAAATGTGATGTAAGAGTGCGATTATCTTAAAATTACACACATCACAATATTTTTAGAGGCCTAGGTCTAGTGTGAAGATGATAGAGATCGGACCATTCCTTCTGGTAACTCCCCCACAAATGGTCAAAACTTTGAATAACCAAAACGATTATAAAATCCGAAATAAGCATTCGGCTGTCTGCATACTTCACACATGCAATTTTTCCCATTAACACAAAATTTACCTTGAAGGTGGGATATATCGGTCCACTCCTTCTGGTGCTTCTCCCACAAAGGGGAAAAATTTTGAATATCCATGAAGCTCGTACAACGCGAAATTTACATCCGATTCCATTCAGACATATATACCATGTCCATCAACACAAGATATTTTATAAAGATGCTAGAGATCGAAACATTTCTTCTGTTACCTCCCCCACATTGGGGGGTACCTCACGCTTTTTTAACATTTTCTAAAATATAGAGTAAAGTAAGACCTTGCACGTCGTAATATTTATATCATATTTGTTTAGGTTCCATACCAAATGGACAATACTGGCCCATACCTTCGGGACCTACTCCATAGAGGGTCAACAATTTGAATAATTATAACAAAAGAAGAACAGAAGTAAAAATATATTCAAATAATCGAACATTGGCTGAGGGAATACATCTCTCGGCAAAATCGACTGATACCTTTTAACTTGTAATTATTCCAAATGTTGAGCTTTCGTGAGGGAGGTACTTAATGGAGATAGTCGATATTATCCATTTTCCCAACAGAGCCAGCACTGATCCAAATTAGGAATTGCAAAAGTTGAACAAAATTTAAAGATACTCTCTTGTTCTATGACCTTTTATAGGGGAGGAACAAGAAGGAGTGGATCGATGTTACCAATCTCCGAACTCGATATAAGTTTGACAATAATATTACGATGTTCCAATTTTGGATCAAATCATATTTATCGTGCCCACCAGCCAGCCAGACAGACAGACGAACGGACACCCTTAGATCGATTCCAAATGTTCTGAAACGGATTTCGTCCAAAGAGACCTAGGGTCTAAAAAATTTCGATGAGGCTGATTATAACCAAATTACAAACTTCTAATAAAAAGTTAACGTTATAAGAATTTAAGTCCCCTATTATATTGCATATTTCAAATGCTGGATTTTGACCTTAAATTTCCCAAACAGTCACAGAACGAATTTTATGATATATTAATTAGAGCAACGTTCAGATGTTACCTGCTCAACAAAGGAAAAAATATAAAAAAATTTTTTTATCAGTTCACAGGGTACCGAATATTGATCAAGAAAGCTATTTGAAATCACTAGAGGTGCCAGGGGATCAATTCTTGTTCTATGAAAATGTGAAGTAAATTTTTAAATATAAAAAACATTAAATTCGGTAGGTCGAACGTTTAATACCCTCCGCAGTGGTTAAAAAAAAAACATTTGTATATAAAAGTATCTGAATTCAAACGTGTTCCGCTGAAAGCTGAAAAAACATGTAAGATCGATAATGCTGCTAAAATCAACAATGTGTGAGGCCGTTATATGGGGACCATACTAAAACGGGTTCTTCTATAGACAATATAGACAAAAATGTAGACCTATACATGTAATGTTTCGCCACCGGAGCTAGAACCCATTACGAACTACAAATACCAATCTTTAGACTAATCCGTGGAAAATGAGGCAAAAATCATCAAAACACCGTATATCGGAAGGTACCTTTATATGGGGAAACTACACATACACTGTTTCGCCACGGGAGCTAGAACCCTTTACGAACTATAAATACCAAATATTAGACAAATCTGAGGAAAAATGTGGCGACAATCATCAAAATACCGAATATCGTGACTGATATCGGACTGAAAACCAACCATCCTAAACACAGTACAAATTGTTCTGCTAAATATTGAAGCTCTACGTCAAATAATGTGGGCTGTATAGTGATTGCAACAGACAGACTGACAGACAACCATAAGGACATCGTTAAATCGACTTAGAATTTTATGCTGATCATGAATATACTTTATGAGGTCTACGGCGAGTTTTTAGGGATGTTGCAAACATAATGACAAAGTTAATATACCCTCCTTTTCAAGGTGGAGGGTATAACAAGTAAAAAAAGCTGTAAGTTCGGCCGGGCCGAACTTTTAATACCCTCCACCATTTGGTACAAATTTGGGAATTTCAAAAAAAAAAATCCGTTTAAAATTCTGCTAAAATCTTAAAAATACCGAATGCCTATACGACGACGTAGACCTGCATAGGCAACTTTTGTCATAAGTTATTACAATATTTAAATGCGAAACTTGAAGAAAAATCTGTTGATAATGTAGCTAAAATCATCAAAATACCGAATATAGTGGGCACCGTTATATGGGGGCTATACAAAGGCATGGACCTGCACAGACATTTTTCTGACATGGGCTGAAGTATCCATTACAAACTTCACATGCGAAATTTGAAATAATGTCGTTAAAATCATCAAAATACCGAATATCGGGGGGGTACGGTATATGGGGGCTATACGAATACGTGGATCTACATGGCCCATTTTCCGTTTTATGTGGAAGTATCTATTACGAACTTCAAATACCAAATTTGGAACGATTCCGTTAAATAATGACGCTAAAATCATCAAAATACCGAATATCGGGGGGTACCGTTATATCGGGGCTATACGAAGACGTGGACCTGTAAAGATAAATTTCTGTCTTATGCTGTAGTATCCACTACGAACTTCAAATGCCAAATTGGAAACAATTCCGGTGAATAATGTCGCTAAAATCATCAAAATACCCAATATCGGGAGGTACCGTCATATGGGGGCTATATGATAACTTGGACCTACATGGTCCATTTTCGAACTTAACCTGCCTACTGGCAAAATATACATGTGTGCAAAAGTTTAGCATTCTTAACCTGCCCACTGGCAAAATATACATGTGTGCAAAATTTTAGCATTCTATCTCAATTTGTTCGAAAGATAGCGTGATTACAACAGACAGACGGACAGACAGACTGACAGACAGACATACGGACATGGCTATATCGTCTTAGAATTTTACGCTGATCAAGAATATATACACTTTGTTGGGTCCGACATGAGTATTTCGAGGAGTTACAAACGGAATGACTAAGTTAATATACCCTCATTTCCAAGGTGAAGAGTATAAAAATTGAATATATTAATTAATTTTCATAGAAGGAGAATCCAGTTCCCAGGATCCCGTCCTCCTATAGAGTTATATGTAAATTTTACATTAAGTCCGCTAAAATACAGACCAAACCCGTTTTTTGTACCATGGCTTATTTAGACTAATTCCTAATTCTTGTGTATTTAATTTCCATACTTTATATTCGGAGCAAAAAAAATTATTTGTTCAGTTGTCGGCTACGATAATAATACTTAAATGACTTGCCTCAATCTTTTGTCTAGTGACCAAGAATTTATGTATTCCAAAAACAGAGCTTTTGGTATTTTCATGGTAAAATTAAGAAGGTAAAGTAATTTCAAATAATAATATCCATCACTGCATTTTCTGTAATTTTCCCTTTCAAATTTCACTAAATAAAAAAACCGCTTCCCATCTCTGATTTCTGTGTATACGATGGATTTATACATAAAAGTTTTAACAATGAGATGTAGTCAAATTAATAATTCTACCATGGGTAGTTATTTTTAATTATTTAATATTCTTTCCATTTTTTGTTCCAATGGGTTGTATTTGCTATCGATCTTTCTTCTCATTTTGGAGGGAAGTGCACGAATATACTCAGCAAACTCCTAAACCACCTTGATTATTAAGATTAAAATATTATACGGAATTTGTGAATAATTGAGATTCCTATGATAATAACTGAGAGGTTTCAGAATATCACCTTAACCTTTAACTTCTGAGGTGGTGGTAAATTTTACCCTCCCTTCACATTTTCTTGAAATTCTCTATTCTATTACAATGAATAAAAATGTTGTTTACATAAAAAAAAATGTTTTTTTTTACTTATTGTAATTTAAAATATACAAGCTTACATTTAAAAAACAAATTATTATCAAATAAAATTTTTAACAAAGTTTTTTTTCTGTAATATTTAGAGGGGTAAAATTTACCACCACGTTATAAAGTATGTCACCTCAGAATTTAAAGGTTAACATAGGACAACCATTCCCCAATTACCTTTAAAAAATTCTACCCTTACTCTATTAGAAAAAAATCCCTTCTCCATTACCTACTTAACACTTCACAGATAATAAAAAATATGCTTTAACAGACCTTGACAATTAACAACAAAAAATCGCTATTATGAAAACAACAATTTTCTTCAAAAGTGTGTAAATAAATTACAATTACAACGACTACGACCATAAGTGTTACAGAAGATATATTTCATGCGTAAATAATGTTGTGTATTCTCGCGCGCTATTAACTCCAGCTATGAATGCCATGGACACGACACATCTCGACAACATTTAGGCAACGACCAAATTATGGCGAGACTATTCATGGGCAATATGTGCGTATACGCAATACATGACGTGCCATGTTGGCTGGCATGCATGTTCATAAATTATGGCATAGCAGCGAGAGAGCGAGAACATTATGTCTTCAAAACGTCAAAGCAAATTATCTTCAAATTGAAATGTACTACTGCTCGTCATAGCGTGGCGGGGTAGCGGCGGATGATGACGAAGGCGATGATAATGACTGTGTGTACACGAAGTGTAAAGTGGAAATACATATTTGCACGCCAAATGAAACATGCCCGACTTAATGAGTGTCAGCAGAGTTAACGTTGCGTATACGTCATGTGGCGTATGAATCAACGCGTATACGTTCCAAGGCAGTTTTAAGTAAATCTGGATTTTGAAGTAGATTGAATATGACTTTGGACTTAAGTGGCATTTCTTTTGTTGGTAATAAATGGAGCGTTGAGTTTTCTAATATGAGCCTGTTTTTTATACCATCATAGGGCATCTATCATTGGATATGAAAAAACCAGTAAAGAAAATTTTAAAGTCGGGCGGGGCCGACTTTATGATAACCTACACCACTTTGCTAATTTAGTAGAGCTCCACATAATAATTAAAAGTTTTTATGGGAGAATTCAATCATACAAGCTTTGATTATAATTATAATTTAAAATTCTAAAGGACTAAATATGCCGAAGCATTTGTATCTTTTAAATTCGGACTTGTATTGCCCATTTAATGCACAATTAATTTGAAATCGGATAAAGATATATATGAGAGCTATATCCAAATCTGAACCGATCTTAACAAAATTTGGCAAAGATATTTCTGAGCTGTATTTGATATATTTCCCTGAATATCGTTGTTACGGAGTGCATATTACGGCTGTGGGTAACAAATATGACAAATCGGATGAACAGTATATATGGGAGCTATAGCTATATCTGAACCGATCTTCACCAAATTCGGCATACTAGCTTCTAGACTCAATTCGGTCGTAAGTGCCAAATTCCATCCCATTTAGACAAATATTAGACGTTTGGTTAAGTTAAATCGGACGAAGTTATATATGGAAGCTATATCCAAATCTGAACCGATCTCGATCAAATTTGGCAAATGTATTTCTGAGCTGTATTTGATATATTTCCCCAAATATTGTTGTTACAGAGTGCATATTACGGCTGCGGAGGACAAAAATAACGAATCGGATAAACAATATATATTGGAGCTATAGCTATATCTGAACCGATTTCGATTAAATTTAGCATACTTATTTTTAGGCCTAATTTAGGTGTATATGCAAAATTCCATACAATTCGGGCTGATATTACACGTTTGGTGCACAATAAAAAGCAAATCGGACGAAGAGCTATATCTAAATTTTGATCGATTATCTCCAATTTCAATAGGGTTCGTCCTTGGGCCAAACAAATGATCTGTGCAAAATTTCATCTGGATCGGGCAATAAATGCGACCTGTATTTTGTTTACAAAAATATATGGACAGACGGACTATGTGATTCTATGAAGATCATCAAAAGGAACTATGGGCCTATCTCGTTTCCTTTTGCCTGTTACAAACAAATGCACAAAGACATAATACCCTGACCACCTTGTGGTGTAGGGTATAAATAGATCTTGTGTTAGCAAAAATGTTTGAATGTGTTAAATTTGAAGAGAGATGGACTTCGCGTTTTATGACCGTTTTAATAAAATGTGGAGAAGGTACCAGAAGGGGTGGACGGGTACATTCCATCGTCACACCAGATCTTTCCTCAGTACAAATATTAGGATGTGTGAAATTTAAAGATAACCGAAGGCTTGTTTGGTTTTGGTGAGGAGTTTGTTATGTAAAATGTTGACCCATGTGGGTCACAGCAGATCTTTTGTTAAAAAGATTATTGGCCTGGGTGAAATTTGAGGGAAGTCGTGTACTTACTTCGCATTTCTACAGAGATATGATTATTCAAAATGTTGATCCGTTGTGTGGGAGGTACCAAGAGGAGTGGTCCGATATATTTCATCTGAATACCAGATCTTTGGCCATGTAGGTCCACGTTTTGGTATAGCCCCCGATTTTCGGTATTTTTATGATTTAAGCGACACTATTCACCGGATTTGTTTCAAATTGGGTATTTGAAGTTCGTAATGTACACTGCAGCCTAAGGCAGAAAATTGCCTATGCAGGTCTACATTTTGGTGTAGTCCCATGTACCTCCCTATATTGTGATTTTAGCTACATTATTCACCAATTTTTTTTTTTAATTTCGCATTTGAATATTGTAATGGCTTATGACAAAAGTTGCCTATGCAGGTCCACGTCATCGTTGGACCCCAATATGACGGCTACATTTGGAATTTTTAAGACTTTAACATTTGCCAAATTCGTTCCAAATGGTGGATGGTAATCAAGGTTTGCCTGCCCGAACTTGCAGCTTTTGTACTTATTAATAATACTTAGATGAGCGAAATTTGAAGACAGTAGGACTCTCATTTTATATGAGTTATATTTATTTTAAATGTTGACCCTTTTGTGGGGAGGTATTGGATGGAGTGGACCGATATTGTCCATTTACGCACCTGACCTAGCGCTTATTGAAATATTAGGATATGCAAAGAAGGAGCAAAATCGGATTATCCTTTCTGTTTCTGTGCAGTAAAATATTTTTTGAAAATTTTGGTAATATTACGATGTACTACGTTTGAACCAAATCTGTCTCTTTAGACCAAATCCGTTTCAAGAGGTTTGGTTTCGATCTAGAGATGTCCGTCCGTCGGTCTGCCTGACTGGCTGACGCGCACGATACCTCTCGAAGGGAGTGATTCTCTAAATCGAGTCTCAACCTGAATATAATACACATAGGTGGCGAAAATAAAAAAGTATTTCAAAATATATAATTCAAAATTTAAAGTAGAATTTAAAAAATCTGATGCAAAAAAAAATGAAAAATATTACAGAATAATATTTACATTTTATTGGCATCTCTGTATGTGATTTTTCTAGATTTCGTATTTTCGTACATAAAAGTTATGTAATAAATCAGCCGCTAAATAATATGCGATGACCATCCGGGTTCTGTCCACCCCTAATCTCTAACCCCATGCTAGTCAATTGGTCTATAATTGTGATTGAGAAAAATTCAGAAATTGTTATGCTTTTGGTACATTTCAACCCCTAAATATTTTGGGGTTGAAATTAACCAAAAGCATAACAATTTCTGAATTTTTCGCAATCACAATTATATACCAATCGACTAGCATGGAACTAAAGATCAGGTACAGGGGCTAAAGATTAGATACATTTCAACCCCTAAATATTTTGCGATCATCTCCAAAAGCAATAGGCTTCTATCCTGACAATAGGAGATAGGGCCATAATTTCGGACTGTAGCGTAATAACAAATTAACATGGACAGACGGCCGGATATACATAACTAGATCGTGGTAGTAGGTAGATCCATATGTAACATCCTATGTACAGGACCAATAATTCGAGGTGTTTTATATTTTTTATCCCAATCAAATTTATAGTTTTGTAAGGTATAAAAAATGTTTCCAACAAAATCAAGTATTTTTATAATTCTAATTCACTCCTCTGCCATACTTCTTTTGTTACAATAGAAATTTATGATTCGCATTATATATATACCACACAATTCATCAATGGAAATATACATATACACTGGTGGCCAAAACTAAAGCAACTGAAATCGCAATGACAATAAATTCCCTTTTACTTTTACAAAAATAAACAAATCGTAACTATTTTTCCAGTTTTAAATGAGGCTCTTTATTCACTTAAAAAAAAAAACTAAAAAATGAAACTACAAAAATAATTTTGAATGAAAAATAATATATGGAAAACTAAAATTACCCAATATTACTAAAACAACTTTTTGATTTTTTTTTTTTTTTTAAATAATTAAATTTTGGCTAGTCGATAGCAAAACAATTCTTTTTGATAGCAGCTGCACACCTACGAGTCATTGAATCTATAACACCCTCAATTTGATCCTTGGGTATGCTTTCCCAGGCACCCTGAATTCTTTGGAAAATGTTGTGTTTATTTCTTTCCGAATCTCGCTTGATCTTCCTGTCTACGATACTCCAAAGGTTCTCTAGGAGGTTTAGGTCAGTGATTGTGCCGGCCATGACAAAACATCGATTTTTGACTTCCGCAACTAATCTTTGACAAGTTTTGATGCATGTTTGGGATCATTGTAATGCTGAAACACCCAAATAAGCCGAATATTTTCCTCAGTGAAAAGGAACAACGTGATGTCCAACACATCTTTGTAAACAAACGGATCCATAACTTCCTCTATTTCATGGATATGCCCAAGTCCATAGAAAGAAAAACAGCGCCACATCATTTTTGACCCTCCCTAATGTTTTACTGTACCTTTGCAACACTACGGCTTGAGTCTTTCATTTTGTGGTCTTCTCACCGTAAAATTTTTCATGTCTGAGGCTGTAATATTTAACGTAGACTCATCCCAGAATAAAATGTTTTTCCATTGAGCTGGATTCCAATTAGTATTATCGTTTCCGAAAGGCTTTGCGATATTTTCCGATATAAATGGCTTTTTTGATGGCTTACGGGCATGCAGACCAGCTACCCGTCTACGTACTGATCTCGAGCTTATATCCAATGATAGCTCTCTCACCAATTCAGTTGAACTCTTAAATGGTTATTTTTCATTTCTCTCACAATTTGTTAATCAGTACAGGCTGAAGTTTTTCATGGCCTTTACCAGTTATAGACTGTTACTGCTGATCCAGTTTCATAAAACCGACTTAGTATACGAGAAATCGCAGAAATATTTATGAAATATTTCTCGGAAATTATTTTCTTCGATAGCTTGTTTTCATAGTCACTGATAATTTGCTGTTTTATTCATGTACTGTATTTGCTTCTAGCCATTTTTAAACTTTTTTGGGCAGTACTGAAATAACGAAAACAAACACGTGCTATTGTAAGAAAACTTCTCAAAAATTGGTTTATTGCAAGCGAAATTGTTAAAGGAAGCAAAAAGCGATAAATATAACTGTAAAAACAACTGATATTACAGTCCAAGCCAAATTCGGGTTAATTGACTTTACCATACATTATTTTTATATAAAAATGAATTTTGTTTTTTTTTTTTCTTAAGTTTTTAAAAGGTGAATAAAGTGCCTAATTTAAAACTAGAAAAACTTTCTCATTTTCTTTTTTAAAAAATTTACATGGGATTCATTCTCCTTGTAAATTCAGTTGCTTTAGTTTTGGCCACCAGTGTATGTAAATAAACGAATGTGTGTTCACATGTATTTGAATAATCCAAATGGAAGAAAACATAATATTTGTGCAAGAATCAAAGTTTATTTGTTTGCTTTTATTATTTATGAATTTGGTTTGTTTTTTGTTATCACTGACCACATACACACATATTATTTTTCTATTAGGTTTTGTTTAGATTTTATCATTGATTTTTCTATGACAAACAAATAAACCCAAACACACACACACATACACACCTAGTACAATATCCCTTTTCATAGGCGGCATAACAGTTGAATGCACATTAACAACAGCAGTTTGTAGATTGTTTGTATGTGTCTATGTATGTCCAAAGATATCATAACTTTGATAAATTCATATTGTTTGTGTTGTTGCTGTTGTTCTTATTTGTATTTTTCTTAAAGACATTTATAAATTATTTATGAATAGATTAGAAAAGGAATGGAAACAAATGAAATATAAACTATTAGTAGACGATTAACTTTAGGTAAAAGAAAATATTTATTTTATGTCAGATGCCTGACTTGGTATGATTTGTGGTCCAGTGTGGCGTATGCGTAACATGGTAAAGAGAAATGATATGTATACGCTATGGATTACCAACATTTAATAAGACGGAAATAGAATAGGTCGATGCTAAACTACAACAAATTGTACGAAAACCGTTTTTAAAGGGGAGAATCGTCAAGGAGTAAATACCAAAAAAGTAAATTGAAAATAATATAATTTAGAAGTGCAACTATTTAGTTATATGTATACGATTCATAACACTATATATGATGGTAATCCGAAGTCGCATCCAAATCTCTGATATGCAGGGGCCATATCAGAAATCTGTTTTCCACAAAATTTGATGGAATTATTTTAGATAGTGCATGTCTCTTAACCGATATGTGGGTGCTGTAATCATATCTCAAGCGACAAAATTCGGATCTATTTTGTAGATATTAATTTCTTATACCCTCCACCATACTATGGAGGGTATATTAATTTTGTCATTCCGTTTGTAACTCCTCGAAATACTAATGTCAGACCCAACAAAGTATATATATTCTGGTTCAGCGTAAAATTCTAAGACGATTTAGCCAGGTCCGTCTGTTTGTCTGTCTGTTGTAATCACGCTATCTTTCGAACGAATTGAGACAGAAGGCTAAAATTTTGCACACATGTTTATTTTTCCAGTAGTTAGGGTAGTAGGCAGGTTAAGTTCGTAAATGGGTCATGTAGGTCAACGTGTTCGTATAGCCCCCAATAGCGGTACCTTCCAATATTCAGTATTTTGATGATTTTAGCGACATTATTTGCTGGAATTGTTTCAAATTTGGTATTTGAAGTTCGAAAGCGATACTACAGCCTAAGAAAGAAAAACGTATGTGGAAGTCCACGTCTTCGTATAGCCACCATATAACGGTACCTTCCGATATTCGGTATTTTAATGATTTTAGCGACATTACTCAACGGAATTGTTTCAAATTTGGTATTTGAAGTTCGAAATTGATACTACAGCCCACGACAGAAAATTGTCTGTGTAGGTTCACGTCTTCGTATAGCCCCCATATAATGGTACCTCCCGATATTCGGTATTTTGATGATTTTAGCGTCATTATTCACCGGAATTGTTTCAAATTACGTCTTTAGAGTTCGTAATGGGAACTACAGTCTGTGACAGAAAATGGTCTATGCAGGTCCAGGTTTTCATATAGGCCCCACATATCAGTACTCCCTATATTCCGTATTTTGACGAGTTTAGGTACAATAACCACCGAAAATGTTTGAATTTTTGTAAATTATTTCTTTGAGATCTTCCTGGACAAAAATCTCGAATGTTTGAAGAAATATTCTCGGATGGAAAATGTGGATTATTTTACTCAGTATTTTCGAGATATACACAAATCTTGGACTTTCTTTTAATATTTTTTTACCGACCCTTCCGTTTTGAATGGTTTTTAAAAACGGTCCCGAACAAAATTCTAGACATATTTATAGAACATTTCTGCAAAGTCTTCGTTAATAAAATCGTAGATCTTTTTGAGTTTGGACAAATCTAAATATTCAACTTGTATAGTAATTTTTAAAATATAACCCAACCATAACCCATTCATATAACCCAACAACCATAAAGGTAATCTTTAATATTGATGTGTAAAGTGTAAACAACCAACCTGCCTGAGAGAAGCTCAATAAAATATTTTTGCCGAACTTTTATACTCCGTAAAGAAATAAGTCTGTGAAGAAAAGTGAATATTTATTGGAAACATGTAACCCATACAGAATTGAATTGCTTCTTGAAAGATTTACACTCTTGAATTCCATAGTAGAGACGTAACATGAACCGACAAAACAATCAAATTTGTTTAAAAATTACCTTTCTTAGTTTTCGTAAAAATCGAGGATTATCAGAAATAATTTCATTATTTTGCATGAAATGCGCCAAAAATATCGAGTTAGTGAGAGAAATTGCAACTCCAACAATATGTAAACAGAGAGCGCACAGAACACACGGAGAACGACGACGATGTCGACGTTGGCAGAGAGAAAAATATTACACCGGCAAGAAGGAGAAAGCAAATGCATTTGTTTACAAGAAATTCACATATAAATATGTTTAAAACTTACATTTCCTTTATTAGTTTTCGTAAAAATCGAGGAATATATGTAATAAATTCATTATTTTTCAAGAAATGCACCAAAAATAAATAGTTAGTTATTGAGAGAAATTGCAACTCCAACAATATGTAAACAGAGAGCGCACAGAACACACGGAGAACGAACGTCGACGTTGGCAGAGAGAAAAATATAACACCGGCATGAAGGAGACAGCAAATTCATTTTTTACAAAAAATTCACATTTTTAAGCATCAAATTCACAATTTCAACAATAATAATACTTTTTAATGATATTCAGCATTTCAATTAATGACACTGAATCGAATTTATATGAGATAAATACTTGAAATTAACCGAAAACCCCTAACGCGACACGAGCAACCGATTTTGCAAACTGTTGCAATGAAAGTTCAAAATAAACTGAAGAAAATGAGAAAACAATGTTGTCAACTTTCATTTTTAAATAAAAAGCTTTATGCGAATGAAGTACAGTACGTCTTCGATTAATGCATGTTCGGGACTAGACGGTCCCGAACACCAGCATGTAAATCATGGCACAATAAAAAGATATTCGATTACATATTTTGCTGAGCGTTCACGACTTTTGCCACACAATTGACACAATTGGTATGTATTTATTGTTTTGAAAAATAAGAACAACATATTTCTAAAATCAACGATTGAAAGAAACTTACATTTCGGTATGGATCTTGAAATTGAATTTTTAATAAAAAATCCTGGTATTTCAACTATCTTTCGCGCTATTTAACTCATTTCGAAAAATAAGATAATATATAAAACAAATGAAAACAACCTGTAGTTTATAATATTGAATAATTCCACAAGAAAGCGGTAATAATTGCCTTGGCACAATAAATACAAGGTAGGGCTGATCGAGGAAATTTGAAAGGCACAACCCTGAAGTGGAAATCTTGCAACCTCAAATTAACCAATTACAAATATATATTTTACATCTTTCACATAATATTATCATTAAAGAGATAATCGCGTTAAATGGAACTCGGCGGATTGAGTTTCCGATACGATTACCATCCATTCTTATCACTAAAATCAAAAATGTATTCCTCCAAAAGCTGTAAATATGAATTTAAATTTGAACATTTTCAAAGATGGTTTATTTTTTATAACCTCCACCATACTATGTAGGGTATATTCATTTTGTCATTCCGTTTGTAACTCATCGAAATAATGATCTTAGATCCAACAAAGTATAAATATTCTTGATCAGCGTAAAATTGAGATATAAGGTTAAAATTTTGCACACATGTTTATTTTGCCAGTAGGCAGGTTAAGTTCGTAAATGGGCCATGTAGGTCCACGTTATCATATAGCCCCCATATATGTACCGTTATATTAGGTATTTTGATGAGCTAAGCGACATTATTCACCGAAATTGTTTCATATTTGGCAGTTGAAGTTCGAAATTGATACTACAACCTAAGACAGAAAATTGTCTGTGCAAGTCCATGTCTTTGTATAGCCCCCATATAACGATACCTCCCGATATTCGGTATTTTGATAATTTTAGCGTTATTATTCACCGTAGTAGTTTCAAATTACGTATTTAGAGTTCGTAATGAGAACTACAGTCTGTGGCAGAAAATTGCCTACCCAGGTCCAGGCATTCGTACAGGCCCCATATATCAGTACCTCTCTATATTCGATATTTTGACGATTTTAGGTACAATACTCACCGAAATTGTTTGAAATGTCGTATTTGAAGTTGGTAATGAAAGCTACAGCCTGTGACAGAAAATTGTCTATGCAGGTCCAGATTTAAAAAATTTTTCTAGTTACTAGAATGTTGACGCTTTGTTGTGAGATATTCGAAGATGTACGCCGATACCAATCAAATCGATTATTTCATGTATGGTAAAATCATTATATTTATTTTATTTCCTTGCAAGCATGGGCCAAAAGGTAGGAGAAATTTGTAAAACCATTGCAATACAGCCCTGAGGCAATGCCCGCCGTTTATGTCAAAATTATTCAAACTTAAATGCAACAAGTAAAAAAGTTGTAAGTTTGGCCGGGCCGAACTTTGAAAACCCTTCACCATTTGGAACGAATTTGTCAATTCTCAAAAACATTAAAATCAGTTAAAAATTCTGTTAAAATCTTTAAAATACCGAATGTAGCTATTATATATAGGGTCTATACGCCGACATGAACCTGCGTAGGTCAAATTTGTCATAAAAAATCGGTTATAATGACGATAAAATCAAAATACCGAATATCGGGACGAACCGTTATATGGGGGCTATACGAAGACGTGGACCTGCACATACAATTTTCTGCCGTAGACTGTAGTATCCAATACGAACTTCAAATATCAAATTTGAAAAAAAATCTGGCGAATTAATTCGCTAAAATCATCAAAATACCGAATATCGGGAGGTACCCTTATATGAAGGCTATACGAAGACGTGGACCTGCACAGACAATTTTCTGTCTTAAGCTGTTGTATCCATTACGACCAAATTTGAAACAATTCCTGTGAATAAATTCGCTAAAATCATTGAAATACCGAATATCGGGAGGTACCCTTATATGGGAGCTATACCAAAATGTGGACCTACATGGCCCATTTTCAATACCAAAAGTCCTGCAGACATAACATTTTGAGCAAAATCTTATCATTCTACTTCAATTCGTTCGAAAGCTAGAGTGATTTCTTTTAATTTAGACTACTTTCTGTGTGGATCTTCTTTAATTCAATTTGTTGTTGTTTTAACTTGTGATTATTATATTACGAACTCAAATGAATGATTTATACCTGTATCTTAATAAATAAATATCCTGCCGCAAACTAAACGCAACAACATCGTAGGATAGAAATTTCCGTCCCTGTTCTAGGTATTTTGTTTTCAAATGTTTAAATCAAAGTAAGTTGACAACATTGTTTTCTCGTTTTCTTCAGTTTATTTTGAACTTTCGTTGCAGCCGTTTGCAAATTCAGTTGGTCGTGAAGCGTTCCGTGTTTTCGTTAAATTAAAGTATTTATTTAACATAAATTAGAGTCAGTGCTATAAAATTTATTGTGAAATATCTTTTGGAAGTATCAAAATTGTTAAATTTGCGAATTTAATGTTAGAAAATGTGTATTCCTTGTAAGAAATTAATTTGTTGTCTACTTCATGTCGGTTTCTCGTGTTTCTCTCTGCCAACGTCGTCATTCGTACTCCGTGTGTTTTGTGCGCTCTCTGTTTATATTTTGGGCTTTTGATCTCTCTCACTCTCGGATTGTGAAATTGGAAAGGTATGTAAAATAATGAATTTTTTGAATAGAGCGGGTCATTGGGCTTAGTTTGTGAATGAATATTTTAAAATTTAAATTGTTACAATTGAAGGGAGAGGCGTACATCTTTGTGTAATACATACGATACTTTTTAAGAATTGAAATTAAAGAGCATATCGAAACAAATCGTGTATGGAAATTGGCATGTCTTGAGAATGGTAACATGACAAGATACATATTTTCAAAAATTTATAATAATTAGATTAGATTTTTGTTAAAGAATTTTAATAATATTCTTAAAGAGATCTTAGATTTTCGATAAATATTTTTGTTTGAGAGATCTTTTAAAAGTTTGGTTAAAGACATAAATGTTTGCCCAGTAGTAAAAGTACCAAGCCCGATTTTTGTTCAGGAAGACCTATGACAATATTTGTAAAAAATTTAGGGTTTGGTTTGTACATGTATTATAAGAAGCTAAGAATCCTTTGGAAACCAATACCAAAATAGAAACAAGTAAGCAAAGGCTACAGTCGAGCGGGGCCGACCGTTGAATACCCTACAACACTGTAATAAACGATACAGTTTATATAGGCGAGATACTCGAAAGAATTTCACAAGATATTGTGACAAATAATAAAAGAAAATCATCAGGTTTCGTTCTCTAATTTTCGGATAATAGCAACTTAAACTAATTTGCTCATTTCCAATATATTGGTAGATGTTGCACGTAAATGGTCTTCCTAGATGTGGAACCAATATTTCCCAAAGACCTATAATCTCTAAGAAGTGGCAAAAGATTAACATTTATTATTGGTTTTTGACTGAAACGCATCTATATGAGATACAGCCATTTGACTATATTCTTCAACGAAATCAGCGTTAACGAAATAGTCAGAAGTACGTCTTTCCTGTATTTGTGAATTCTCCAAAAAGTCACTGGAATGGACATTTTCGTATTTTGTCTATAAAAGTTGGCAAACTTCTTCACACATTGAATATTTTTGGATGGCCATCCAAAACTGCTTGGCTTTTGCAATGTCCGGTAACCCCCATAATTTCGACCTGCTGGCAATTTTGCAGTTTTTTGGTCCATTTCAACCCCTAAATATTTGGCGATCATCTCCAAAAAGAATAAGCTTTTATTCTCCATGCAAAATTTCGTATCTCCATGCAAAATTTCGTAAGGATCGGGCCATAAATGCGATCTGTATATGATATCCTGATATCCTAACTACTTAGTTTTGTTAGCTGTAGAAATATTACCAAATGTTTAATTCAAAATGAAAATATGCCAAAAATATGACAAAATGGAAAAAATATGAGAAAATTTTACAAAATCAATATTTTCATCTTTATAGAGATATTTTTATGCGATTTTTTTAGACGTTTTATGTTTCCTGCCAAGAGGCCATTCTGAATTAATGAGAACTGTCGAAATCAGTTCAGCCGTTCTCGACATATAAGAGATTTTTCAAGTATATCTTCTTTGATAAACATATATATCGCACATATTTTGCTATATATCCGTTTTGTTGGATGTTAACATCAATGTAAAGATCAGAAGTAACCTTGTCATGGCTTTTGATTTCGCCGGGATTTAAAACATGCGCGGTTTAATGAAAAATTTTGATTTTTTTCAACAAAAAAGATATGGTCTATTTTACCCGCTAAATATTATCCGATGACCACCCAAATGGGTTGGCTTCTTGCCAGCCCTAAACTCTAGCTACATGGGAAATTCCTCGTCGATTGGTCTATAATTGCGACCTGTAGAGCAAGTGCAAAATCAGGAATTTTTTCAGTTTTTGGTCCATTTCAACTAAATATTATGCGATCATCACCAAAAGAAATAGGGTTCTATTCTGACCCTAGCCCCACCTCCATTTTAAATTTCGTGAAGATCGGACCATAATTGCGACCTGTAGAGTGATTACAAATTAACATGGACAGACGGACAGACGGACAGACGGACGGACGGACATACATAGCTAGATCGACTCAGCTCTGCGAGCTAGGAAGATCTATATATACTTTCCTATGTGGGAAATCAATATTTCGTGGTGTTACATAATTTTTGGCCCAATCAAACTTATAATACCCCCAACACATAGTGTTGTAGGGTATAAAAAATTGTAATCAGCTGGTAGCTCCACGATACCTTTTTATTGTACCGTGGGTACTACATGACAGAAAATTGTACATATAGGTCTACGTCTTCATATAGCCCCCATATAACGGTACCTTCCTATATTCTGTATTTTGATGATTTGCCGACTTTATTCATCGAAATAGTATCATATTTCGTGATTTAAGGCTCCTAATGGTTGATACCATCAGTGACAGAAATGCCATATAATGGCACCGGTATTTGTAGGATTTAAGCGACAAATTTCGTAGTTGAAATTCCTAATCGGTTCTACCGTCTGTGACCTGTCTGTGAAAGTTGGCTATGCAGGTCTACTACTTCGTAGGCCCCAATAGCTTCCTATTTTCGATATTTTTATGACTTTAGTAGTATTTTTTAACCTTTAAAAAAAAAAAACGAAATTTGCAATTTCTTCCAAATGTTGGAGAGTATTAAAAGTTCGGCCTGGCCGAACTGAATGCTTTTTCACTTCTTTTTTGTAGAAATGTTATTAAAAATTATATAAAGATACCCCCTACTTTTAGCCATAATTTCCAATCGGTTCGACTGAAAATTAGAATTTTGTTTCCTTCGTGGATAGGTGTGAAGATGGGGTCTATAGGTCCTCAATATCTTTTCGTTAAATAGTACAAATATTCTTACCGATTATGCTCATTGCTATATGTGGATTATCTCATCCGAACAATATCTATTCCAGAACTATCCAGATATGTCAAAAAATTCATTTGTTTACCTGAATGGGACATTTGGTAACTCTCTTGTTAGGAAAATATAAACTCATTAGTTTCAGAAATTTGGTAAAAAAAAGTAAAAAAGCTGTAAGTTCGTTCGGACCGAACTTTTAATACCCTCCAACATTTGGTACAAATTTCAAAAATACCGAATGTAGCCGTATATTAGGGTCTATACGACGACGTGGATCTGCATAAGCAACTTCTGTCATAATGTGGTTTAAATCATCAAAATACCGAATATAGGGAGGTACCATGGAGGTTATAAATCGTGGACCTACACAGATAATATTCTGGCATAGGCTGTAGTATCCATTACGAACTTCAAATACAAAATTTCAAATAATTCCGGTAAATAATGTCGCTAAAATCATCAAAATACCGAATATCGGGGGTACCGTTATATGGGGCCATACAACCTGGACCTACATGGCCCATTTTCAATGCCAAAAGTCCTGCAGACATAATACACATTTGAGTAAATTTTAATCAACTTATTTCATTTCGTTCGGAAGCGAGAATGATTTCCACAGACGGACGGACATAGCTAAATCGACATAGAATTTTATGCTGATCAAGAATATATATAATTTGTGGGATCAAAAATGTATATTTCGAGGTGTTACAAACGGAATGGCAAACTTAATATACCCTCCATACTATTGTGGAGGCGATAATTTGTGTTGTCCCATCCCATCCATAAAAATTTGAACATTGTCCATTTCAATATTTCTCCGAATACTAAGTCTTTTTTTAAAATCCGCATATCCCAATATTTCTGCAAATATCTTCCAAATGTTTGTACCTCCAGAGAAAGTAAATTGAGTTGCCGTGCGATGTGTCTTTTTTTATTTAAGCCATTGAAAAAACCATAAAAACTTGAAATCCGACATATTATAAACACTAATATTTTAACATTTATAGTCCTATTTTTTCATACAGACAACAAAATTGATGCGAAAGAATTATGCTGCTCACGACATTGTCTATCCTAAAATCTCTTCCGCACCTACAAAGCATTACTGTGACCTCAATTTTAAGAATTTTATGTTAAGGAAAAAGGGGTTTCAAACATTATAAATTAGCCGACAAAATTATGCTTTTAGCACTTGGTTTTTATCGTTTTTTTCTCTCAACTTTCATTAAATGTTCGGCGGGGTTACCCACACCAAAAACATAGCATCACACACATAGACACAATGTGTCTTTATGTTTGCACTACATTTTATCTCTTTTCATTTGTGTGTGTATTCCTCCTTTTCTTTACCCAAAACATATACATCTGTGTGTGAGTGTGCGTTTGTCTGACTTTTGCTGCAACATTAGTAAAATGTGTCGCTCAAGTAGCTGTTAATTGTGTCATAATGGCAGTGGCAGCATCAGCAACAGCAACATTGCATCTAAAACTACCCTCCAGATTTTACAAAGCCCCACTCTCCCGCTTTCACTCTCTGTCCGTTTTAACAGAACATTTCCAAAGGCTTTAGAAAAACAACATTGTGGGGAAATTTAATGTGAATGAATTGTGGAACAGGATACCGGAGGTATGACACTATTTCATAGTTGAGTTCACACCATAGCCGCTGAAAGGAAGTGTGCCGTGTGAAAGGCTTTTGTTTAATGGTCGGATAAGCAGCGATGTGTTCTTTTGCCGTAAGTGTATGTGTGTCTTGTTGTTTTTTTTTTGTAGTTAATTTAACACTATGCGAAAGGGGAAATTGTTGGGAATTTAAAGGAGAATTGGTAAGGTATTAAAGGTTTTAAATGATGTATTTAATGAGTTTTAATTGGCCTAAAGTTTTAAGAATATATATATTCAGTTTAATCCAAATACCTAAAAAGGATGCTTAGAAGTTATTCTCCCCAGATGTCCGTAAAAGGGCCTTTAAAGGTTCATTTATTTTATCTAAATTCACTTCCGAAATCCTCTACCTATAAGAAGTTTTTCAGAGACTTTGTATCTACAGAAGTCCTTTAAAATATCTTCTCTAAATACAGGGTGAGGTAAAAAAACTGTCAAACGCCATAATTTTTACATTTTTGTCCGTTTGTCTGTCTGTCCGATTGTCTGCTGTAATCACGCTATCTTTCGAACGAATTGCGATAGAAGGCTAAAATTTTGCACATATGTTTATTTTGCAAAAAGGCAGGTTAAATTCGTAAATGGGCCATGTACGTCCTCGTTTTCATATAGGTCTCATATAAAGGTTCCTCCGGATATTCGGTTTTTTGATGATTTTAGCGACATTATTCACCGGAATTGTTTCAAATTTGGTATTTGAAGTTCGTAATGTCTACCACAGAGTATGACAAAAAATTTCGTAGGTCTACGTCTTCCTAAGGCCCCCATATAACGGTACCTCCACATATTCCGTATTTTGATGATTTTCTCGACATTATTCGCCGGATTTTTTTCAAATTTGGTATTTGATGTTCGTAATAGATACTACAGCCTGTAACAGAAAATTCTTTGTGCAGTCTTCATATAGCCCCCCATATAACGGTACCTCTCAATATTCGGTATTTTGATGATTTAAGCGTCATTATTCACCGAAGTAGTTTCAAATTATATATTTAGTGTTCTGCACATAACCCCCATTTATCAGTACCTCCCTATATTCGGCATTTTGACGATGTTAGGTACAATACTCTCCGAAATTGTGTGAGATGTCGTATTTGAAGTTCGTAATGGAACTACAGCTTGTGACAGGTCGTCGTATAGCTCCGATATAACGGTACCTCCTGATATTCGGTATTTTGATGATTTTAACGACATTATTCACGGGAATTGTTTCAAATTTGGTACTTGAAATTAAAATGGATACTACACCCTAAGACAGAAAATTGTCTGTACTGGTCCACGTCCTTGTATAGCCCCCATATAACGGTACCGCCCTATATTCGGTATTTTGATGATTTAGCGACATTATTCACCGGAATTGTTTCAAAATTGGTATTTGAAGTTCGTTATGGGAACTACAGTCTGTGACATAAAATTGTCTGTGCGGGTCCAGGTCTTCGTATAAGCCCCATATATCAGTACCTCCCTATATTCGGTATTCTAACGATTTTAGGTACAATACCAACCGAAATTGTTTGAGATGTGGTATTTAAACTTCGTAATGGATGCTACAGCCTGTGACAGAATATTGTCTATGCTGGTCCAGGTCTTCGCACAGCTCTAATTTAACGGCACCTTCTTATATACGATATTTTGATGATTTTAGCTACATTATTCACCTTTTATTTCAAGTTACGAATTTGAATATGGTAATGGCTTATAACAAATAAAGCCTATGTAGTTTCACGTCGTAGAGACCCCACTATAACGGCTAAATTCCGCATTTTAAGATTTTAATAGAATTTTTAACGGATTTTATTTTTTGAAAATTTCCAAATTAGTTCCAAATGTTGGGGGTATTCAAAGTTCGACCAGGCCGAACCTACTGTTTTTTAACTTGTTTTTAATTTTATTAAATGAAAGCAAAAAATGTTGGAAATACCATAAAATTTTAGAATAAGATTAGATTTGTTCGAATTGGTCACCATTGGCACGAATTATGGCCTTAAAACGGCCAATGAAACCGTCACACTCTACCCGAATGTTGCTCTGCAGTATTTTTGCCCATTCCCGGCGAAGCGCTTTCTTGAGGTGATCGACACTTTGGTAGTCTATTTTCTTTCAGTTGCGGTGTAAGTTCTTGCACTTTTTGGAATTTTAATGGCTTTACCCCGAGCTCATTTTTCAATATTTGCGGAATGGAATATTGCGATATGTTCAGCTCACCAGTCATTTTTCGGCTACTGCGAAGCGGGTTTCGACCAAGTCGCTTCTTTACTTTTCGAACCATGTCAGCTGATGTGGTTGTCCAGTATCACGGTAACGAGCGATGGTACGAGACACAAAAAATTTATTCACATTTAAATGCTGGAGTGCTCTAACGATAGCCACTTGTGGTTTTCCAGCCAAATATAAGGAAATAACACTATCACGATTGAATTCCATCACGAATAACTTTTTTCTGGAAAACTCTCACCAAAATGCCTTTGTACGTTTGTAAACAATATAATTAGCTGTCACTGGAATAACTTTAACAGCTGTCGGACGAGTGGCTTAGAATTGACAGCAGTCAGAAATTGGTTGCAGTTTTTTCATTTCACCCTATATATCATTAAATTTGAATAAACTATACCCAGATATTCGAGTTTGTCATTCCGTTGGTAACACCACGAAATATACATATATATATTCTTGATAAGCATAAAATTCGGTGTCGATTTAGCGATGTCCCTCCGTCGCAGTTTTTTCATTTCACCCTATATATCATTAAATTTGAATAAACTATACCCAGATATTCGACCAATAACACAGTTTGGGTAATTATACCCTCAGCCATTTGGCTACAGAGGGTATATACAATTTGATACGGTCAAAACGTTGAAATAACGCTTTTAGACCCTAGGTCTCTTTGGACCAAATCCGTTTCATATATGGAGTCGATCTAGCGATGTCCGTCCGTCCGCCCATCCATCCATCTGTCGAAGGGAGTATCCGATTTTTCCAAACTTCGTACATCGTAACAATTTTGTCAAACTTAGATCGAGTTCGGAGATGTGAAATTTTGAAATTTTCAAAAAAATATTTTATTGCACAGAAGGAGAAAGGATAATAAACTTTGCAAATCCTAATATTTGCGTCAGTGCATGCGAAAATGGACAATATCGGTCACTCCTTCGGGTACCTTCTCCAGAAATTAACAAAATTTTAAACAATTACAACTCTCTTAAAATGTGATGTACGAGTCCGATTGTATTCAAATTTCATACATCCCAATATTTATATTAACTCAAGGTCTGGTGTTAAGATGGACAATATCAGTCCACTCCTTCTAGTACCTCCCCCACAAAAGGTCGAAATTTTCAAAATATATATTTTTGCACAGAAAGAGAAAGGATGATCCGATTTTTCTCAAACTTTGCAAATCCTAATATTTGCGTCAGTGCTAGGTCAAGTGCGAAAATGAACAATATCGGTTTACTCGTTCGGGTACCTCCCCCACAGTGTCCAGTGTTCAAAATTATAACTAATTACAACTCTCTGTGATGTAAGAATCCGATTGTCTTCAAATTTCACACATCCCAAAAAAATTCCAAAAAAATTATATATATATATATTAGATTTTTTGCACAGTAAGAGAAACGATAATCCGATTTTGCTCTAACTTTACGAATTTTAATATTTGTGTCAGTGCTAGGTCAGGCGTGAAAGAGGACAATATCGGTCCACTCCATCAAGCACCTCCCCCACAAACTCTCAAAATTTTGAATATCCATGAAGCTCATAAAAAGCGAAATCAACTTCCGATTCCATTCCAGACATGGTACATCTCAATATATCCATGAACGCAAGATCTGTTATAAAGATGTTAGAAATCGGACCATTTCTTTTGCTACCTGCTCCACGTGAAAAGAGAAGAGAAATAAACATCCAACTCTTTTCCCAATCCTGAATGAATATGGAATTTAATATTTCCAATAAATTGTTCGATTTTCTTATAATAATATTTATATCATATTTATTTAGCTCCGACATGAAATGGACAATATTAATCCATTCTTTCAAACTCCACTCCATAGGGGGTCAAGAGTTTGAAAATTCATAACGGAAGTTAAAATATTTTTAAATAATCGAACATTGGCTGAGGGTATACATCTGTCGGCAAAACCGACCGATACTTTTTCACTTGTTTTTTTGTATACATTTCCAAAGCCCCGCCTAATTGTCCACCTACACACTTAGACCTAGTTACATACATATACATACATGTACATATTTTAAGAATCTTTTTTAAGAAATCTATTGATGAGCCAGTATTTATCTTATTCTGTCCTAACTGAAACTTCAATAAGCAGATAAGTCTGTGGAAATAAATTTCAACAACTATTTTTTTTTTTTTTGCCTAAAATTGGTTATATTTTTGTTCACAAAATCAACGGAGGAAAGTTATTTAAAAATTCGCTTACTAATGTCGTTTTAATTATTTTGTCCATGAGGCTATTAGTCACTCATGCTTTACAATTTTATGTATAGGTATTCTGAACTCATTCCATTCTTAAGAATATATAAAAAGATTTGAATTTAATCTCTCTTAGAAAGCTTAGTTTTAAAACATACTTATCTTATTTCTTCAAAACTAAATGAAAATCTCCTAAATAGTTTTCCAACCCTTAAGAATTCCTGGCCAAACGAGTCAAAGTAAGTGCATCGTTCTCGTTCTCATTCTAGCTGTTGTTTTTGTTGTCGCTGGTCCTCATTTATAAATCATTTTGATTTATTATGCCACTTTGTTTACAGCTCTGTCTCCGCACAAAAAAACAACAGCAACAAGACGCTGTCGACATTTTAACTGTAAATACCTTGCAGCAATTCGCCAACACGCTGCAATGCACATTGCAAGTTTAACGTAAAGCTTTCTTTTTTTAACTCGCCACAGTGTTCGGGAATTGGAAAAATAACTTTAAAATAGTATTGAAATTGGAGAAGAATTGTGTTGAGAAACACTTTCAGTTCAGGTATGTATGGGTCGGTTCTATGATCTCGCAAAATGTTCCGTTATTGTTCACGATGAGGAAAGGTCCTTTTATTTTGGAGGAATCTTCCAAAGGTATCAAATAAAGTCCCGCTGTCTCGATTACTAGGATCCTGGCCCAGCTTCACTATCAATTAATATTTTCTACCAATTTTCAAAGACCACATCAGCTCAGACGGAACAGATTTATATTTTCTCCACCATAGTATGGAGGGTATATTAAGTGTGTCATTCCGTTTGTAACACCTCGAAATATACATTTTAGACCCCACAAAGTACATATATTCTGTCCGCCTCTCCGTCTGTGGAAAAGTCTCTGGCCTCCGAACGAAATGAAGTAGGTTGATAAAATTTTACTCAAATTTATATTATGTCTGCAGGACTTATGGTATTGAAAATGGGCCATGTAGGTCCACATTTTGGTATAGGCCCCACATAACGATACTTCCCGATATTCGGAATTTTGATTATGTTAGCGACATTATTCACCGGAATTATTTCAAATTTGGTATTTGAAGTTCGTAATGGATACTACTACCTAAGACAGAAAATTGTTTGTGCAGGTCCACGTCTTCGTATAGCCCCCATATAAGGGTACCTCCGGATATTCGGTGTTTTAATGATTTTAGCAACATTATTAACCGGAAATATTTCAAATTTGGTGTTTGAAGTTCGTAATGGAAACTACAGGCTAAGACAGAAAATTGTCTGTCCAGGTCCCCGTCTTCGAATAGCCCCCATATAACGGTACCTCCCGATATTTGATATTTTGATGATTTTAGCGACATTATTCGCCGGTATTGTTTCAAATTTGGTATTTGAAGTTCGTAATGGATACTACAGCCTAAGACAGAAAATTGTCTGTCCAGGTCCACGTCTTAGTGTAGCCTCCATATAACGATACCACCCGATATTTGGTATTTTGATGATTTTAGCGGCATTATTCACCGGAAATGTTCAAACTTAGTATTTAAAGTTCGTAATGGATACTACAGCCTAAGACGGAATATTTTCTATACAGGTGCACGACTTCGTGTAACTTCCCGATATTCGGTATTTTGTTGATTTTATCTACATTATTCACTGATTTTTTTCGAGTTTTGGTTTTAAATATGGTAATGGCTTGTGACAAAAGTTGTCTATTAAGGTCCACGTCGTCGTATAGACCCTAATATAACGGCTACATTCGGCAATTTTAACATTTTAACAAAATTTTTGACGAATTTTTTTTATTGCCAAATTCATTTAAAGTTTGGCCCGGCCAAACTTACAGTTTTTTAATTGTTTTAAGTTGGTTTTTTTCAAAAATATATTCCGAATATTTTTTTCATAAATTTTGCTGAAGAACATAGAATTTTGTTTGCATTTCATAAATTTTTCAAAGTTTATCAAATTGTTTCACTTTTCCTTTTCCCTCCTTTCGGCCCACTGTGGCCCAACATAAATGTAATAGGTGCTAAAGAAATCATGTCTTCAACTCGACTAAGCAGACGTCAGTAGTTGAACGACAGAGTTGAAGACGACGACAAACCGAGTAAAACACTAAGTGTTACGGCAGCTATGCTATGAAGAATAAAAAACGAAAGAAGCCAACAAATCCTTAGGTAAGGATAACTTTATCGTTGTCCTCGTTCAGTTCGTCATCGTTGGTGCTTTTAAAGTTAATTTAAAGTTTTCATCGAGTGCAACTCTTTACATTCATTTTCTCTGATAAGCAATTTCGGGAGGGGTAAGGGAAAAAGGAAAATTAGAATAGAGGAAGTTATTAGACATTTCTAGCACTAGAGTAAATTGAAATGCGCAAAAGGGTATCCTGACTATTTAGAAAGTCAAAGTTTTGAATAATAACTCTCATTAAATCTGAAATGAGTGTTCGATCACAGACGAAGAAAAACTCAACAACAGCCCGGTTAAATGACTCAAACATAAAACTCATACATGTTATTCATGTACAAAAGAACGTGAATTTTATAAAAGCATTTTTCAAGGACCTCCTGAAGATAGAGAGTCTTCGGTGCTGGTTAAAAAAAAAAACACAGAAGTTAAAAAAAGAATTTCTGTGTAAGACAAGTTAAATAGAACCAGTCGGTATGGCCGACAACTGCAAACCCTCAGCCAATGTTCATGGGAGAGGTTGCGAATGAGTGGTCCTATGCAGGGTGAGATGAAAAAACTGCAACCACCTTCAGACTGCTGTCATTTCTAAGCCAGTCGTCCGACAGCTGTTAAAATTATTCCAGTGGCAGCTCGTTATATTGTTTACAAGAGTACAAAAGCATTTTGGTGAGAATTTTCCAGAAAAAAAGTTATTCGTGATGGAATTCAAGCGTGATTTCTTTGTATTTAGCTGGAAAACCACAAGTGGCTATCGTTAGAGCACTCCAGCATTTAAATGTGAATAAATCTTTTGTGTCTCGTACTCATCGCTAAACAGTTGATTCGGTTGGCCGAAAGTGGTAAACTGCCGAAATTCAATTTCTCCGATGAGAAAACATTCGTTGTCCAGCAGTTTGTAAACAAAAACAAGTGATCGTGTTTTCTTCCCAAAGAGGTCAGCTGAAAATGTGCACCTTCGGTTGGCCACCAGAACTCAAGCGCCGGCCATGGTGATGGTGTGGGCCGCCATAACAGCCGATGGTCACTCTCCGCTCGTATTAATCGACCGTGTCATCCGAATAAATGCCGAATATTATCGCAAAAATATTCTGGAGGGTGTATTAAAGCCTTGGACACGCAAACATTTTGGCCGCAGACCTTGGACATTCCCACAGGACTCAGCACGCGCCGCCCAAGAATGGTTACAAAATTAGGTTCCTCGCTTCATTTCCAGTGCACAATGGCCACCAAAATCTCCGGATACCAAGTCGTTGGACTATTGTGTCTGGATTATTTTGGAAAGCAAGGTTGGCATTGAGAGCAACATTCGGGTAGCGTGTGACGGTTTCATTGGCCGTTTGAAGGCCATAATTCGTGCCAATGGTCACCAATTTAAACAAATCCAAACATATTATAAAATGTGGTGCTATTTCCGACAGTTTTTGTTTTCATTCAATAAAATTTAACAAAAAAATTAAAAATTATGGCATTTGACTTCGTTGCTGTTTTTTTATCTCACCCTGTATTATAAGTAATGAAAATTGCTACCCTTTGTGGGAAAGATACCTGAAGGAGTGTACCGATATCTATAATCGTTATACCATATCTTGTGTTGAAAAATATATTTGGATTTGTCGAATCTGAAGAGAATTGGAGGCTCAATTAGCGTTTATGAAAATTATAATTATTCAAAAATATGATCATTTGTGGGGAAGGGACCAGAAGAAGTGGACCGATTTTGTTCATATTCATAATACATATTGGGATGTGCGAGTTTGATGGAAAGGGGAGGCTACGCGAAAGAGTAAACTGACATATCTCATCTTCTTAACAGATATTTTCTTGATAGAAATATTGAGATGTGCCGAATTTAGTTTTTAGAAATATTTTTCAAGGACTTCCTGGTAAAGGAAAGCGGATTAGGAAACAAATCAATTAACAGAAAGAAATAGTAGTTTTTAAGTTAATTTTTGATAGACAATTCTGTGAAAAATATATGTCAAGATTTTTTTTTGGCAGAAAATCGAGGATTTCATGTAATAAAAAATCGTGGATTTTGTCAAGGATTTTTTAAGAAAATCGGACTTTATGTCCTTCGTAGATTTTTTAAGTTTTTTAAAGTGTTTTTAAAAATAAAAAAATAAAATAAAAAACTTAGGTCTATGAGGTAGGATCCTTTGTAACATCCTTCCTGTACTTTAATATTAATATATATTTAAATATCTCTTCCTATAAAAGTATACCCATACACTCTCTCGTTGTTACCACAACACACTAACATAGAAAACATCCAACTAGCACAGGCAAATACTTTAACCGTTTATTTACTGACTACTTCAGCGTAACATATCTGATTGTGTCCTCTTTGCGCTACACATTTTCAGTTAGGAGGTTATATTCCACTCTAAGGTTAGTAACTTATTCTAAAAGTAAGATAGGTGTATTGCGTTTATTTCTAATGTAAATAGACCATGCCAACATGTTAGGATTGATCCTCGTGCCAAAATTAAATATTTTAGCTTCAAACTTCGACAGCAATGTAAAAATGTTTCATCGAAATTAATGCTATGTTCTAGAACCTTCAAGAATCTCGTAGTTATGAAATTATTTTCGATGTAATTGTACATTCTTGCAGTTCTGGAACATAGCAAAAGTTTTCGAAAATTATATTAGGACTTTTTAGCTAAATTAATTAATTAATTTTGGAGTAAAAAAAATATTTTACTCCTACATCATCTCAATGCACCTCATTTAAAACGAACCGAACTTGTTTCTTACATCGAAATGTTTGCAACAGGTGCAAAATGTACAATCTCCACAAAGATTAAATATTCTATTTTTTTCAAAACATACAGACAAATTTAGAAGATTATAAAAGTGGATAAAAATAGAATACAAATGCACCGAAGTTTTGAAAGTTTACTTAACAAGGAATCGAAATAGAGGGTGCAAGTTTTCTCCTCTTTAAGATTCAGATTTGTAGGATTTGTCAGAATTCCAATGCCAAAATCTTATCTCAACATCCTAGACTCCAACAGTGATCCAAAGTTAGAAGTATTTATGATTTTTCGATCAATAGTGGTACCCATTTGCAAAACCACCACCAAAATGTATAAGCAGATGCCAACAACGACATCAATATCAAATTTAGAATTTCCGCTCTATTCTTTTAGCCAATACCTAAGTTAGTACCAATTAGTATTTTTGTACAAATATAGGACGTATCTTAACCACAGATACTAATAGTGATTTCACCAAATTTAGTACCATTTAGTATTTTTCGTACAAATATAGCACGCATTTCCAAAATCACCTTCATTTCCCAATTGCGGATACAAATATCAAATTTCGGGATTCCAACTCTATCCCCTCACCCAATACCAAATTAAGTACTTTTCGTACAATTATAGCATACATTTCCAAAAACCACGTCCATATCTTAAACACCATCAGCCATCAGTAATCTAAATATCAAATTTCGGAGGTTTATCTCTATCCGTTCACCCAATACGAAAATTAGTACCATTTTTCAGAAATCACATCCATAAGTCCAGGTTACACATGCACAGCGACCCAAATGCCCAATTTCAGATTTCAAGCACTATTTGTTCACCAAATACCAAATTGTACCAAATATAACACTATTTAGTGCTTTTCGAACAATTACAGTACACATTTCCAAAATCACCTGCATATCTTAGCCGCAGATACCAACAAGAACATCCATATAAAATTGCAGGATGTCAACTATATTTTTCACCCTGTAGCAATTTCAGTACTCGTCAGTAATATTCGTACAGTTACAGTTAACCTCCATATCTTAATCCCGCATACAAACAGAGACATCAATATCACATTTCGGGATTCCAGCATAATCCCTTCACACCAACACACATTTTAATACCACTTAGTACTTCTCGAAAAAATATAGTACACATTTCCTGACCCAGCTCCATTTCTTAACCACAACACCTACAGTGACATTTATATGGCATTTCAGAATTTCAGTTCTATTCCTTTACCCAATACCAATTTTGGAACTCTTTAGTATTTCCCGTACAATTATAGTACACATTTCCAAAATCCAACTACATATCTCATTTCCATATACCAACAGACACATAAATATCAAATTTGAGTGTTCCAGCCCTATCCCTTGACCCAATACAAAAATTTTAGCCATAGAGTACTTTTCATACATATACAGTGTGAGATAAAAAAACAGCAACATAGTCAAACGCCATAAAATTTTCACTTTTTTAATTTTATTGAATAAAAGCAAAAAATATGGGAAATAGCATCAAATTTTAGAATAAGTTTAGATTTGTTCGAATTGGTCACCTTTGTCTCGAATTATGGCCTTCAACCGGCCAATGAAGCCGTCACACGCTGCCCGAATGTTGCTCTGCTCTGACAATTGTATGGGCATTTTTTACCTATTATCGGCGAAGCGCTTGCTTGAGGTGATCGATACTTTGGTATTTTTTAGTGCCAAACTTGATTTTCAAAATACTCCAGACACAATAGTCCAACGGATTGGTATCCGGAGATTTTGTCGGCCTGGAAATGAAGCGAGGAACCTCATTTTGTAACCAGTCTTGAGAGGCGCGTGCTGAGTGCGATGGTGCCAAGTCCTGTTAGAATGTCCAAGGTCTGTGGCCAAAATGTTTGCGTGCCCAAGGCTTTAATACACCCTCCAGAATATTTTCGCGATAATATTCCGCATTTGTTCCGATGCCACGGTCAATTAATACTAGCGGAGAGCGATCATCGGGCTGTTATGGCGGCCCACACCGTCACCATGGGCGGCGCTTGAGTTCTGGTGGCTAACCGAAGATGCACATTTTTAGCTGACCTCTTTGGCAAGTAAACACGATCATTTTGGTTGTTTACAAACTGCTAAAAAACGAATGGTTTCTCATCGGAGCGAAGAGAACCAAATTCGGCAGTTCACCACTTTCGGCCAAGCGAAGCAACTCTTTAGCTCTTTTGAGTCTATTTTTTTTCTATTGCGTTGTAAGTTCTTGAACTTTTTAGAATTTCAATGGCTGTACTCATCGTTCAATATTTGGCGAATGGATTATTGCGATATGTTCAGCTCACGAGCAATTTTTCGACCACTGCGACGCGGGTTTCAATCAAGTCACTTCTTTCTTTTTGAGCCATTTCTGCTGATGTTGCTGTTATTTATTGTTTCCGTCCACTTCCTTGACGTCGTTCACGTACACTTCACGTCAAACGGGCGATGTTACGAGACACAAAAGATCTATTCACATTTAAATGCTGGAGTGCTCCATCGATAGCCACTTGTGGTTTTCCAGCCAAATATAAAGAAATTACAATACCAGGCTTCAATTCCATCACGAATAACTTTTTTTCTGGAAAATTCTCACCAAAATGCTTTTGTACGCTTGTAAAAATATAATGAGCTGTCACTGGAATATTTTTAACAGCTGTTGGACGAGTGGCTTAGAAATGACAGCAGTCTGAATTTGGTTGCTGTGTTTTCATCTCACCCTGTATAGTACTATTTAGTACTTTTCATGCACTTGTAGTACTCATTTTTAAAACTAAACCTAACCTTTATCACAAACCTACCACGAACAGGGTCACCAATACAAAATTTTAAAATTCCAGCTTCTTCCGTTCACCCTAATCAAATTTAGTATCATTTAGTGCAGTTCGCACACTTAGTACACATTTCCACAACCAGCTGCATTTATCAAACCTACTTTTCAACCTTAATTTTCATACAAAATTTTTATCTCTAACTGTTCACATAATACCAAGTGGTACCATTTTGGAAGTTTAGTACGACTGTACTCCATGAGTCACTCTCATACTAAGTTCTAGCTCATTCAGTTTGTCTAGTACAAAGTATTCAATTTTTAGTATATTTTAGTACTTTTCGTACCTCTTTAGTTTGAATTTCCAAAGACCAAGGCTAGACCTAGTACAAAATTTCAAAATTCACGATTCAATCCTTCCGTCCAGCCTTGATTCTCTGTCAGTCAGTCAGTTTTTTCACTACTTTTTATATATAATTTGGAAATCATCATTTAATATGTCAACAAAGAGGTCCCTCTTGCAAAGGTGCAGGGTACCCACATCTCTACTCCAAAGTATTTTTCGCTCAATTCAACACTTGTTTCATTTCGAAGCAATGCAAATACTTGAAATGTATTTCAAATATCAATGTGTATGTACGGATCTTATTTTTTTCTAATTTTTTCATCATATCTTTCCTATGTAGTTGTGAGCAAAACTTGTTACTCTACTTTATACTTCTGCAGTTTTTTATTCAAACACACACACATACATACAATGTAATACTTCTCGTCACTAAAAAGAAGAAAATCATGAAAGTCAACGCCGTAATATGCCTCTAGGTTTTTTAATAAAAGTTTATTTTTTTACAGATATGTGTGAGTGCCTTGTGTATGTGTGTGTTGGTGTGTGTTAAAGATTTCCATAGCACAAATTTACACTTTAGATGTTGAACTTGTTGTTGGAGTGATTTGCTTAAGGCAATTCCTTTTTCCTTATTCGATACAGTGGCAAGGCTTAGAAATCTATTTAAATTTAGAAGTTTAATAGAAAAACTTTTCGAAAAGGAGGTTGATGAGTGGTGGAGAGATAGCAATAATGTAAATAGATGTGCCTGTGTGTTGTTTAATATTACTAGAAAGTATTTTGTTAAAAGCGGGCTATTCAACTTTGTAATTGTTTTATCTCTAGGCTTAAGGTATATATTATTAGATACGACTAAAAATGTACCTTATCGAAATAACCATTTTAATAAATCGAAATGCATTTGAAGACGGACAAGCATTTTGAGTTTTAGCAATATTATTCAAGAATTATGGACTTTTTTACCAAAGATAGTAGATTTTTGAAATTTTTTTTTAAGAATATTTTTCCATGGATCATTGGAACATGGATTTCTTAAGAAATAATTTTTGAAGGAAAAACAGAACGTGGATTTTTTAAAATAATATTTTTTCAAGGACCAATAAAATGTGGATTTTTTAAACAATATTTTTTCAAGGACCAACAAAATGTGGATTTTTTAAACAATATTTTTTCAAGGACTAACAGGACGTGGAATTTTAAAGCAAATTTTTTCAAGGACTAACAGAACGTGGATTTTTAAAACATATTTTTTCAAGGACCAACAGAACGTGAATTTTTTAAACAATATTTTTTCAAGGACTAACAGGACGTGGAATTTTAAAGAATATTTTTTCAAAGAACAACAGCACGTGGATTTTTTAAAGAATATTTTTTCAGGGACAAACAGAACCTGGATTTTTTAAATAATATTTTTCAAGGAACAACAGAACGTGGATTTTTTAAAACATATTTTTTCAAGGACCAACAGAACGTGGATTTTTTAAAACATATTTTTTCAAGGACCAACAGAACGTGGATTTTTTAAAACACATTTTTTCAAGGACTAACAGAACGTGGATTTTTTAAAACATATTTTTTCAATGACAAACAGAACGTAGATTTTTTAAAACATATTTTTTCAATAGCTAACAGAACGTGGATTTTTTAAAAAATATTTTTTCAATGACAAACAGAACGTAGATTTTTTAAAACATATTTTTTCAATAGCTAACAGAACGTGGATTTTTTAAAAAATATTTTTTCAAGAGCTAACAGAACGTGAATTTTTTAAAGAATATTTTTTCAAGAGCTAACAGAACGTGGATTTTTTAAAGAATATTTTTTTCAAGAGCTAACAGAACGTGGATTTTTTAAAGAATATTTTTTCAAGGATCAACAGAATGTGGATTTTTAAAGAATATTTTTTCAAGAGCTAACAGAACGTGGATTTTTTTAAGAATATTTTTTCAAGAGCTAACAGAACGTGGATTTTTTAAAGAATATTTTTTCAAGAGCTAACAGAACGTGGATTTTTTTAAGAATATTTTTTCAAGAGCTAACAGAACGTGGATTTTTTAAAGAATATTTTTTCAAGAGCTAACAGAACGTGGATTTTTTAAAGAATATTTTTTCAAGAGCTAACAGAACGTGGATTTTGTGGATTTTTTTAAGAATATTTTTTCAAGAGCTAACAGAACGTGGATTTTGTGGATTTTTTTAAGAATATTTTTTCAAGAGCTAACAGAACGTGGATTTTGTGGATTTTTTTAAGAATATTTTTTCAAGGACCAAGAGGATGTAGATTTTTTAAAGTATATTGTTTCAAGGACCAACATAACGTGGATTATTAAAGAACATTTTTTCAAGAACTAAGAGGATGTGGATTTTTTAAAGAATATTGTTTCAAGGACCAACATAACGTAGTCCTTGAAACAAAGAGAACGTGGATTTTTTAAACAATATATTTTCAAGGACCAACAGAATGGTGATGTTTTCAAACAAAATTTTTTAACTTCCAACAGAACGTGGATTTTTTTTCAAGGATCAACAGAACCTGGATTTTTTATAGAATATTTTTCAAGGACCAACAGAACCTGTATTTTTTTTTAAAGAATATTTTTTCAAGGATCAACAGAATCTTGATTTTTTAAAGAATATTTTTTCAAGCGCCAACAAAACGTGGATTTCCTATAGAATATTATTTCAAGGACCAACAGAACGTGGATTTCCTGTAGAATATTTTTAAAGGACCAACAGAACCTAGATTTTTTAAACAATATTTATTCAAGGATCATCACAACCTGGATTTTTTAAAGAATATTTTTTCAAAGATCAACAGAACCTGGATTTTTTAAAGAATATTTTTTCAAGGACCAACAATACCTGGATTTTTTAAAACATATTGTTTCAAGGATCAACAGAACGTTGAATTTTTAAACAATTTTTTTTTTTTTTAATAATTCTTCAAGGACCAACAGAACGTGGAATTTAAAAATAATATTTTTTCAGGAACCAACATAACGTGGATTTTTTTAAAAAAATATTTTTTTAAGAACCAACAGTACTTGGATTTTTTAAACAGTATTTTTTTAAGGACCCACAGATCTTGGATATTTCAGAGAATAGTTTTTCAAAGACCAACAGAACTTAGATTTTTTTTTTAAATAATATTTTTTTAAGGACCAACAGAACATAAATTTTTTAAAGAATATTTTTTCAAGGATCAACAAAATTTGAATTTAAAAAAAAAAAATTAAAAACCAACAAAAGTTGGAATTTTAAAAAATATTTTTTCAAGGACCAACGGAAGTGTTTTTTTAGAATATTTTTTTTATGGACCAAGATAATTTGGATTTTTTAAGGATCAAAAGAACGTGGATTTTTTGACGAATATTTTTTTCAAGGACAAGCTGAATGTGTATTTATTAAAAACTATTTTTTCAAGCACCAACAGGGTGTGGATTTTTTAAAGAATATTTTTTCAAGGACGAAGAGAACGTGAATTTAAATAATATTTTATCAAGGACCCACTGTTCGTGGATTTTTTAAATATTATTTTTTCAAGAACCCACAGAAGGTATAATATTTTAAGGACTTGTTGGCCCACAATTATGATTTTTTAAGGGATGTCTGACCAAGTTGTATTATAAAAATATTTTTCAAGGACTTCAGAAATTGTTATCAACTTTTTCATTTTTAAAGGATTTCTTGACAAAGACCGGTGTATTTAAAAAAAATATTTTTCAAGGATTTCCTGACTAAGAATATTCGATCTAATGACTAATTTTTTTAGGACTCCCTAGCAAGTATCGTGGATTTTATAATAAATCTTTTTCAAAGACTTCCTGGCCAAGAATCGTTAGTTTTATAACAACTATTTTTCAAGGACCTCCTAACCAAGAATCGTGGATTTCTATACAAATTTTTTACAACTACTTCCTGATCAAGAATCGCGGATTCTAAAAAAAATGTTTTTTTTTTAAGAAACTCCTAACCGACAATCGTAGATCCTATAACAAATAGTTTTCAAGGACTTCTTGGACAGGAATAGTGGATTTTATAAAAATATTTTTCAATGACTACCAGTCCAAGAATCGTGAATTTTATTAAAATATTTTCAAGGACTAACTTCTTCTTTATAACGAATATTTTTTAAGGACTTTCTTATAAACAAAACTTTTCAATGACTTCGTAACATTGTCCTTTGTTGCCAAATATTTTTCAAGGACCTCTTGACCGAGAATAGTGGATTTTATGAATAAATATTTTTCAAGGACTTCCTGACTAAGAATCGTGGATGTTATAAGAAGTATTTTTCAAGAATTTCTGGCCAAGAAACGTGTATTTCATAAAAATATTGTTCAAGGGCTTCCTGACTTCTTGATCAGGAATCGTAAATTTTATAAACAAAATGTTTCAATAACCATATATCGCGGATTTTATAAACTAAATTGTTCAAGGACTTCTTAACCAAGAATCATGGATCTTATCACAAATATTTTTCAAGGTCTTCTTGACAGGAATCATGGATCTTATAATAAATACTTTTTAAAGAATTTCCTGACCAAAATCGACTTCCAAGGAATTCCTAACCAAGAATCGTTGATTATATCACAAATATTTTTCAAAGGACTTCCCGACCTAGGATCAGGGATTTTATAAACAAAATGTTTCAAGGACCTTCTGGACGAGAATCATAAATAGAAAAATAAATATATTTCAAGGACATCCTGCATTTTTTAAATATTTTTCAAGCACACACATATTTTTTTAAAAGTTCCTTGGCAAAATGCCCGATAATTGTGATACATTAAAACATATTTTTATAGAATTGAATGGCCAAGCATCGAGGATGTTAAAACATTTTTATAAGGCCTTTAAAGATAATTTTCAAGATCTCTTTGGCTACATATAACCCGCGATTTTAAAATATTTTTTGGCTTCATAAATCGTTGGTTTTTGAGAATATTTTTTAAGATCTTCACGGTTACATATAAAACTTTGATTAAAAAAGAAGTTTTCAAGTTCTTCCTGGCTACATACAAACCATATATTTAAAAAAAAATTTTTTACAACGTCTGCTTTAAAAAATATTTTTGAAATCGTGTATTTTTAAAATTACCTGGTTTCATAAAAATCATAGGATTCAAATTTCAAACATATGTATTATGGTGGATTTTTAAAAATATTTTCTTGTTAAATCTTGATTACATCAGCCGAACCATCTGTAATATAACTTTAAATATTTTATAAATCTTAACTCATTTCAACCCCTTACTCTTCCCACTGTACTTTAACAACTTTCTGTTCAAAGCTCTATAAAACTTGTTCACACCACACAGATACATTACACCCCCACTACCAAACAGATAGGTATATGCACTCCCTAACCCCTCCCCCCTCCCCTTCAACACCTCAGGATATTCGCACTGCACTTGGCAATAAGTTAGCTATATAAACCTGTTGTTACAATTTAAATAAATATCCCATAACTTTATCTGGTAAATTGCACTGGCTGAGAGTTGAGAGCACGAAAGGAAACGAAATTTCTTTTCAACTGTTGGTTGGTTGGTTGGAAAAGTGAAAATTGAGTATGTGCCACACTCAGAGTGCTTGCCATGGCAAGCAATGAAGACGAAGACGACGATGAAGAAAATTGGCAAGTTTCTGTCACATAATTGCACCACAGGCGTGTTGCATAATTACAGTTCTACAAGTGTTCGTTCTACCATACATCTATCCATCCAATCTATCCAATTTGTGCAGTAGCATTGGTACCATAATGTTACGGTAAGATGTCATCACATGGCGAAAACATTCAAACATATGCCCACATTTATTGCATATCGTAAAGGTAACACGGAGGTGATATAAATTGGAAGCATTTGGCAAGAAGATAAAAATAACAAACTTGGAGAGCTTGCTTTAGAAAAATTAGTTTGGAAATTTAATTGAAATTTAATTTTTTGGTAAAATTTAATTTTGGAAATTCTTGGCCAGAAACAATAATGGAATTAATGTCAACCGGAAGTTGAATGGCAGGAAGCTTGGTAATATTACATAGATGCAATTTTTTTTATGGGAAATATTAAAAAAAAGACATTTCGATTTGCTGACCAGTAAAGAGAGATAACCTCTATCACACATATCGAATATAAATAATTTCACTGTTATTTAAAAGACAAGAAAACATATACTAAGATTCAAATCAAGTAACAGAAAGTGTTTTGGCCCAAGGCTTAGGTAAACTCCGTCTCTAACAGAAGGACCCACTATTTTAAAATCAAAAACGATTGTTTACTTTATTATTATTTATAACTAGCAAATGCCCGCTACTTCGTATGCCGATATAAAAAAATATTATAATATGAAATGAATTTATGCTAAGAGATTTTTTATCTTAAATAGAGTGCATTTCTAGCTCTATCCTTTTCTCCCAATACCAAATTTAATACCATTGAGTACTTCTTATACCCTACACCACATAGTGGCAAGGGTATTATGTCTTTGTGCATTTGTTTGTAACATGGCGAAGGAAAGGATATAAAACCATAGTTACTTTTGTGGATCTTCGTAGAATCACCTTCAGAGTCGATTTGTGCATGTCTGTCCGCCTACCCATGTATTCTTGTGAACGAAATGCAGGTCGCATTTATTATCCGCTTGAGATGAAAACAATATTTTTTTGGCCAAGAACGAAACATATTGAAATTGGTGGAAATCGGTTGTAGCTCTCCAACCGATTTCAGGTTAATTGTGCACCAAATAACCAATATCAGTCCAAATGGCCTGAATTTTGGCACATCCAACCGAATTCAGTTTAGAATCAAGTAAATTAAATTTGGCGAAAATCGGTTCAGATATAGCTTTATATGCCTTATCCGATTGGAGTTTATGTCCCTTATATTCGTAATATGCATCCCACAAGAATCATATTTGGCACCAGATATTAGATACAGGGTGAGATGAAAAAACTGCAACCAACTTCCTATGCCACTCGTCCGACAGCTGTTAAAATAATTTCAGTGACAGCCCAGAATTTTCCAGAAAAAAAGTTATTCGTGATGGAATTCAAGCGTGATAGTGTGATTTCTTTATATTTGGCTGGAAAATCACAAGTGGCTATCGTTAGAGCACTCCAGCATTTAAATGTTAATAAATCTTTTATGTCTCTTACCATCGCTCGTTACCGTGATACTGGTAACGTAGCCCGACGTCAAGGAAGTGGACGGAAGAAAACATCAGCAGAAATGGTTCGAAAAGTAAAGAAGTCGCTTTTTTCGAAAGCCTGCGTCGCAGTGGCCGAAAAATGGCTCATGAGCTGAATATATCGCAATATTCCATTCGGCAAATATTGAAAAATGAGATCGGGGTAAAGCTATTGAAATTCCAAAAAGTGCAAGAACTTTCACCGCAACAGAAAGAAAATAGACTCAAAAGGAGTTGCTTCGCTGGGCCGAAAGTGATGAACTGCCGAATGTGGGTTTTCTCCGAAGAGAAAACATTCGTTGTCCAGCAGTTTGTAATCGTGCTTACTTGCCAAAGAGGTCAGCTGAAAATGTGTACCTTCGGTTGGCCATCAGAACTCAAGCGCCGGCCATGGTGATGGTGTGGGCCGCCATAACATCCGACGGTCGCTCTCCGGTCGTATTCATCGACCATGGCATCAGAATAAATGCGGAATATTATCGCGAAAATATTCTGGAGGGTGTATTAAAGCCTTGGGCACGCAAACATTTGGCTGCAGACCTTGGACATTCCAACAGAACTCAGTACCATCGCACTCAGCACTTGCCATAGAATGGTTACAAAATGAGGTTCCCCGCTTCATTTTCAGCTCACAATGGCCACCAAAATCTCCGGATACCAATCCGTTGTGTCTGGAGTATTTTGGAAAGCAAGGCTGGCACTAAAAAGTACCGCAGTGTCGATCACCTCAAGCAAGCGCTTCGCCGGGAGTGGGTCAAAATACTGCAGAGCAACATTCGGGCAATGTGTGACGGTTTCATTGGCCGTTCGAAGACCATAATTCGTGCTAAAGGTGACCAATTCGAACAAATCTAAGCTTATTCTAAAATTTAATGATATTTCCGACATTTTTGCTTTCATGCAATAAAATTAAAAAAAATGTAAAAATTATGGCATTTGATTTGGTTGCAGTTTTTGTATTTTACCCTGTACACTCCACCAGTGACCTTAATTACCATATTTAGAGCCTATTAGTACTTTTCGTACCCTATGAATTTCCAAAAACCATGCCTTATCTCATAAGAGTAACCTTCTACCAAATTTTAGCATCAGCCGTTGCGTTTGGGCGTTGGTTAATGGTTAATCAGTCGATTATTTTACTCTTTTATTAATATAGATAATATAAAATATAATTTTCATAAAAACTATTGTAGCTAGATTATTTATTAGTTTATTCTGAGATTTATAATGAAATTTTGTGTAGAATATTTCGTCTTTTGACTTTTTCCGCCTAGAATGAAATTTTATGTTACTTTCAGGCATCAATCCGAAAAAAGTCCGAGGACAAATTGATTAAAAAAAATAGGAAATATTTTCGAGTTTTTTTTTTTTTTTTTTTTTGGAACATTGATGCAAATATTTTTTTTTTATATATAATGAAAATAGACATTTCTTCTCTTTGGTAACTTATACTAAAATTGGATGAGGAATAATTTTGTCTTTGACGTCATCCTACTAAAATGATGCTTTGTTGGAGGTTTATGCACAAACTCACACAAGGTACGACTTTAACTCTAAAAAGTACTTTTTTTAAATATATTTACATTTCTGTCATTTAGAACACATCAAAATCTAAATCTTACATTTTGATGTCTTCTAGGGGTTTAAGAGAGATTTTCAGCATATTAAAAAAAAGAACACAATGGACCCTTTTGTTGACTTGCGTGAGGGTTAAAGTTTTCGACAGAAATATCCTCCGTATTTTTGTGTGCAATTTGTATGTCTTAAATCCACAGATTCCGAGTAATTTTAATCCGAAATTTTCCAAAAGTGTGGATGAGGGGAGAACTTGCCCTCTCAATTTTGGTTACTTTTCGATTTTCTCGTAATTGTAAAAAAATGAAATTTATCGCACAACAGTCTATGTCACACAACATAGACTGGTATAAACCAGAGTCGAGTATTTTTGCATCACCCACATGCCCACACATACATACATGGTAGGAGCTTAAGTAGTAGTAAGGAGCTTAAGTAGTAGTAAGTAGGAGCTTAAGTAGTAGTAAGTAGTAGTACGGAGCTTAAGTAGTAGTGAGATCTTCGCACCATATGCAGCACATCGATTGACTTTTTTTGCTAACACCAATTGCTGTATTTATTCATTTATCGTGTCCTTCATAAAAGGTATCAAACAGAGTTATCTTCAATATGCTCATGCCATCTATAAAAGTATATAAATAATAAAAGACTATTCATTTCGAGATTTGTAAGTAATTATAGTAATTATAGTAATTATATAACATAACCTTTTTTGTTCCCTTTTTGGGTTGTCTCACAAAGTATTGATCACATTGAGAGTTGTTTAAAATTCCCAATTGAATTCGTCCGTCATGTATGAAATCTAACGATAAACATTAACTTGAGAACATAAGCCAATTGCACACTCTCTTTGATATTCTTAGAATATTATGATATTTTATTGGGGTTTTGTTACTCCTGGCTGGCATGTATATACCACACACACATACCATTATACAACGAAACCACTTCGTACAGATTTAATTTTGCAATTTCTTTCGCAAAAATCTGCTACAACTGGCATATCATGCGAGACAGGCAAATTGTTATTGAAATCTCATAACAATTCCAAGCTGAGCTGAACTGAACTGAACTGAGCAGAGCATGCAATTGTTTTTCATCTTGTTATGTGTGGTTTTAATATAGATTTTCCACTTGTGTGATTTTGAATTTTGTTTTTTTTTTTTCTCGTATTGCTCTGCCTGTTCTTGTTGTTCATCTATTCTGATTTTATGATTTTTCATATTACCAAAGTGTGTCTTCTTAAGTAATAAAATCAAATCCCAGTGAACAAAAGAGGGCTTTACTGAGATTTAGAGATGTTACAGGAATTTTAGAGGGCTTACGAGCTAGAAGAGATTTTTAGGTACCTTAATAGGATATTTCATTCGAAAAATGTTTAAGAAAAGTTTTTCAAGAACTTTCAAACTAAAAATCATATTTGTTTTTAAAAATATATTTCAAAGACAATTATAAAAATTAAAAGATACATATAAATATGGAAAATAAATATTATTATATTTTTTGAAGCCTTAACGGATCGTATACATTTCGAAAAAAAAAATTATAATCAGTAAAAAATCGTGTTTTTTAAAAGAATACTTTTGAAGGACCTAGAGACAATAATCTCGGATTTTTTAAAGAAAATTAATATTATTTTTTTCTAACGACAATGGGATAAATTTACAAAATATTTATAATAATAAAATAGGAATAGATTTTTAATGAATGTTTTGAAGTATTATATTAATCATGAAATGATGATTTTTTTACAAATTTAAAAAAAAAAACTATACAAATTCTAATCGTATTTTTTTTAAATAGATCCAAAACAATGTTTTTTTTTGTTTTTTGAAGGAGTATTTAAATAATATTTTTTTTTAAAGAAATGGCTGAGCTATAATCGTAAATTTTTTTAAAGTTTATTTTTTAAAGAACTATCAGAACCATAATCGTGAATTTTTTAAAGGATATTTTAATATTTAAACAAGTTAAAAAGCACTAAGTTCGGCCGGGCCGAACTTTGAATACCCTCCACCATTTGGAACGAATTTGGAAATTTTCAAAAAATAAAATCTTTAAAAAATTCTGTTAAAATTTTTAAAATACCGAATATAGCCGTTATATTGGGGTCTATGCGACGTGGACCTACATAGGCATTGTTGTTGTCATAAGCCATTACCATATTCAAATTCGAAACTTGAAATAAAAGGTGAATAATGTAGCTAAAATCATCAAAATATCGTATGTAGGGAGGTACCGTCACATCGGAGCTGTGCGAAGTCCTGGACCAGCATAGACAATTTTATGTCACAGGCTATAGCATCCATTACGAACGTTAAATACGACATCTCAATCAATTTCGGTGGATATTGTACCTAAACTCGTCAAAATACCGAATATAGGGAGGTAATGATATATGGGGCCTATACGAAGACCTGGACCTGCATAGAAAAATTTCTGTCACAGACTGTAGTTCCCATTACGAACTCTAAATACGTAATTTGAAACAATTCCGGTGAATAATAACGCTAAAATCATCAAAATACCGAATTTTAGGAGGTACAGTTATATGGGGGCTATACGAAGACGTGGATCTGCACAGAAAATTTTCTGTCTCTGGCTGTAGTATCCATTACGAATGTCAAATACCAAATTTGAAACAATTCCGGTGAATAATGTCGCTAAAATCAAAATCAATCATAAAAATCAAAATACCGAATATCGGTATTTTATCGTTATAGTTATATGGGGGCTATACGAAGACGTGGACCTGCATAGACAATTTTCCGCCTTAGCCTGTAGTATCCATTTCGAACTTCAAATGCCAAAGTTGAAACAATTCCGGTGAATAATGGCACTAAAATCATAAAAATACCGAATATCTGGAGGTACCGTTATATGGGGGCTATATGAAAACGTGGACCTACATGGCCCATTTACGAACCTGCCTACTGGAAAAATAAACACGTGTGCAAAATTTTAGCCTTCTATCTCAATTTGTTCGAAAGATAGCGTGATTACAACAGACAGACAGACAGGCAGTTAATATACCCTCCATAGTATGGTGGAGGGTATAACAATATTTTTGGATTATGGATATGAATGGATTTTTACTATCTGCACTATATCTTGGATTTTTAAAGAACTTTTTGAAGGACTGAACCGTAGATTTTTTAAAGAATTTTGTTGAAGGACTGAATCGTGGATTTTTTAAAGAATTTTGTTGAAGGACTAAATCGTGGATTTTTTAAAGAATTTTGTTGAAGGACTGAATCGTGGATTTTTTAAAGATTATTTTTGAACGATTGGAGCGGGTTTTTTTAAGAATAGTTTTGGAAAACTGTCTGAACTATAAACGTGAATATTTTTAAAGAATTTTTTCGAAGGACTATCTGAGCTAAAATCTTGGATTTTCTAAAGAATATTTTTTAAGACTAGCTGGTTTTTTAATAGTAGATTTTTTAAATAATATTTGTGAAGGACTACTGGATTTTTAATAATAAATTTTTTAAAGAATTTTTTGAAGGACTATCTGAGCAGTAATCGTGGATTTTTTAAATAAATATTTTCAAGGACTATCTGAGGTATAATCTTGGATTTTCTAAAGAATATTTTTAAAGGACTGGAGCGTGGATTTTCTAAAAAATATTTTTGCAGGACTGGGTCGTGGATTTTTTAAAGAATATTTTTGAAGGACTGTGTCACGGATTTTTTTAAAGAATATTTTTGAAGGACTGGGTCACGGATTTTTGTAAAGAATATTTTTGAACGACTGGAGTGTGGATTTTTTTAAAGAAAATTTTTGTGAAAGACTAGCTGATGTTTTAATAGTAGATTTTTTTTAATAATATTTGTGAAGGACCAGTAGATTTGTATAGTACATTTTTAAAGAATTTTTTTGAAGAACTATCTGAGCTGTAATCGTGGTTTTTTAAGGATTTTTTTTTGAAGGACTATTTAAGCTATAATCTTGAATTTTTCAAAGAATATTTTCGAAGGACTGTCTGAGCTATAATCGTGGATTTTTTAAAGAATATGTTCGAAGGACTGTCTGAGCTATAATCGTGGTTTTTTAAAGAATAAATCGAAGAACTGTCTGAGCTATAATCGTGGATTTTTTAAAGAATATGTTCGAAGGACTGTCTGAGCTATAATCGTGGTTTTTTAAAGAATAAATCGAAGAACTGTCTGAGCTATAATCGTGGATTTTTTAAAGAATATGTTCGAAGAACTTTGAAGGGCTATCTAAGCTATAATCGTATAATCGTATATAATAATATAATCTGTAATCGCGAATTTTAAAATTTTATTTAAGCTGTAATCTTGAATTTTTTATAGAACTATCGTAGTGGATTTTTTAATTTTTTTTTTTGGTCTAGAAGAACAAAAACCCCAGACCAATAATCGTGAGGTTCTAAAAGAATCTTCTTCAAGGACATCTAGAACAAAAATCGTAAAGTTCTTCAAGAAATGCCTTGAAGGACTTTTAGAACCGTATATTGTCTAAATCTTAAGTAAATTTTTTCTAGACCAATAATCGTGGAATTCGTTAAGAAATATATTCAAGGACTTTAAGACTAATAATCGAAGACTTCATAACTTCTCGACTAATAATCGAGAAGTTCTTCAAGAAATGTCTTCTATTGTGGAGTTCTTAAATAAACATCTTCAAGGACTTCTAGCGCAGTCATCGTGAAATTCGTTAAGAACTGCCTTCAAAAACTTTAAGGCAAAGAATCGTTGAGTCCTTAAAGAAATATCTTCGAGGACATCTAGACCATCACTCCGGAAGTTTTTAATGAAATGTCTGGGAGTGGAGTTCTTAAAAACATAGTCGAGGACTTCAAAGACCAAAAAACGCGGATTTCTTAAGGAAATGTCTTCGAGGACTTCTAGACCAATAATTGTGCAGTTCTTAAATGATATCTACAAGAACTTTTAAACAAATAATCATAGTTTTAATCACATTTTTAAAGGATTATAATCCCGGATTTTTAAACATTTTTCATATGAACATAATCGTGGATTTAATATTTTTCGAGGGACTATAATCTTGGATTTTTTGTAAATATTTTTTGGAGGGTTATATGTCCTTTTAAAACTATTATTCTGAATTTCTTAGGAGTTGTTCTTCAAGGACTTTGTAACCAATAATCCTGGATTTCTTCCTTTGGATTTTTTCTTAATGCGTTATTTGTCCTTCATGCAACATTTATACGAATTGCTTTCAATTTCCCCCATTAAATAATTCAATTCCAATCAAAATATCGATCTGCATTTTGCGAGTATCTAAATAAAATAAAACGATTTCGTAACAAATATGCGGCTGGTGCTGCTGCACTTGACCGCACATCGATGTTGCCGGTACAATTTTCAGTGGTTACTCTTCGCATTGTTCTCTGGTTTATTTGGTGAAAAACCACAAGAGATTTTAATTTTGCACATGTCGGAGATAGACAACATGGGGTTTGTCTAATGTGCGGCAAACGATCTATTTAAATATGCAATATTATCTAACTGTAAAGATAAACCAAAACGAGAGGTGCACACACAATCCATGCATGCATGCCTCTCTTAGCGAAAGCTGAAAAGCAAAGAGGACCAAGTGAAATGGTCCCATATGTTATGAGCCACTTCTTGATTTTGAAATAAGAATTCGGATTTCAAAATAAACCCAAACCGTTTAGCTTAGTTTGCACTGGATCTGCTCCCATATAACAAACATTGTACCGGATGTTCATAACATTGGTAGTGGTATAACAAGTGCTACCGATGTCGTTACCGCTGATGCAGCTACTACTGTTCGTTCATGTTGTTGCGGCTGATTCTGATGATGATTCCGTTTGTAAATGTAGATGATGATGTCACATACACACACACATTTATTTGTATGAGGACTCACAACGCACACACACACACACTCATACATGTGGCCAGTTATACACACAATCATGCACCGGATATATTACAACATTTCCGTTTTGCAATGCAAACAGAAAAAAAATTGCACACAACAGCAATAGCAGCAGCAGCCGTATGGAAACATTTTAAACATTTATAGCTCGAAAAAAAACGGAAAAAACCAACTAGCTACGAATGCAATGCGAGTAGAAATGGATATGACTTTCTCTTTCCCCTCTTCCTCTTTCCCCTCACCAAAAAAATGTATTTGTTAATAGAAAATGAAAATGGAACTACCACTACCCCAAAACAGCATCCGTTTTTATACCCTCCACCATTCTTTGGAGGGTATATTAGCTTTGTCTTTTCGTTTGTAACTTCTCGAAATATTCATGATAGACCCTACAAAGTATATATGTATATTCTGCATCAGCGTAAAATTCTAAGACGATTTAGCGATGTCCGTCTGTTGTAATCACGCCAGCTTCTGAGCGAATTAAGATAGAAGGCCAAATTTTTGCAAACGTGTGTATTTTGCTAGTAGGCAGGCTAAGTTCGTAAATGGGTTATGTCGGTCCATGTTTTCGTATAGCCCCCATACAACGGTACCTCCCAATATTCGGTACTTTGATGAATTTAACGACATTATAAACCGGAATTTTTTTTTTAATTTTGTAGTTGAAATTCGTAATGGGTACTACAGCCTATGACGAGAAATCGGGTATGCAGGTCTACGTCTTCGCATAAGCCCCATATAGCAATACCTCCCGATATTCGGTATTTGATGTTTTTACCCACACTTTTTACCAGAACTGTTTCGAATTTGAAGATCGAAACCGGTACTACAGAAAATCGCATATGCAGGTGCACGTCTTCGGATAGCCCCCATATAACGATAACTTCTATATTCGGTATTTTGATGATTTTAAAGATATTATTGATCGGAGTTGTTTCAATTTCGTATTTATAGTTCGTAATGGGTACTACAGCCTATGACTGAAAATTACTTATGCAGGTCCACGTCTTCGTATAGCCCCCATATAGCGTCATCTCCCGATATTCGGTATTTTGATGATTTTATCGACATTATTTACCGGAATTGTTTAAAATTTGGCAGAACATTGTCTGTGCATTTCCACGTCTTCGTATAGCCCCCAGAAAGTGAGACCACCCGATATTCGGTATTGTGATGATTGTAGCGGAATTACTCAACAGCATTGTTTTAAATTCCGTAGTTGAAGTTCGTAATGAGTACTACAGCCTTTGACAAAAAATCGCATACGCAGATCCATGTCTTCGGATAGCCCCCAAATAACGATATCCTCCGATATTATTTTTATGATTTTAGCGGCATTACTCATCAGAATTGTTTCAAATGTCGTATTTGAAGTTTGCAGTAGGTACTACAGCCTATGACAAAAAGTGGCGTACACAGGTCCACGTCTTCGTATGGTTTCATTACAGATATTTTTCCAAGGTTGTTTTAATTTTTCATTTTCCTTCAAAATGGTGGAGGGTATTAAAAGTTCGTCCAGAACTTAGCTGCTTCTTTTTTGTTTTTATACCCTCAGTCAAATGATACCCGTATCAAATGAAATATAGCTAGTCATACATCATTTGATACGGCCAAAACGTGCCTCATCGAAATAACGGTTTTAGACCCTAGGTCCCTTTTTATACCAAATCCGTTTCAGGACATTCAGAGCCGAGCTAGCGATGTCCGTCCGTCTGTCTCTCTGGCTGGCTGGTGCGCACCATAACTCTTGACGAATGTATGAGATTTGGTCCAAACTTGGTACATCCTAATATTATTATCACACTTAAATCGAGTTCGGAGATGGGAAATATTAGTCCACTTTTTCTGGAACCTCCCTCACAAAAGGTCCAAATTTCAAATAATATTTAATTGCACAGAAAAGAAAGGAAATTCCGGTTTGGCTCCAACTATTCAAATCCTAATTGTTGCATTAGTGCTAGGTCAGGTGCGAAAATGGACAATATTGTTCCACTCCATCAAGTACCTCCAAGTAAATCGAGTAAAGAGTCAAAATTATGAATAATTATAACTCATATACAATGGGATGTAAGAGTGCGATTGTCTTCAAATAACACATATCACAATATTTTTATTAGCCCTAGGTCTGATGTGAAGATGGAATGTATCGGTCCACTCCTTCTGGTACCTCTCCCACAAAGTGTCAACATTTTGAATACCCATGAAGCTCATAAAACGCCAAATTAATATCCGATTCCTTGGTACATCCCAATATTTCCTTCAACAAAAGATCTGTTATAAAAATTGTATAGATCGGATCATTCCTTCTGGTAGCTCCCCCACAAAGGGCCAATGTTTTGAATAACCAAAACGATTATAAACTCCGAAATAAACATCCGGTTCTCTTAATATTTCACACATCCCATTATTTCTACTAACATAACACCTGCTGTGAAGGTGGGATATATCGGTCCACTCCTTCTGGTACCTCCCCACAAAGGGTCAACATTTTGAATATCCATGAAGCTTTACCTCTGGTGCTTTCCCCACATAGGGTTCAAGATTTTGAAAAACAAAAGGGTCAAAGAAAATGAAATAAGCATCCAACTATCTTCGAATTCTCAAAATACAAACAGTTTTGCTAAAACAAAATCTGTCGTGAAGGTGTCTGCCAGCCCCTTCTGGTACATCACTCACAAAGGGTCACAATTTTCAATACTTATAGCTGTCATAACTTGCGGAACAAGTCAGCGACAACTTGTTATTTCCAAATATTTCTCTCAATCAGAAACCTGAGATGAATATGCAATTTATGATTTTTCATAAAATTGGCCCATACCAATATTTTTATCTATATTAGATGAAGTATGAACTTGGAATAATTTTTTGGTCAAATATATCTGGTACCTCATGCACATTTTAACATTTTCTAAAAATTATTACATATCTATATATCTATCTTATATATATAAATGTAAGTTGTGTTAGTTACTACGCTTATAACTTAAGAACCGCTGGATTAATTTTAACGATTCACACAAATTCGGAATTGTCTTCTCTCCGAAAAGGATAATATCCAAAAAAATCGCGTAAAAATGTGATATACTAACATTTTCATTTTGACTTTTCAAATGTACAATAGTAATGTTTTATTTTGCATGATTTTTTTCCATTTTGACTTACTTTTTTCTAATGTACATTTGTAGTGTTTTTTTATATTTTATTTTTGAATTCGAATATTTATACCAATTTATTTAATTGACTTGATTTCTTGAGAACTGAAATTGATGGCGGGTTACATGGAAGTGTAGTAGCGAATTATGTGGTGGCGAAACGGAATAGATGATATCGAAATAATTTAACGCGGTCACACCAAAGTTAAAAGATAATTACTTTTTTTAAATCGCTGAAAAATCATGAAAAAGAGATCTCATTGCAAAAATCAAAAAAAAACATTTTCAATGGAATCGAATTTTAAAGTAATAGTACATTCTATTGACAAACTTTGTAAGGAAGGATCTTAAAACATTTGCTGTAAAAAATCAGCGAAAAAGTTGAAGACTTTTTCAATTTGTTATTCTTTTTTTTGTCAATTTTTTTTTTGTGAACAAAATAAAGAATAATTTTTCACTAAAAAATTGAATAAGTGCGAAATAGGATGTTAACTGACATCTACCTTTCAACTCCAGGGCCTACATCGTGGGTTAGCTGGAAGATGCGAACACGTTTAAACAAACAAAAATGACCGAAAAAGCTTAATGGGGCTCATTTTAAAGCGTGACAATGATCCGTCCAATGAGAGCTCAAAATGCAAAATTCTTTGGGAGAATAATAAGTAATATACCAATATTGAAATAAAAGGTGCAAAATAGTAGAGCGAATGGGACTTTTAGTAAGAAAAGGTTTTATATCCTTCCAGAAATTCTTCCCAAACATTCAAAATACCTAAAATCACTTTTGTAGGTCTTTATATCGATCATAACTCATGGATAAGGGAACAACCCGATTTCATATTTATATAACCATCTATGATTTAAGTTATTTTTGGGGTCTTGGCCGGCCACTTTTTTCATTTTTTGGCCCTTATTTGACATTTTTGTTTCTAAGGGGGTAGATAACCTCTTCGCATAAAATTTGAAATTTTCAGAGTAGGGCCCATATTGGTATTGACCAAATTCATCAATTGATTTGGCTAAAAAATTTTATTTATGCCACCCTGGGGTAGGGAACCATCATACAGATAATTGCCACATAGGAATTTATTTAAGTAAAGTCCCCATACTCCAATATCCCCAAGTCCACTTTCACATCTAATGTGTGGTCAGAAAAGAAAATTTTGTATTCTATTGAATTTTTAACCCCCAAGAGAATATTGGTTGGGAACGTAGATTTGGGATGTGCATCCATATGAAATAAATTGTGGAAACATGAACAAATTACAAATATAAGAAAGTAGCACGGGACCGAATATTTGTTTAATCATCATTGAATTATCCTATGATGAAAATGTGGAATTTAAGGGGTCTCCAACTTACAATTTAAATGGCAAATAAAATTAATTCCCATCTTATCATTCTGCCCTCAATTATGAGGTGGATAAAACTATTTTTACTTATTTAAATCACGCGAAATGCTATGACATGCTATATTGTTCTGCTATATTTTTGATTTGGCCTCTATTTGTCATCTTGGATTATAAGGGGTAGAAGAAAGTTTTCAATGTAGGTCGATGTTTCGGAGTAGTGCCCATATAAAGAAGGTACCTCCTAATTTAACCACATTTCAAAGAATTTGGCTAATAATGCGTATTAGGGGGGTGAAAATCTTACACTAAAATTTCAACATATCTACAAATTTTAGAATTTTTATCCATGTTATAATACCCTCTCAAGTCCACCTTTTGGCGGACAAACAGACTGACATGGTTAGGGGGACTTATGAGGACTCTAATGCACAATCTAAGTTGCTAATGGGTTTAAAAAAGTAATTAACTTTGGCTATTCTTAAATCATTCAGCCCTCAATTATGTAGTATACAAAATACAGCAAATTCCAAATTACTGCTCATTTGACTGGAAGATTTTGCTACGATTTTTACCATATTAAAAATTAATTTGATCCCTTATATGGCGATAAGATTGATATATACTTTTTAATAGATTTGTATAGCACATCCACACAGTTGAAGCCCACGGTTTAAATATTGAAGCCCACTGGTTAAAAATGGGTACAGGTATTTTAAAACACTTTAAATCGACCTGTACGTGAACACTTATATCAGTCATATCTGTGAATAATTATGTTTGGGAATATATGCATAATAGACAAAAACTACGGGCCGGCAACGCGGACCGGGCCAGCTAGTTTTATATAAATTAATAAAAATGTAGGAATTTTAGAATGCACGTCAATCTATATAGGGAGTAATGACGTAAGATGAGATGTTAAAAATACATACCATATTGGTCCGTAAATACTGTTGGAGCTAGATTTTGTAACAACTCTAGTTTAGTAAAAACTCTCGGATTTTTGATTTTTTTTTTACTAGAGGTAGGCATTTGTACCCTGATTTCGGGAAAGTATTTTATCCGAAATAGACCCGGATCAACAATATAGATATTATATGAATGTTAATGAAAATACCCAGTTATATAGCATAGTATGTATACCCTCAGCCCTGCGTTATGACTTTTCAAACTGTTGACTCTTTAAGGGGTACGTTCCGAAGAAGTGGACCAATATTGTGTATTTCGTATCTAACCTAAGTCTGATATAAATGTTACAATGTACCAGATTAGGACTATATCGACTACTTTCTTAGGAGATATGAGATAATTTTAGGAAAATATTGGAATACGCGTGAGGTTACAGATATAAGAGACCGAGGTAAGTTTAAAATGTAAAGGAAATCAAATATTTATTTCCAATTTTATGCGGATACATGATAATCAAAATGTTCAAGGTACCACAAGGAGTAGGCCCATAGATTGCTTATTCACATCAGATCCCAGGTTGAGAGATATACCAAGTTTGAAAAGAATCGCTGATTTCCTTCGCAAGTTATGAGATTTATAAGTATAAGAAGGGATATCTATCATCTTCACACCAGTGTGTAAGTAGAAATATTGGAATGTGCGAAGTTTAGAACGAATCAGATGCCTGTTTCGCATTTTATGAGTTTGTGTCATTCCAAATTTTGATCCATTGTGGGAAGGTACCAAAAGGAGTGAAAATATTGGAATATGTGAAGTACAGAAAAAATTGGATGCGTATTTCGCATTTAAAGTTATTCCAAATTTTGACCCGTTGTGGGGAATGTACTAGAAAGATTGTTCCTATATTTCCCATCAATACACCAGATGTGGTTATTGGAATTGGATGATCAATTCGCATTTAATGATCGTTTTGGTTATTAAAAATTTTGCCCCTTTGTGGAGGAGGTCGGTATCTACCATCTTCACAACAAATATTGTGTTGGTAGAAATTTTGTGATATGCTGAGTTTAAAAGGAATCGGATGTTCAATTCGCTTTCTACGACCTTCATGGCTATTCAAAAATTTTACCCGTTGAGGGGAAGGTTCCAGAAGGAGGGGACCGATGTATCTCATATTCACACAAAATCTTGTGTTAGTGAAATATTGGGATGCGTGAAATTTGTAGACAACTTGACTCTAATTTCACCTTTTTTAAGAGTCGCAATTATTCCAACTATTGACTCTTTGTTTGGGAGGTTCTTGGTGGACTGGGCCGATACTGTCCATTTTCACACTTGATCTAGCATTGACAAAAATATTAGGATTTATAAAGTTTGCAAAAAATCGAATGATCCTTTTTCTTTCTATGAGGTTTTTTTTTGGAAATTTTGACTATAGTGGGAAAGGTACCAGAAGGTACCCATCTATGAACTCGATCTGAGATAGACAATAATATTACGATGTACCAAGTTTGGGTCAAATCGGATAGCCAGACAGACAGACGACTGCAAATGTCCTTAAAGGGATTTGGTCCAAAAGAAACTAGGATCCGGATACCCGTATATTTGACCCGAAATTTTGGTTACATATATCTAAATTATCGATTTTTTGGACCCGGATTTTTCCATTTAACTTTAGAGGAAGGTATGTTTACCCTGATTTCGGGAAAGTAATTTTTCTTGGGGAGTCATCGGATATTTGATCCGAAAGTCAGGGTCCAAGACCCGGTTCGGACCCGGATCAACTAAACCGATATGGACAATATAGGTATAATTTGAGATCTGTAATTGTAAGACTTTGGAGTTATATTTAAATTATTTTTTGGACACGGTTTTTTTTTGTTTTTTTTTTTTTAACAAAAATTTCCCCTTCTTCGGCAAATATTTTCCCTTGGGAACGAACTCAAATATTTTAACTGAAAATGGGGATGCAAGACCCGTACGTATCACTTGAAAGCTTATGAAAATACCTATCCAACAAATGATAATATTATGGGGCCATTTTAAGCGATTCTGGGGTCATATTTAAAAGTTAAAATGTTTGGGCCCCATTTTTTCGAAAAGAGCCCCTAATGGAAGTGCTGTTATTAATTAAGTGTAGTAGATTTGTACGTTATTTTTAAAGGGCTATAAACTTTTTTTACATTTTTCGGGTGACTATAATAGTGGATTTTTTAAATATTTTTTGAAAGGTTATATGACCTTCTATAGTGGATATTTTAAATAAACGTTTATAGACCTATAAACGTGCTAGAAGCGTGTTTTTTTGCTTGAATATTTTTGAAAGGAAATTTTTATAATATTATTAAGGATTTAATATCGTGAATTTTTAAATGTTTTTTGTAGTACAAAAATCGTAAATTTTTGAAAAATAATTGGAAGGTTTTTTTGAAGCTTTATGTGACTCTTTTCTTTTTGGAATGTTTGTCTGATCTTTAATCGTGGATATTTTAAATATATTTTTATATAAATATATGAGACTTGAGATTTCTTCCTCTAGGAATCTCCTACATCAGCTTCGCGAACCAAAGTTTTTCTAAATTTGTCGCTAATTTTTGTTACGGGACTTCGGCTGGGCTTGGGATTTTCTCCTCTAGATATGTCCACCACCGACAACGCGGACCGAAGTTTTTCTACATTTTATGCTGCTCTGGGTATGCCCAAAATCGACTTCGACACCCAAAGTCTTTCTAAATTTGAAACTCCTTATATTGTAACATTTTGGAAATGTAATAGTGTGAACTTTAATTTAGAAAATACATTGGCGACTCCCAAAATGAGGCCTTTTCCGACTTTTGGGGTATTTAAGTCGAACAATAACAAACAATAATTTTGATACAACTCCCGAACCCCATAGTATGGGGTTGGATAGGTATTTTTTCATTAGCTTGCAAATGACACCATATCGGGTTAGTAGATCCGGGTCTAACCCCAGAATTGAATCCGATTTTCGGGTCAAATATCCGGATATTCGGGTTCGTCTACCAAGGAAAAATTATTTTCCGGGAATCTGGGTACAAATTCCTAGCTCTGAAAAAAAAATAAAAAAAAATCGGGGAATTTTTACTAAACTGGAGTTAAACCAAAGATTCAAAGTGCAATTGGTACCAAATAGTACCCAGCGTTATCAGCCCAACAAGTGCTTTATCAACACTTTACATGTTCGAATATTGAATATTTAAGTTGCTCAAAAAGAATACACACAAATATCCTACAACATCCGCCTATTGTTGCATTTGTCACTGATAGTGTCATATAGCCTCAGAAAATGCCAAATGAATATTCATAACTTTTGCACTAGCAGTGTCAGCTGCATGCCCGCAAGTTCATGCAAAAGGACAACAAAATTAAAAACAGTTTTTTCCTTTCTCTATCAAAGAGTGTAAGTCGACTACCAAGATTTATAACTGCTTAATATTTGTTCCGCTTAATAAAACGGAACAACAAAATCTCAAAAAAAAAAAAATATAGCAATAAAGCAAACAGAATGCATGAAGTTAACTAATTAAAACTTTAATCAGCTGCTGATGGGTTGTAAGCATCGCATTTGAGCAAAACCAAGCTGTTATGCTCAAGTGCTTACACATGAAAAGTTTGATAATCAGTTTAAAGTTTTGGCCTTTTTTGGCACACCAAGAATTGGTTGACTGGCACTTTGTTGTTGTATTACATGCAAAACTGTAATGAAAATAATTTGAAATAAAAACCTTCAAAAATTAAAAAAAAAAAATCATAATATATTCATGAATGAATATGCTTACTACTTTCGAAATTAGCAAGCCATTAAGGATAAGAGATAATTGTTCGGGTCTGTAAAGAATGGTGGAATGTTGATGCTTCGGAAATAGTGAAGTAAGTTTTAACTTTAAAAAGACCCGCTTTTCTATCAGCACTTACATTTTGCAGGCAGCAAAGTTGTAATAGCATCAAGCCTAAACTGTCGCTTGAAAATTCAAACAGAAAACTACAAAAGCTCCAAAACCTACGAAATATGTTACCGAAGGTATTCTCACATTTTTTTTTTTAAATTTCGGTAAAAGATTCCTTGGAATTAATGGATTTTAAGTATGTAGTATTTACAGCAATATTTTAAATTAAAAGAATTGTTTTGGTCGAAAATATTAACCCATTTTGGTCCTTTTTTCAATGCATTGTTAAAAACTCCCTTTAAACACGGTTCCAACTTGTCGAAATATTCTACAAATTTATCTGTATTAAAAAATAAACTTGAAATTTTGGGTATGGGTCAGCTTGGGTCCGAAGGGTCAGATAAGGCCGTTTTTTTTTTTTTTTTTTTGAAATTCTTACAAAAAGAATTATATAGTATTAAATGTGTTTACATTTGTATTTGAGGAAGCTGTAGAGTTAGAACACTTAAATTTGGGATAATAGTCACTGATGGGGTGTATGATAGATACATCAAAGGGTTTTTGGAAATTCAAACAATAAGTGTACGAGAAGTTCTAAAATGTACTACATTTGGTACCATTCCGTATCATGTGGAGGATTAGAGCTATAAACTTTAAATTTGGAATGAGAATCAAGGTTGAGGAGTAAAGTCGATGTGTGGTCTCATGATACGAAAAATATTAAACGGTACTAAATTCCAAAAAAAGTGGTACAAATTAAATTGGGAGGAACGCAACGGTTGTACAAAATAAGCCTAAATATAAATTTTTAGCTAAATGGATTAGAACATGTGGTCAAGACCCTCGAAATAGTTAACATCAGGGGGTAACTTTACAGGGTGAGATATGAAAACTGCAACCAACTTCAGACTGATGTTAGTTCTAAGCCACTCGTTCGACAGCTGTTAAAATTATTCCAGTGTGATTTCTTTATATTTGGCTGGAAAACCTCAAGTGACTATCGCTAGAACACTCCAGCATTTAAATGTGAATAAATCTTTTGTGGCTCGTACCATCGTAGTTACCCTGTTAATAGTATCGCAGCCCGATGTCAAGGAAGTGGACGGAAGAAAACAGCAACATCGGCAGAAATGGTTTGAAAATGAAAGAAGCGACTTGACCGAGACCCGCGCCTCAGTGGCCGAAAAATGGTTCGTGAGCTGAACACATCGCAATATTCCATTCGGCAAATATTGAAAAATGAGCTCGGGATAAAGCTATTGAAATTCCAAAAAGTGCAAGAACTTACACCGCAACAGAAAGAAAATTGACTCAAAAGAACTAAAGAGTTGCTCCGCTTGGCCGAAAGTGGAGAACTGTCGAATTTGGTTTTCTCCGATGAGAAAACATTCGTTGTCCAGCAGTTTGTGAGCAAACAAAATGATCGTGTTTAAATGCCGAAGAGGTCAGCTGAAAACGTGTACCTTCGGTTGGCCACCAGAACTCAAGCGCCGGCCATGGCGCCGATGGTCGCTCTCCACTCGCATAAATCGACCGTGGCATCAGAATAAAAGCCGAATATTCTAGCAAAAATACTCTGGAGAGTGTATTAAAGCCTTGGTCACGCAAACATTTTGGCCGCAGATCTTGGACATTCCAACAGGACTCAGCACCATCGCACACAGCACGCGCGACCCAAGAATGGTTACAAAATGAGGTTTCTCGGTTCATTCCCAGCGCAAAATGGCCACCAAAATCTCCGGATATCAATCCGTTGGACTATTGTGTATGGAGTATATTGGAAAGCAAAGTTGGCACCAAAAAATACCAGAGTGTCGATCACCCCAAACAAGTGCTTCGCCTTAAATGGACTAAAATAACGCAAAGCTAAATTCGGGCAGAGTGTGACTCATTGATTGGCCATTTGTAGGCCATAATTCGTGCCAAATGTAACCAATTCGAATAAATCTAAACTTATTCTAAAATTTGATGCTATTTCCGACATTTTTCGCTTTCGTTCAATAAAATAAAAAAAAAATGTAAAATTTATGGAGTTTGACTTTGTTGCAGTTTTTTATCTCAACCTGTATGTCATGTAAAGTGAAGGAATCTAGCCAAAGTCAAAAACTTACACGTCGCAATATTTTTATCATATTTATTTAGGCTTATTTTTTCAGAGTGTCAACAGTTTGAAAAATCATAACAGAAGTCAAAATATATTTAAAAATCGACCATAGGCTGAGGGTATACTTCTGTCGGCAGAACTGATTGATACTTTTTAACTTGTTTTTTTAAGTTATTTTGCTTTGTGAGTTTTGAAGGAATAACTCTATATTTTTAGGCTTAGTGATAATGCAGAGGGCATGTGATTGACTTCACTTTTGGCCAGCTGAAAAGCTGTGCTTACACAATTTTTTAGGGTGTATAGTTTATGGGATTGGTTACTCTATGCTCTTGAAACCATAAAAAAAATATTTCCCAATATTTAAAATATTCAGGATTGCATACTCATTTTAGCATATTTTACATACATATTCAATTTTTATGTCTTTCAACACCCAAATTTAATTTGTATCTCATGTTCATGCAACGCTGATTGCAATGTCTCGTAAAAACGCCCAAGTATTACTTGAGGCATTTTTGAAGACTGATGAAAGTCAATGATGGCGACAACTTCGTTCGAAGTGTAAGCCATGACTGTCACCACAATTTGGTGTCACAGAGAATGTCTTAGCGTCTGTCTCTAATGAATTTAAATGAGTTTGCAGCAGATCTTCAACATTTCTTGATTTAATTGCAGGACTGTGCGATGTGAAATGGCAAGAAACAAATTGTGTTAAAGATGAAAGGAAACTCAGTTTAATTTAATTTATTGCTTTGGGAAGTATTCAATTTAAAGATGATATCCCATGTTGTGTTGTTGGTCAAAGTTTGGAAAAATACCCATAAAAATATCAGGACCGGAATATATTGAAACAGGGATAATGGCAAAAAAATGATGTACAGGGTCAGATAAAAAACTGCAACAAAGTCAAACGCCATAAGTGTTACATTTTTATACCCTCCACCGTAGCATGAAGGGTATATTAAGTTTGTCATTCCATTTGTAACACCTCAAAATATACATTTTAGACCCCATAAAGTATTCTTGATCAGCATAAAATTCTATGTCGATTTAGCAATGTCCGTCCGTCTGTCGGTCTATCCGTCTGTGGAAATCACTCTAGCTTCCGAACGAAATGAAGTAGGTTGATAAAAATTTACTTAAATGTGTATTATGTCTGCAAGACTGAAAATGGGCAATGGGTATTGAAAATTGGCAATGTCTTCGAATAGCCTCCAACGGTATCCAACGCCCTCCAACGGTACCTCCCGATATTCGTTATTTTAATGATTTTAGCGACATTATTTACCGGAATACTACAGCCTATGCCAGAAAATTGTATGTGCAGGTCCACGTTTTATAACCCCCATGGTACCACCCTATATTCGGTATTTTGATGATTAAACAGATTCTTTTTCAAGTTTCGCATTTGAATATTTTAATAGCTTGTGACAAAAGTTGGCTATGCAGGTCCACGTCGTCGTATAGACCCTAATATAAGGCTACATTCGGTATTTTTAAGATTTTAACAGAAGTTTTAAGGGATTTTTTTTTGGTGGAGGGTATTCAAAGTTCGGCCCGACCGGACCTACAGCTTTTTTACTTGTTTAAATTTTATTGAATGAAAGTAAAAAATGTCGGAAATAGCATCAAATTTAAGAATAAGTTTAAATTTGTTCGAATTGGTCACATTTGGCAGGAATTATGGTCTTCAAACAGCCAATGAAACCGTCACATGCTGCCCGAATGTTGCTCTGCGGTATTTTGTCCCATTCCCGGCGAAGTGCTTGCTTGAGGTGATCGACACTTTGGTATTTTTTAGTGCCAAAATACACCAGATACAATAGTCCAACGGATTGGTATCCGGAGATTTTGTTGTTGTTGTTTGTTCTGCGCTGGAAATGAAGCGAGGAATCTGATTTTGTAACCATTCTTGGGTGGCGCGTGCTGAGTGCGATGGTTCTGAGTCCTGTTGGAATGTCCAAGGTCTGCGGCCAAAATGTTTGCCAAACCTAAGGCTTTAATACAGCCTCCTGAATATTTACGCGATTCTATTCGGCATTTATGCTGATGCCACGGTCGATTAATACGAGTGTGCCCAAGGCTTTAATACACCACCCTCCAGAATATTTTCGCGACAATATTTGGCATTTATTCTGATGCCACGGTCGATTAATACTAGCGAAGAGCGACCATCGGCTGTTATGGCTGCCCACACCATCACCATGGCCAGCGCTTGTGTTCTGGTGGCCAACCTAAGGTGCACATTTTCAGCTGACCTCTTTGGCAATTAGGTTGTTTACGGACTGCTGGACAACCAATTTTTTCCCATCAAAGGAAACCAAATTCGGAAGTTCATCACTTTCGGCCAAGCGAAGCAACTCATTAGCTCTTTTGAGTCTATTTTCTTTCTGTTGCGGTGTAAGGTTTTGCATTTTTTGGAATTTCAATGGCTTTACCCCGAGCTCATTTTTCAATATTTGCCGAATGAAATATTGCGATATATTCAGCCCACGAGCCATTTTCGGCCATTGCGACGCGTGTTTTGATCAAGTCGCTTCTTTACCAACAACCAACTGTTGTTGTTTTTTTTTCGTCCACTTCCTTGAGGTCGGGCTACGCTACCAGTATCACGAAAACGGGCGATGGTACGAGACACAAAAAATTTATTCACATTTAAATGCTGGAGTACTTTAACGATAGCCACTTGTGGTTTTCCAGCCAAATATATTAAGAAATCACACAATCACGCTTGAATTCCATCACGAATAACTTTTTTTCTGGAGAATTCTCACCAAAATAAACAATATAATGAGCTGTCACTGGAATAATTTTAACAGCTTTCGGATGAGTGGCTTAGAAATGGCAGCAGTCTGAAGTTGGTTGCAGTTTTTTCATCTCACCCTGTATGAAATCTAAATTGTAATTTATCCATAAACAATTTTTTTACACATAATTTTCAAAAATATTCAAAGTAATTTTGCACATTAACAACCCATAAAAATTACCTAACCTGCCACACAAATGCTCAGTTTTTAATTTTTTGCTTATTAACCTCATTTATTTAACAATAATTTCATTGATGAAGTGGCTGGCCAATTTGTCGCTGCTGTTGTTGTTTGCTTTTTTGTTTGTTGTTATTGTTGCTGCCGTGTTGAAAATGAAATAAATTAAAAATGCTTATTTTGCTGATATCAGCATCGTTAAATTGCAATTTGTTATTCAGGCAATGAAATAAACATAAATATATATTAATTAATATGAAATTACATAATGAAATGTATGTGACCCTTCACACAGAAGACACAGTCCAAACACACAAACACACACTCATTCACACATACGTGTGAATTTCATTCATTAACACTTAAAGTACATACTTTCACACAAACCATTACATATTTATTGTTATGGTGATAATGATGATGATGAGATGGTCTCTTAATTAATTTCATTTTCTATTTTAAATCTACATATTAGTAGTAGAAGAGAACTAAGCTGAATATATAGAAATATGTATTTATGAAAATTATATTTTTCAAATACTCTCTGGGGAAATTAACAAAATTATGTATTGCTGTCACTACAACAAGAAGTCGGCAGAAATGTGAAAGGTTGTTTATTTATCATCAAAAATATGATGAAGGACAATTTAGCTTATGATTATTAGGGGTTACCATTTTGATAATTTTCTGCCAAAAATTGTCGGATAATTTGTCCGAAAAAGATAAAAATGGATTACGCTGAAGTCTAAAACCAATCACGGAAAAAAATTCAAAATTCTAAATTATAATAAACCAGTAAAGAAAGTCTTAAGGTCGGGCGGGGCCGACTTTATGATACCTTACACCACTTTGCTAATTTAGTAGAGCTGCGCATAACAATTAAAAGTTTTTATGGGAGAATTCAATCATACACGCTATGATTATAATTATAATTATAATTTAAAGTTCAAAGAACTAAATATGCCGAAACATTTGTATCTTTTAAATTCGGACTTGTAATGCCCATTTTGGTGCACAATTAATTTGAAATCGGACAAAAATATATATGGGAGCTATATCCAAATCGGAACCGATCTCGATAAAATTTGGCATGGATATTTCTGAGCTGTTTTTGATATATTTCCCTGAATATCGTTGTTACGGAGTGCATATTACGGCTGTGGGTAACAAATATGACATATCGGATGAACAGTATATATGGGAGCTATAGCTATATCTGAACCGATCTTCACCAAATTTGACATACTAGCTTCTAGACTCAATTCGGTCGTAAGTGCTAAATTTCATCCAATTTGGTCAAATATAAGACGTTTGGTGCACAATCCAAGGTAAATCGGATGAAGTTATATATGGGAGCTATATCCAAATCTGAACCGATCTCGATAAAATTTAGCAAATGTGTTGCTGAGCTGTATTTGATGAATTTCCCCAAATATTGTTGTTACAGAGTGCATATTACGGCTGCGGAGGACAAAAATAACACATCGGATGAACAATATATATGGGAGCTATAGCTATATCTGCACCGATTTCGATCAAATTTGGCATACTTATTTTGAGGTCCAATCTGATCGTATGTGCAAAATTCCATACTATTCGGACTGATATTACACGTTTGGTGTACAATAAAAGGCAAATCGGACGAAGATATATATGGGAGCTATATCAAAATTTTGACCGATTATCTCCAATTTCAATAGAGTTCGTCCTTGGGCCAAACAAATGATTTGTGCAAAATTTCATCTTAATAGGGCAATAAATGCGAACTGTACTTTGGGTGGGACAGACGGACGGACGGACATGCATAAATCGACTCAGAATGTTATTCTATGCAGATCATCAAAAGGAACTATGGGTATATCTCGTTTCTTTTTGCCTGTTACAAACAAATGCACTAAGACATAATACCCTGACCACCTTGTGGTGTAGGGTATAAAACTATTTAAATAAACATGGAAAAATGGAGGGTATATTAAGATTGTCATTCCGTTTGTAACACCGCGAAATATACATTTTAGACCCCACAAAGTATATATATTTTTGATCAGCACAAAATTCTATGTCGATTTAGCAATGTCCGTCCGTCCGTCTGTGGAAATCACTCTAGCTTCCGAATGAAATTAAGTAAGTTGATAAAAATTTACTCAAATGTGTATTATGTCTGCAGGACTTTTGGTATTAAAAATGGGTCATGTAGGTTCACGCCTTCGTATAGCCCCCATATAAAGGTACCTCCCGATATTCGGTATTTTGATGAATTTAGCGACATTATTTACCGGAATTATCTCAAAATTGTGTATTTGAAGTTCGTAATGGATACTACAGCCTATGACAGAAAATTGTCTTTGCAGGTCCACGCCTTCGTATAGCCCCCATATAACGGTACCTCCGGATATTCGGTATTGTGATGATTTTAGCGACATTATTTAGCGGAATTATCTCAAAATTTTGTATTTGAAGCTCTTAATGGATACTACAGCCTATGCCAGAAAATTGTCTGTGCAGGTCCACGTTTTATAACCCCCATGGTACCTCCCTATAAAATTTATTTTGGTGATTTCAGCTACATTATATACAGATTTTTTTCAAGTTATGACAAAAGTTGCCAATGCAGGTCCACGTCGTCGTATAGACCCTAATATACGGCTACATTCGGTAGTTTAAAGATTTTAAGAATTATTATAACGGATTTTATTCGTTTGAAAATTGCCAAAATTTGTTCCAAATGGTGGAGGGTATTCAAGGGTATTCGGCCGGGCCGAACTTACAGATTTTTTACGTTAATACTCAAAATTCAGTTTTTTCAGTTTGAACAAAATTTATCAATCAAAACTTCTTACATCGTACTAATTTTTCAGACTTCCAAAGTTCTATATATCATACAAATGTTTCCTTCTTCAGAAGGAATAATAGGAAAATTTATACCGTTTACACCAAAAAGTATTCAAAATCTTTCATTTTGAAGTTTACCGAGAAGGACATTAGTAAAATATTTCAATTTCTCGGTTTCAGCTCTATTCTTTCACCTAAACCCAAATTTAGTTCAATTTAGAACTTTTCGAACAACTATTGTACGGATTTAAAAACCTAGCTCCCAGCCTCAGATACCAACAGTTATCTAAATATCAAATTTCAGAATTTTATTCGTATCCCTTCGCCCAATAACCAATTTAGTACCACTTCAAAAAGTATATCGAACAATTATAGTAACAATTCCAAAACCAACTCCATATCTTAACCACAGACAAAAACTGTATCCACATCAAATTTCAAAACTACTATTTAGTACTTTTCGTACAACAACAGTACACATTTCCAAAACCAACTCAATATCTCAATACAAGATACCATCCATCAGTTATCTAAATATCAAATTTTATATTTTTATCTCTATCTCTATTCTCTCATCCTATACCCAATTTAATAGCACTTAGTATTTTTTGAACAATTATAGTACACATTTCCAAAACCAGCTCCGAAACGACCTCCATATGTCCAGGCTACATATGAATAGCGACCCTAATACCAAATTTCAGATTTCAAGCATTTTATGTTCACCCAATACCAAATTCTACCAAATATAGTACTTTTCGTGCACTCATTTCCAAAACCAGATATTTTTCACAAACCAACCACAAAGAGGGACCCCTACACAACATTTTAAATTTCCAGCTTTATCCGTTCACCCTATACCAAGCTGTTCCAAAATTTTGTACCATTTATTCCAGTTCGCGTACTTAGTACATGTTTCCAAAACCACTTTCATACATCGAACTAACTGCCCAACCATGATTCTCATACCAAATTTCTAAGTTTTTAGATCTATCCATTGACACAACAACAAAATGGTACTATTTTAGAGTTTAGTACCATTGAAAGCATTTTTGTAACCTCAAAGATCAATTTTCCAAAAACCTTTTTGCAGATCATCAGAACTCCAGTCCATTCCGTTGGTCCAATACAAAGTATACAATATTATACATTTTTCCATGTTAGTACTTTTCGGACCCTTTTATATTTAGGACCACCATATTGATTCCTACCCATTCCGTAAACACTTTTTAAGAGATTTTTATTTCGGTCCATCTTTTGGAGATTTTGTGTAAATTTGCGATGGAACCCCTACGTGTTAATTCAAATCAAGGATAATGATGATTATGGCAAATTAAAAATATACATTTAAATCAAGGACCTTTTTAATTTGCCACCATTACACCGGAGACAATTTAAAGCAGAAATATTGCAAATGTATGTGACACAGGACTTTTATTTATATTCAAGTGAAATTAATTGGTTTTCATAATGATTTTTATATTTGTCATAATTTTCATACAAGTGTTTGATGTTTTGTGAGGTATAAAATTACATTTGGTTGATGTGTTAAGAAGTTTGAAACAATTGATTGGAGGAAGCAAATGTGGTCACAACCCTCGCAATAACTACAACATCTGGGGATAGATTTATATAAGGGCTGTACCAAAACTTGGACCTGTATTAATACATTTTTGGTAATCCATGAAAAGAACTCAATATAGCAAAATATGACTAAAACATATAAACAACCTTAAAGGTCGGGTTTACCCTTACATAGGGACTATATCAAACATAAAGAAATGTTTCCGGAAACGAATGGAAACGGGAAAAATTAGCAGAAAAAAAAAACGTAAAAGCATAATTATCACTTGTAAAATGTACATTACGAATGTAATTAGGGTAGTCGAGTCGATAAATGCATGCCCACCCGTCCGTCCGTCTGTCCATGTATTTTTGTAAATCGGGCATTTATTGCACGATCCAGATGAAATGTTGCACAAATCATTTATTTGACCCAAGGACGAACCCTATTGAAATTGGAGATAATCATTCAAAATTTAGATATAGCTCCGATATATATATATATCGATAGATATAGCTATAGCTCCCATATATGTATATTGTTCATCTGATTGGTTACTTTTTGTAATATGCACTATGTAACATCGATATTTGCCGAAATATATCAAAAACAGCTCAGAAATACCTTTGCTAAATATTATCGACATTGGTTCAGATTTGGATATATCTCCCATATATAACTTCGTCCGATTTGCCTTTGTGTGCACCAAACGGGTAATATTAACCCAATTGGGATGGAATTTGGCACTTGCGACAAAATTGCGACTAGAAACAAAAATTTCAAATTTGGTGAAAGTCGGTTCAGATATAGCTATAGTTCCCATATATATTGTTCATCCGATTTTTTGAATTTGCCCTGCACAGACGTAATAAGAACTCCATAGTAACGATATTCGGGAAAATATATCAAATACAGCTCAAAACTAACTTTGCCAAATTATATCGAGGTCGGTTCAGATTAAGATATATCTCCCACATATATCTTTATCCAATTTCAAGTTAATTGAGCACCAAATGGCTAATACAAGCCCGAATTGAAAAGGCACAAATGCCTCTGCAAATTTATTAGAAATGGATTCAGAGGAGGACATTCCTCTTATATAATTGCGACCTGTAACGTGATTACAAATTAACATGGACAGACGGACGGACATACATAGCTGGATCGATTCAGCTCGACGAAATAGGAAGATCCATACATAATTTCTTATGTAGTGGATCAATATTTCGAGGTGTTACATAATTTTTGGCCAAATCAACCAACACAAAGTGTATACTTGAAAATATTTTCAGCATATTTTCTTTGAAGTCATCTTTCTAAAATTATGTGTTGTGGAAGAGTTTTGTATAAATTAACATGGAGTACAGCTTAAAACAAAAATATATATTTATGCTGATATTCATAAGCGTAAAATTAAGAAAATATTTAGAATTTCGACGTATTCTGAGACCTATAGTACAATTTTATGACAAATAATTTTTTAAAGATTTTGAATATTTCTAAAATATTTAGAGGTTAAACAATTTGTCCACAAATATCCTCGTATTGTAATGTGTTACATTGCCAACGACACTTTATACCTAATTTTTGTGTGAGAAACATTACAGCAGCTTAACTGTGGATTTTACTGAACATACCCCACATAAACACTGTTCATTGTCATTCTTCCCCCTGTTTAATTCTCTTTCACTTCTTATGCCAATTGTAGAAAAACTAATATTGGTTGGGAATACCGTTACCACTAGCATAAATATGATTAGACTCTAATCATATATATACCGAATTTTTGTGGGAGAAATACTACAGCAGTATAACTGTGGCTTTTACTGAACATACCCCACATAAACTATGATCAGAACAAGAATAGCAACAATCACACTGCATAGAGAAAGAAAGTGAATTTTAAAAGAAATAAAATTGAGAGAAAATGAGAGTGCATACCAGTATTGTAATTAAAAGAAGCATCAATGCAAAAAAAGGAACTGTTTGCATAGAAGAAATTAATTGTATATCTGTTATTCCATTTTCGCAACCATGGAGAAATTTTCAGTGGAAAATTTATAAATTCATTGCAATAGTAAATAAGTAAAAAGTCTTTCTATTCAAATAACATATTTGATTATAGGAGCCAGATCATGATGATGATGTAAAATATTGCCGTGTCATTTATAGTAGCCGTGTCATCATAGCAGGTTTAAGTAGTAATTGGGAAACGATCAATTACCGCTACAACAGCGAGACGCAGTGTTCGTTGGTACATCACGGTTAAGAAGTTTTAGTTGCTTATTAACAACAGAGAAAGAAGTTAGCTAAAACCAGAGACGGCAAGTTTAAATCGTTCCAAAGAGAATTAATTGATGGCAGAAGGGTTGACCAGGGATTGTTCATCCGTGGTGGTCAGCCTTAGTAAAGTTGGGGACTGGCCCCAGCACCTAAAATGCTGCGCTTCCAAGGGATTTTAGTCCGAAATTTTCGAAAAAAAAAGTTAATATAAACATTCAAAAGCCCGATACACGTGTCTTCGATTTTTAAGCTCCACTTTAATAGTCTAACGGATTTTTCTGTGGTTATTAAAAAAAATAAATTTTGTCGCACAGTGTAAAATATAACATATAACAAACTTCGGCGCAATTTTCAACTGCAATTAGACTTTTCGGGTATTTTAATGGTGGGTAATTAGCTTCTCGCAAAAATATTCACTTTTGCAATCGCTCTCCGGATTTTCGATATTTTGAAGTTTTAGAAGGTTTGCTTCTGAAATTAGGGTAATACCAAAAAATAAACCCATCGGATTTCCCAAAAAGTGTCTCTCTAAATTACCAAGGCTTTTGTTACCCATGAATATCAATTCAAATCTAACACATTCCACTCTTATCACCAACGATTACCGTTGATGGCTGCCTGCCAAATTGATGGCTGCCTGCCAATTCCGTTCGAAATAAAGAAATTTCAATAAATCGTACCTTAATTTTTTTGGCCTTGTGTAAAAGCAAATGAAAAAAAATTATTCCCCCTCATGGTTTTGGCATTGCCTGCCATTCTTTTGTTGGCATCCTTTTAAAGGGACTAAAATTTGGGTCATTGATTGGAAGAAAACACAAGAAGAAAATAAAACGACACTAAATAAAAAGGGGAGGGAAGGGTAAAAACTGGCCATGATTTCATTTTATTTTCATTCAGAATTTTTTTTCTTTATTTTACTTTTGATTTTTCACTTTTGCCGGCAATTCACTTCGTCATAAATAAAAGGAGCATTGCTATTGATTGCACTGGCCGGGTATTGTGGGAGAGGGAGGGGATGTAAATGAATGAATGAATAAATGAATGATGGATGGCTGTATAGTTTTGTTGGCATACCGGCTGATAGACAGGCAGGTGGTATGGCATAGTCATATGATACAGCAAAAAAAACTAGGTTAGTTCAATGCCATTGCTGATGCTGCAATGTTTGATGCATTTCAATTTTAGAGAGTTATTAGGACCACAAATCATGTAAGAAAAAAAAACGTATTCAAATACAGGTTTGTTAAATTTTTTGTGTGGAAATGTGTTGAGTTCGGCCGGATTGAACTTTTTATATTCAACCTATCCTCAAAATCTCATAAAATCTTGGCATATTTCGCCAAGTTCAAATTAACAATAACACTGTGGGTCAAAATGATTTTTTCCCAATAATTGCAGGAAAACCAAATGGATTATGAAAATACACGGTGAGATGAAAAAACTACAACCAACTTCAGACTGCTGTCATTTCTAAACCAATCGTCCTACAGCTGTTAAAATTATTCAAGTGACAGCTCACTATATTCTTTACAAGCGTACAAAAGCATTTTGGTGAAAATTTTCCAGAAAAAAAGTTATTCGTTATGGAATTTAAGAGTGTGACTTCTTTATATTTGGCTGGAAAATCTCAAGTGACTATCGTTAGAGCACTCCAGCATTTAAATGTGAATAAATCTTTTGTGTTTTGGACAATCGCTCGTTACCATGATCTGGCATCGTAGCCCAACGTCAAGAAAGTGGACGGAAGAAAACAGCAACACCAGCAGAAATGGTTCGAAAAGCAAAGAAACGACTTGATCGAAACCCGCATCGCAGTGGCCGGAAAATGGCTCGTGAGCTGAACATATCGCAATATACCATTCGGCAAATATTGAAAAATGAGCTCGGGGTAAAGCCATTGAAATTTCAAAAAGTGCAAGAACTTACACCGCAACAGGAAGAAAATAGACTCAAAAGAGTTGAAAAGTGGTGAACTGCCGAATTTGGTTATCTCCGATCAAAACATTCGTTGCCCAGCAGTTTGTAAACAAACAAAATGATCGTGTTTACTTGCCAAAGAGGTCAGCAGAAAATGTGCACCTTCGGTTGGTCACCAGAACTCAAGCGCCGGCCATGGCGATGATGTGGGACGCCAAAAAGCCGATGGTGGCTCTCCGCCCGTATTAATCGACCATGGCATCAGAATAAATGCCGAATATTATTCCGAATATATTCTGTACGGTGTATTAAAACCTTGGGCACGCAAACATCTTAGCCGCAGACCTTGGACATTCCAAGAGGATTCCTCACTTCCTTTCCAAATGGCCACCAAAATCTCCGTTGGACTATTGTGTCTGGAGTATTTTGGAAAGCAAGGTTGACACTAAAAAATACCAAAGTGTCGATCACCAAGCACTTCGCCGGAAATGTGCCAAAATACAAAAAACAAAAATTCTGCAGAGCAACATTCGGGCAGCGTGTGACGGTTTAATTGGCAGTTTGTAGGCCATAATTCGTGTCAAAGGTGACCAATTCGAACAAATCTAAATTTATTCTAAAATTTGATGCTATTTCCGACATTTTTTGCTTTCATTCAATAAAATTTGAAAAAAAAAACAGTAAAGAATGTCCTAAAGTGGGCGGGGCCGATTTTATGATACCCTACACCACTTTGCTAATTTAGTTGAGCTCCACATAACAATTAAAAGTTTTTATGGGAGAATTCAATCATACACCCTATGATTAAAATTATAATTTAAAATTCAAAGGACTAAATATGCCGAAGCATTTGTTTCTTTCAAATTCGGACTTGTATTGCCCATTTGGTGCAAAATTAATTTGAAATCAGATAAAGATATATATAGGAGCTGTATCTAAATCTGAACCGATCTCCATAAAATTTGGCAAAGATATTTCTGAGCTGTATTTGATATATTTCCCTGAATATCATTGTTACGGAGTGCATATTACGGATGTGGGTAACAAATATAACAAATCGGATGAACAATATATATGGGAGCTGTACCTATATCTGAACCGATCTTCAAATTCAAATTTGGCACACTACCTTCTAGACTCAATTCGGTCGTATTTGCCAAATTCCATCCCATTTGGGCAAATATTAGACGTTTGGTGCACAATAAAAGGTAAATCGGACGAAGTTATATATGGGAGCCATATCCAAATCTGAACCGGTCTCGATAAAATTTAGCAAAGGTATTTCTGAGCAGCATTTGATATATTTCCCCAAATATTTTTGTTACAGAGAGCATATTACGGATGCGGAGGACAAAAATAACAAATCGGATGAACAATATATATGGGAGCTTTAGCTATATCCGAACCGATTTCGATCAAATTTGGCAAACTTACTTTCAGGCCTAATTTGGTTGTATGTGCAAAATTTCATACTATTCGGGCTGATATTACACGTTTGGTGCACAATAAAAGGCGAATCGGACGAAGATATATATGGGAGCTATATCTAAATTTTGACCGATTATCTCCAATTTCAATAGGGTTCGTCCTTGGAAAATTTCATCTCAATCGGATAATAAATGCGACCTGCATTTTGTTCACAAGAATACATGGACAGACGGACGGACTGGCATGCATAAATCATCTCAGAAAGTGATTCTATGCAGATCATCAAAAGGAACTATGTGTCTATCTCGTTTCCTTTTGCCTGTTACAAACAAATGCACAAAGACATAACATATAAAAAGTAAAAATTATGACGTTTGACTTTGTTGCAGTTTTTTTATTTCACCCTGTAGAGCTAAAAATTGTAGACACATGTATCAAAACTGGTATTTTAAAACGCCATACTCTTTAATAAAATTAAGATCCTTGCCGTTTTAGGATTAAAATTTTTTAATTACGCCGTAATTCCCTTTCATCTTTTGTTAAGTGCCATCAGCATGCAATGCCATACGACAATTCAATCTTCCATACCCCCAACCCAGAAAAAGGAGAAATACTTACATCTGTTTCATTTCTTATTAAAGAAAATGTCGGATGAGGAAAATGAAGGCATGACATGATTAAAATGCACATATTTGAATGAGCTATTCTTACATCCTTACGTCCTTTAGACAAATTGTTACATTTTAATTTACTGTTAGGAGACGCACAGCGACAATAGGGAGGGTAAACGAAAAAATACACCGAAAAAATTACATTAAGTTTGTTATTCCGTTTGTAACCCCTCGAAATATACATTTTAGACCCCACAAAGTGTATATATCCTTGATCAGCATAAAATTCTACGTCGATTTAGCGATGACCGTTCGTCTGTGGAAATCCCTTTGGCTTCAGAAGGAAATAAAGGCAGTTTATAAAATTTAAAATTTTTTTGTATATTATGTCTGCAGGACTTTTGGTATTGAAAATGGGCCATGTAGGTCCACGTTTCGGTATAGCTCCCATATAATGGCACCTTCCTATTTTCGGTATTTTGGTGATTTAAGCGACATTATTAACCGGAAATATTTCAAATTTGGTATTTGAAGTTTGTAAGGGATATTACAGCCTATTACAAAAAATTGTCCGTGCAAGTCCACGTCTTCGTATAGCTCTCATATAAGGGTACCTCCCACTATTCGGCATTTTAATGATTATATTATTCACCGGAATTGTTTCAAACTTGGACTTGAAGTTCGTAATGGATACTACAGCCTATGACAGAAAATTGTCTGTACAGGTCCACGTTTTCGTATAGCCCTCATATAACGGCACCTCCCTATATTCGGTATTTGGATGATTTTAGCTTCATTATTCACCGTTTTTTTTTTTCAAATTTCGCATTTGAATATTGTAATGGCTTATGACAAAAGTGGCCTACGCAGGTCCACGTCGTCGCATAGACCCTGATATAACAGCTACATTCGGTATTTTTGAGATTTTAGGAGAATTTCTAACGGATTTTATATTATTATTATTATTATTATTATTATTATTATTATTATTATTATTATTATTATTATTATTATTATTATATTATTATTATTATTATTATTATTATTATTATTATTATTATTATTATTATTATTATTATTATTATTATTATTATTATTATTATTATTATTATTATTATTATTATTATTATTATTATTATTGTTATTATTACTATTATTATTATTATTCTTATTATTATTATTATTATTATTATTATTATTATTATTATTATTATTATTATTATTATTATTATTATTATTATTATTATTATTATTATTATTATTATTATTATTATTATTATTATTATTATTATTATTATTATTATTATTATTATTATTATTATTATTATTATTATTATTATTATTATTATTATATTATTATTATTATTATTATTATTATTATTATTATTATTATTATTATTATTATTTATATATATATATATATATATATATATATATTTTTTTTTTAAATTACCAAATTTGTTCCAAATGGTAGAGGGTATTCAAAGTTCGGCCCGGCCGAACCTACAACTTTTTTAATTGTTCTATTATTTTTTGTTAATAACAAATGTTGTTTTAAAATGTATACCCTCATCCAATGTTGGATTATTTAAATATATTTTGACTTCTGATATGATATTCAAATTGTTGACCCTCTATATAGTGGGTTCCGAAGGAATGGACCAATATTGTCCATTTCGTATCGGACCTAAATTAATATGATATAAATATTGCAAAGTGCCTGGTTTGGACTATAACGAATACTTCCTTCACTTTATATGAGATATGTGATGATTTTTACAAAATTTTAAAATGTACGTGAGGTACCAGATATGGTCGACCGACATATTCAATTTTTATACTGCATCCGAAGCCATAAATTCCATATTCATCTCAGGTATCCGGTTGAGAAAAATATTTAGTTGTTAAGAATCGCCGACTTGTTTCAAAAGTTATGACAAAGATAAATATTGGAAATTGTGACCCTTTGTGGGTGAGGTGCCAGAATGGGTTAGCAGATATATATCATCTTCACAACAGATCTTGGGTTTGCAAAAATATTTGGATGTGTGACATTTGGAGAGAGTTGGATGCTTATTTCGCTTCCTTTTAGCGTTTGGTTTTTCAAGATCTTGAACGCTATGTGGGGGAGGTACCAGACGAAATCGTTCGATATATCCCATCTTTAGAACAGATCTTGTGTTAATGGAAATATTGAGATGTAACAACTCTGAATGGAATCGGATGTTGATTTTGCCTTTTATGAGCTCCAAGGATATTCAAAATTTTGAGCGTATGTGGTGGAGGTACCAGAAGGGGTGGACCGATATTTACCATCTTTATAGCAGATCGAAATATGAAGAGAACCTGATTTTTTTATTTCGGATTTTTTGGTTATTCAAATCTTTGACCCTTTGTGTTGGAGGTAGCAGAAGGAACGGTCCGATCTTTACAATCTTTATAGCAGATCTTGTGGTGATGGAAATACCGAGATGTGCGGAATATTAAGAGAACCGTATGCTTATTTCAGATTTTATAATCGTTTCGGTTATTCAAAACTTTGACTCTTGTGGGGGAGGTACCAGAAGCAATGGTCCGATCTGTACCATCGTTATAGCAGATCTTGTGCTGATGTAAATATTGAGATGTGCCAAGTCTGAATTTTATCGGATGTTAATTTCGTGTTTTATGAGCTTCATGGATATTCAAAATGTTGACCCTTTGTGCGGGAGGTACCAGAAGGAGTGGAGCGATACATTCCATCTTCACAGCAGACGTTGTGTTATTAGAAATAACGAGATGTGCGAAATATAAAGAGAACCGTATGCTTATTTCAGATTTTATAATCGTTTTGGTTATTCAAAACTTTAGCCCTTTGTGGGGGAGGTCCCAGAAGGAATGGTCCGATCTCTACCATATTTACTACCATATCTTGTGTTGATGCAAATATTGAGATGTGCCAAGTCTGAATGGAATCGGATGTTAATTTCGTGTTTTATGAGCTTCATGGGTATTCAAAATTTTGACCCTGTGTGGGGGAGGTAATGGAAGGAGCGGACCGATATATTTCATCTTCACACCAGACTTTGGGCTAATAAAAATATTTTGATGTGTTTCATTTGAAGACAATCGGACTCTTACACCACATGTTATCAGAGTTATAATTATTCCAAATTTTGACCCTTTGTGGGGGAGGTAGCGATATATAGTGAGGCGATATTGTCCATTTTCGCACCTGACCTAGAACTGATGCAATTATCAGGATTTGTAAAGTTTGAGCAAAATCGGATTATCCTTTCTCTTTCTGTGCAGTAAATTATTTTTTGAAAATATTAACATTTTGTGGGGGAGGTGCCAGAAGCAGTGAACCGATATTGTCCACCTCCGAACTCGATCTAAGTTTGACAATAATATTACGATGTACGAAGTTTGAATTAAATCAGATACTCCCTTCGAAAGTTATCGTCCGCACCAGCCAGCCAGACAGACGGATGGACGGACATTGCTAGATCGACTCAAAATGTCCTGAAACAGATTTGGTCCAAAGGGACCTAGGAACTAAAACCGTTATTTAGATGAGGCACGTTTTGGCCATATCAAATAAAATATACCCTTCGTAGCCCTATGCCTAAGTTTTTCAAAATCACTTTGAAATAAACCATTGACCTACAAACCCAACACCGTTATTTTCCAATTCCTCATCATAGCAACCCCATCTTAATGTTAATCCACACATCATTGTAAGGACATACTTAAGTACTTGTCAAAATTTCCTTAAATGTACAATGATGGCACTTCAACATTGCCATATGTAATTTCGTCCTTTCCAACGCCTTGTCTCTTCATCGCGCCACTTTTTGTGTTCGTTTGTAAGTATACCTGCGGGTATATTTGACTATAAAAATGTGTAAATTAGCTAAATGAAAATTTTAAACCACCCAGTCCTGGCACCTACTACGCACACACACATCATACTGATAGACAGTCCTTTTGAATAAAACTAATTTGCTTGCTAATAATGTTTTCGTAGCCAAGTGCGATGAGAAAAGAAAACCTTGCTGAAAAAAAACGTAACTAAAATTGAATTCATAATTTTGGAAACAAAATGAAAAAATTAGAATGCGAAATCTTTGAAGGTGTGAACCAAATTTAATTTTTTGTCAGTTTTAGGTGTCAAATTGGGGAACAATATGGGGGGAATTATAAACCCACCCAAAGCAATTTGATTTCGTGGCTAATACATATACCAGACACAAAGTGCGTGCACGGGGTCTTATAAATAACTTAAGGTGGCGCAATATCGTTGGGCGCCATTTGTTCACATATGAATTGACCCGTTAACTTAGTTTGATGATGTCAACAAAGCTTTTCTCTGGCTCAATTTGAAATGTGCAAAATGCAATTTGTTGACATTCTCAAACCAACGAGACCTTCTAACTGACGGAGAATCAATTCCCAGACGAAACGAAGCTAGTTCCTTGAAATTTTGCACGGGGATCAGTCTTAGTATCTAGGCGAGTGATATGCCTGGATTTTTGGAAATTCGTACTAAAAGGTTACGAAAAGTACTAAAATGTACTAAAAATTGAATATTTTGTATTGGACAAACGGAATGAGCTAGAATTCTGATGGAGTAAAGGATAGATATACCAAAGGGTTTTTGGAAATTCGAACTTTAAGGCTAAGAAAAGTTCCCAAATGTTACTCAACATCTCAAATTGTACTACTTGGTAATTTGAAAACGGATAGAGCCAAAAAAAAAAAAAGAATTTCGGTATAAAAAACAAGGTTAGAAAAGTAATTTTAATATATAAAGGTAGTTTTGAAATGTGTACTAAGTATGTGAACTGTACTAAATGGTACTTAATTTGGAACAGTTTGGTTTAGGGTGAACGGATGAATTTGAAAGTTTCTGTTGGGGTCCCTGTTGATGTTAGGTTCGTGATTAAGAGGTGATTTTGCAAATGTGTACTACACGTGCACGAAATGTACTAAATAGTACCCTATTTGCTACAATTTAGTATTAGGTGAACAAGTAGTGCTTGAAATCTGAAATTTTCTATTAGAATCGCTCAGCCTGGACATATGGAGGCGGTTTCGGAAACGTGTACTAAAATTGTACGAAAGTACAGAATGGTACTTCATTGGGTATTGGTGAAGGAATAGAGATAAAATTTTGAAACTTGAGATTTGGAGGTGGTTTCGAAATACGTCCTACATTTGTAAAAAAGTTACTAAATTTGGTATTGGAATGGCCGGAATCCTCATATTTGAAAGTAAAGTATATTTTGCTACCTAGAATTAAGAGGTGGTTTTGGAAATGCGTACTGTAATTGTTCGAAAATTACTAAATGGTACTAATTTGGGAACACTATTGGTGTCTAGGATGGAGAAATGTATGTTGTTCGGGATAGACGTACTAAATGTTAATAAATTTGGTTTGGGTCAAGGGATAGGGCTGGAAATCTCGAATTTGACGTTGTTGTCAGTTTGGTATTGATTGAAGGACTAGAGCTTAATTCCTGAAATGTGATTTAAATGGTTTTGGAAATGCGTCCTATATTTGTACGAAAGGTACTAAAATTCGATATTGAGGTCTCTGTTGTTATTTGGATTTAACGTATGGAGGAGGTTTTGCAAATGTGTGTATTGAGCCAAGGTATAGGACTGGAATCCTCGAATTTAATATCTGCTTGGTATTGAATGAAGGAATAGAGCTTAAATCCTGAAATATGACTTACATTTCACTGTTGGTGTCACAGGTTAAGATATGAAGGTTGTTTTGGAAATGCGCCCCATATTTGTACGAAAAGTACTAAATGGTACTAAATTTGTTATTGGATAAGGGAATAAGGCTGGAATCCTCAAATTTGATATTGAGGTCTCTGTTGGTATCTGGAATTAAGATATGGAAGAGCTTTTGCAAATGTGTACTGTAATTGTTCGAAAAGTACCAATTTTGGATCACCATTGGTGTCTAGGATAGAGAGATGTAGATTGTTCAGGAAAGGCCTACTAAATATTAATAAATTTGGTATTGGGTGAAGGGTTATGACTGGAATCGTCGACTTTGATATTGAGGTTTATGTTTGGTATTGGATGAAGGACTAGAGCTTAAATTCTGAAATGTAATATAAATTTCACATAACTTCATCTCATATAGTCTAATAGTTCACATCAACTGCCCACTTGTAATTCAAAAAGGATTTTTCGAGAAGTCATCACACTGCAATGTACGGTACGTGATTGATGTAGTCGAATTGATACATAAATTTTAAAAATCTGGAGGCCTAAAACCTCCCCCTCATCATAGTACTGTGCGACAAAATTCATTTTTTTTTTTTTTTAAGACATTATTAAATTGTTGACGGTTTCGTTAGCCCTTCAGATTCTTGCACGCCTTCTGTTGCTTCGTTGGAGCATGTCTCATTGTTCTTGCGTTACTCATGCTCGTATATTTCTTTCCCTGTTAGATTGAAGGCGTGTTAACTTTGAATACCCTCCACCATTTGAAACGAATTTGGAAATTTTCAAAAATAAAAATCCGTTAAAATCTTAAAAATACAAAATTTAGCCGTTATATTAGAGTCTATACGACGACGTGGATCTGCATAGGCAAGTTTTGTCACAAGCCATTACCATATTCAAATGCGAAATTTGAAAATAATCGGTGAATAATAAGCTAAAATCGTCAAATCCGAATATCGGAAAGTACCGTTATATGGGGGCTATACGAAAACGTGGACATGCACAGACAACTTTCTGTCATAGGATGTAATATCCATTACGAATTTCAAATATTAAATTTGAAACAATTCCGGTGAATAATGTCGCTAAAATCATCTAAATACCGAATATCGGGAGGTAAAGTCATATGAGGGCTAAAGGAAGACATGAACCTGCACGGACAATTTTATGTCATAGGCTGTAGTATCCATTACGAACTTCAAATACCAAATTTAAAACATTTCCCGTGAATAATGTCGCTAAAATCATAAAAATATCGAATATCGGGAGGTAAAGTTATATGAAGGCTAAAGGAAGACATGAACCTGCACAGACAATTTTCTGTCTTAGGCTGTAGTATTCATTACGAACTTCAAATACCAAATTTAAAACATTTCCCGTGAATAATGTCGCTAAAATCATAAAAATACCGAATATCGGGAGGTAAAGTTATATGAAGGCTAAAGGAAGACATGAACCTGCACAGACAATTTTCTATCTTAGGCTGTAGTATTCATTACGAACTTCAAATACCAAATTTAAAACATTTCCCGTGAATAATGTCGCAAAAATCATAAAAATACCGAATATCGGGAGGTAAAGTTATATGAAGGCTAAAGGAAGACATGAACCTGCACTGACAATTTTATGTCATAGGCTGTAGTATCCATTACGAACTTCAAATACCAAATTTAAAACATTTCCCGTGAATAATGTCGCTTAAATCACCAAAATACCGATAATAGGGAGGTATCAACCTACTTCATTTCGTTCGGAATCCAGAGTGATTTCCATTTTGACACAGAAATTTATGCTGATCAAGAATATATATTTTTGGGGTCTGAAATATATATTTCGAGGTGTTACAAACGGAATGACAAACTTAACATACCCTACATACTATGGTGGAGGGTATAAAAATTGAGTTATTTTAAAAATAAGATTGAAGAAAATGAAAAATTAAGTTGAAGTTTTTCAGCCATTCTGTCATCCTTCTTACTCGGATTCGTGGGTGTCTTAACCATGAAATGTGGTAAACTGTCCGAATCCACTTGAACTGGGTAGTTAGAGACACATTGGGAAATGCGCGAATACAACAATGACACGGAACTACTATCATATGATGTTTTATTAGTCCAGGAAGGTGTAACAGTAACAGTCTCAATACGCGTTGAATGTCTCAATACGGCCAAAATGTTTGTCATTAAACGTTAAACACAATGGGAATTCTTAGTTTGCGTGGATGTTAGTGGTAAAAATGAGTGTAGGGTTATCCTGGTAATAATTCTCCAACTAATGGTTATAGTATATAGTTTGTGGTTATACCCTGCAAAAACACAATAGCTGCAACAACAGCAAAAGAGAATAAATTTTTTTTCTTTTTCTTTCAATATCGATTATTAACAATAATTCAACTTAACTTTTATTAGATATTAAATAAATTACGACGTTAAAACTCAAATAAATTACAATATTTATATAGATAGATAGAGAGAAACTCATGTCTCCGAAAACAAATTTTGTTTCGTATTGTACTCAACTAATTAATTAAACAATTTTGATCATTTGTTGTAATAATTAATAGATGCATAAATACAGTAGATATTTAAAAATAATAACTAGACTTACAAATAATTATAAATGACTTAAAGCTATCTGTGCAATAAAAACACACAAATGGAATTTAAGCGCAACAATTTGAACTAAACGTAGTCGGTAGACAAAGAAAATACAAATGTATATATATAGAAATCGTTGTTAATATTTTATAATTCCTTTATATATAACTGTATACCATATTTATATATCTTAGATATGTGGTATGTAAAAAACGAACATGTCCATAGATAACTTGCAAAACATATGTGGGGGGTGGGTAAAATAGAAAACTATGTGTACTCGGCGTTAACAAGAAGTGTTGAGATGTCTGTGGTTAAAAAATTTTTAAAAATTCTAGCAAAAATGAACTTTTGTTACCAAAAAAAAAATGCTATAAAACTGTTTGCCTAACACAACAAATTTACAAATAATTCAATTAAGTCATTTCTTGTTATTTGCTTTTGTTTTATATTTCCTTTCAGGATGAATCCACTGCTGCAGTACTGCCCCCTGATAAACTTGCATTTGATGCAGAGTTTTTCATTTTAGCCACTGGCGTTGTGGCTCTATGATGATTGTGATGGCTGCCAGTTGCCGAGGATGCCGACGATGAGGATGATGATAACGTACTCATTTCCCCGTTACTTATGAAACGTTGCATAAATTCTCGACAATTGATGTCACGATAATAATCATCTGACTTTTTAGTGCTTCGCAACAGTACTCGACCAAATATTGTGGCTGTAAGGGAAGAGCAAGAAAAAATCGTGAAGGAATTACCATAAGCGCGTACAACGAATAGCAAAGTATTCTTGTGGCTATACTACTTACCCACATGCATGCCATTGTAATATTTACGTTCGATACCCTCACGTAGGAACATACATAAATGAACAAAAACATTTCTTTTGGGTGAACTTAATAACGAAACTAATTCCATGGCTTCAGCGGTGGTTTTAGTTTTCAGGAGATCATCAACATAGGGATCCAGCAATGGCTTCTCCGGCAAATGGAGTAGCATAAGTAAAGCTTCTGCCGCAGCTTGTGGTGTACCAGCTGAAATTGTGAGAAGAAAGATAAGATGACGTAAATATTGGAAAATTGTTACAAAGTTTTTACAAGTGATGACATAGGTGGAAAGGAATCCAATGCAAATGCGTATACAGCTTAACGTGGTTGAGGAGAATACATATTGGAAATTTGAATCATAATTAACATTATTTAAAGACAATGTTAACAAGTTAATAAGTATCAGTCGGCTTTCCGACAGATGTATACCCTCAACCAATGTTCGATTTAAATAATTTTTAATTTCAAACTCTTGGCCTTTTATGGAGTAGGTTCCGAAGTAATGCACCAATATTATCCATTTCGTATCGGACCTAAATATATATGATATAAATATTGCCACGTACCAGGTTTGGACTTTATCGACTACTTCCTTCAATTTATATGAGATATGTGATAATTTTTAGAATATGCTAAAATGTGCGTGAGGTACCAGATATAGTCGACCGAAGTATTCTGTTTTCATAATTCGTCTAATACAGATAAAAATATTGATATGGGCAAAATTACAAGAAAATCGAACATTTATTTCCAATTTTCTGGTTGAGAGAAATATTTAGATATAACAAGTTGTAAAGAAGAATATTGAAAATTGTGACCCTTTGTGGGTGAGGTACTGGAAGGAGTTCGCAGATATATATCATCTTCACAACAGATATTGCGTAAGCAAAAATGCTTGAATGTGTGAAATTTGAAGAGAGTTGGGTGCTTATTTTGCTTTCTTTGAGCGTTTTGTTTTTCAAAATCTTGAACCCTATGGCGGGAGGTACCAAAAGAAATGGTCAGTTCTTGTATTAATGGAAATCTTGAGATGTACCAAGTCTGAATGGAATCGGATGTTGACCTTTGTGGGGCAGGTATTAAAAGATTGGGCCGATATATCCCATCTTAATAGATCTTGTGTTAGTATAAATGTGATGTGTGAAAAATGAAGAGAATCGGATGCTCATTTCGGATTTTATGGCCGTTTTGGTTATTTAAAATGTTGACCCTTTTTGGCGGAGGTACCACAAGGAATGGCTCGATCTCAACTTTATCTATTACAGATCTCCTCTGATACAAATATTGAGATGCACCAAGTCTAAATGGAATTGCATGTTAATTTCGCTTTATTTGAGCTTCGTGGATGTTCAAAATGTTGACCCTTTGTGGGTGAGGTACTTGATGGAGTGGACCGATATTGTCCGTTTTCGTACCTGACTTAAAATTTAGACAGACGGACGGACGGACATCGCCAGATCGACTCAAAATGTCCTGAAAAGGATTTGGTCCAAAGAGACCTAGATCTAAAACCGTTTATTCTCTAGCCATATGGCTGAGGGTATAATTACTGTTGCCGAAAAACTCAAAGTTAACTAAAAAGAGCCAAAAGAGTTTTTGGAAAGAGGCACCAATTTTATGTGAAACGCTCACACATTCTAATATACGGCATTCATTAAATACTCCATGGGCCAAACAAATGGCTTCGAAAAGGGCCTAATAGAATCGTTTAGATCTAAGTATTATTTCACTTCTCCTGCATCTGAATTTTGTTTCTTGTTCAAACTTATTCACTTGGCTCTGTAAAGATGACTAATCATGGACGATATTCTTCAAATAAACAAGGGGCTTTAAAATAACTTTGCAAAGTACCTAGCTGAATCGTTCTAGTCCCTGAAAGGCTTTACTTAAACCGTATCGGTTGATGGTTCCAGAAATAACCAATAACTTATTCTATTAATAACTCATATTTTCCGGAATTGTTGTGTTTATCTTCATCAGACCTAATTATAGATTTTCTTGAGAAATGTGACATGACAAATAGCCGCATACTGAGCTAACATTCTTCATATTATATGAGCCGGTAAAAATAGAGTCAGCTGAATCAATCTTGGGTAGGATGGATATAATTATTTCTGCTTGACTAAGACTGACTCTCTAGCTCCAATGGATGATGTTGGCTTCAAGGACAGTATGAATATAACTTTAGCATTCCTGGCAGACATATTGATCTAGAGACTCATTTATAGTTTTCGACCTACGTATCTTCCTAGACTTTGTAAATACAGAATGATAGGTCCCAGACAAAAAAGGATACGGACCTGTTGTTTCAGGAGGAGCCTTTTAGCACTAGCTAAAGAACTGCGACCTCTGGGGAAAGTATAGATCAATAAGGTTTATCTTATGAACAACCACAGCTGGTCGTGCATTGCAAGTATTTGCAACAACAAAATAACTACGGCATCCCAAATAAGGTGCTAACAGTATTCGACTCCCATTTACAATTATGGATCTAATCTACCTCACTAAATTATATAGATACAAAATATAATGAAGGTAGATGAATATTCAGTGCTTTAAGAAAACACATTTTTGTAGTCTAATGGATAAGTTAAAATAGCTTTAGTTTACATAGCAGTAACATAACAACAAATCGAGCTCTGGCATAATAGAGAACGAGGAAGGTTTCCTTTGATAGACCTCTCAAGCTTCCACAAACAAGTTACAAGTTTTGAAATTATCCAAATTGGGATTTTGGGGAGCTAATGAATATGAAACATAGTAATGAAAACTTCTAGACATCTCTGTCGATTAGCCCAGGACTATGAGTGGGCAATACTCCGATATTTCAATTTCACACTAAATTACTTCGTCAATTACTACTTAGAAAAATAATCTATATCAACAAGTGGTTACAACATTTGTAATGTATAATATCTACTTACGAAATTCATTATTCGACCATGTATCCAACCAATCTCTAATATCATTAAATTCGACATTTCGGGCATGTTTAAATTCCAATGAATCCAAGGTAAAAGCTCCCTCGACCTTTGGTCCCTGCTTATGTAAATAGTCAATGAGTAAAAAGAATTCTCGAGGCATGGTAACACGGAATTCTGGAGATTCATCGTTCATCTGAAATACCATAAAATGATTAATAATAATTTCCATCAATTGCATCTATGTAAACCAACCAAATCTTTAATTTGTTGTTGGTCATATTCACACAGTGGTCGATCGGTACGGCACAACGTTTCCATGGATAAACCAAAACAGCTGGGCTTGTATTCACCCGTTACGGTAATAAAGATATGTGGACCATTTTCAACTTGTAAAATTAGAATATCAAAATCAAATTTCCAATTGGTGGTGCGAATTTTTTGCAATAGACTAGTTATGGAATCAACATTGGCTGATAATTTTACACGTATACTTTTGGTGGAATCTATAAGGAAGACAAAATTAATTAATTATGCAATGGAATATGGTAATCATATAAGGTTTACAAACCTATCATTAGTTTCTCTTTCCATGGTTCAACTCTCAACCATTTCTCACATATGGCATTTAGCGGTGGATCTTTACGTTTAAACTCGAAACCAACCTGCATGGGGCAGGCATTTGAAACCGTAAAATCACTCACCACTGTTTCATTGAAACGCACCATACCAAAATCAATGATTGTCTTCTCCACAATAATTTGTGGTTGACTCTCATTTTCGCGTTTATCGAGCAGTTTCAGAACTTCCTCATGGACCTTCTTGTACAAATGATCATCACGTGTCTTTATGCTAACTCTAAACACAGCATAGACCGGCTTATGATCACTTTGCCGTATATCCATAACACTGTTATAGGCCAATTGTGTAATGCGTGATCCTTTCCATAAAATACGATCACAATAGGCTGGTGCTCTTTGTTTTTCACTACTGTCATAATTATCGGTTCCAGGATCATATTTATAGGTAGGACGGAAATTTATCGGGCCTTCGGTGTAACCTTCAAAACAATTGCCTTTGCGCATTTCTTGTCGCAACTGATCATATTTGAGCAGAATTTCTGCCGAGTGGGCTGTTGAACGGGCCACTGGTAATTGTAAACCGGGTGGCTCTTCAATGCGATAATTCAAATCACCAATCCAGAATATGTGACTGTAAATAAATAAAGTTTTATATATTTTTTAAGATATTTATGTAGATTTGTAACTCACTCATGATCATTAATGGTCCTCCTTAATTCATCATCAAAAACCAATCCCTTCACAATGCCATGATAATCCTCATTACGAGCCTCCACAAATCCCATATGGGCAGCCAAGTGAGAATTGACAAAACATAGATTGGCCTCGTTCAGCTGCAAACTAACCGCAACACCGCCTTTATTTCCCAAAGTATTGAGAATGCCTCTGGCAATTGTTTTTACATTGTGGCGGGTAATAGAAGAACGGATTTCTCTCTTCACAATGACGGTCAACATCATGCCCACCAAACGTACAGAGGTAAGTTCTTCATATTCACCCTTGTCATGGACACTTTCCAACATTTTCATACTAAAACAGAACAGAAAACAATAGTATTTAATTCCGTTTTTAGTTAAAGATAACAATTCGAGTGGGACCTACATCCACATATAATCTGGACGATTTTCACTGAATGTTATGGCTTTGGCTGATGTATCCAATTCTTGTAGGGCTATGGCATAAATATCTGGTGCATCTTCAGAGGCAGCCAACCATAAATGTAAAGGGGAATCAATATATGACTTATTATTTACATTATATGTGGCACAATAGATTCTGTAAATATAAAGATTTAATCGAATTAAAATATGATCGCATTATGCCTAATTTGTTACATACGTGAAATCCTTGTATTTTATGTACTCATGTTCTCGTCTCTTCATTTCCTGTTTGACTTCACCAATTTGTCGATAATCGTTGACCCAAGCAAAACTTAGTGCAGTTGATTCACTTGGTGAAAGGACCATGGACATTTTTGCCGATGTCACTTGAGCTTGAAATGTATCAAAATCCACAACATCATTATCCGAGGAAAGAGGATAGTAGAAATATTTCACTGGTTGTTCATCGGAACATTTTAGTGTGAATTGTAACTGTGATATGGAACCCTTTCTGTCTGCAAGAGAAAAGAAAATGTTTTTAAAATAAAAAAATCAATAAAAAAAAACAATTTGTATATAAAGAGCTCATTGAACACGAAAAACACTTTTGTAGAAATCAATATTTCATGCCTATAAAAAATATTTTACGTTGAAATTGTATGTGTGTCACAAACTGAACAATTAATATGTCTAATAGTTTCCGAAGCTGATAAGAAATCATACGTGTAAAACCTAAAAAATCTGAATAAATTGTATTGGTTTAAAGAAATTTAATATTGACAGAGCTGTTTCGTTATAGTTTATATTATATTTAAACTTTTATATAAACATTTATATTATGTTTTGAAAAAATCTACTTTTATGGAGCATTACGACACAACCAATGAACATTTTTTCACACTTAGCCGATAATTAGTTATTTATCTAAAAAACTACACAACAACAAATGAAGAAATCAATATCAAGATAACAGTACACCCATAGTAATATATTCTTATTATTATTCCGGGCCCATAGTTAATATCGGAACTAAATACAAAAGTGTTAACATTTAGATTAAGAAGTTTAGTCATATATTTTAACCGAATTAGTAGCAAAAATTGATTTTTGATAACCAGATAATCTATTTGAAGTAGATAACTCAACGAGGAATTTTAACACCAGTCATGGTGCGGACACATAGTTAATATGGGAACTAAATGTTAATATTTAGATTAAGAAGCTTAGTTATATATTTTAACCGAATTAGTAGCAAAATTGATTTTTGAGAACCAAATATTCTATTTGAGGTAGATAACTTAATGAGAAATTTTGACACCAGTCATGGTGCGGACACATAGTTAATACGGGAACTAAATGTTAATATTTAGATTAAGAAGTTTAGTCATATATTTTAAACGAATTAGTAGCAAAATTGATTTTTGACAACCAGATACACTATTTGAAGTAGATAACTTAATGAGGAATTTTGATACCAGTCATGGCGCAAAATTAAATGGAGTTGGACTCTTTTAGATGTCGCTCAAGATCGTGCAACTCCTATTCTGTTTGAGTACAAAAAGTCTAAAGTAGAAAGTTAGAAGGAGTGGACCTTTATATCCTATCTTTACAGTTGATCTTGTCTTAGTAGAAATAATGGGATGTATGAAATATGAACATAACCAGATGCTTATTTCGGATTTTATATTCGTTTCTTCCAGAAGGAGTGGACCAACATACTCGATCTTTACACCAAACCATGGGTTAATAAAAATATTGTATAAATTTGAAGACAATATTGTGTGTAATTTGAAGACAATCGGACTCTTATATTACATTTTATAAGAGTTATACTTATTCAAAATTTTGCTCTTTGTGGGGGAGACTTTTGATGGAGAGGACCTATATTGTCCATTTTTGCAACAGACCTAGCACTGATGCAAATATAAGGATTCGCAAAGCTAAAGCAAAGTCGGATAAACCGTTCTCTTTCTGTGCAACAAAATATTTTCTTCGAAAATTTCGACCTTTGTGGGGGAGGTACCAGAAGGAGTGGACCAATATTGCCAAATATTACGATGTGCCAAGTTTGGATCAAGTCGGATACTCCCTTCGAGAGTTATCGTGCGCACCATCCAGCCAGACGGACGGATGAATTTGAAACGATTTTGGTCCAAAGAGACCTAGGGTTATTTCGACGAGGCATGTTTTGGCTGTATATGGCTGAGGATATAAAAAAACGGTTTTGCCGTTGGCAAATCAGCTTTTCATTTTCATATATGGAAAACAACACTGTGAATTCTCTCTTGGGAATGTCTGTTAAATGAGGATTATTTTATTGGAGACAATTGATATGCTCCCGACCTGCAAAAATGCAAAAGTATTGAAAAATTTTGCAAAAAAAGTAGATTATTGCAGTTTCTGGAAACGAGCAAGTGTAGCGAGTTGCTTCCTGAAATGTTACTGCTAGCAAGTCATAAAGTGGTCGACACCTACACCTGCATTAATATCCTGACTTTAACGGGAAAATAAAGAATAATTGGCCAGGATAGATTCTGCTGTTTGAAGGAACCACATCCCCTTTATTTTTAAGACCACTTCTCTATTAGACCATTAGCATCTTCTATGATAACATTATAAAGGTTAATATAACAACAAATATTAGTATCGAAATACATACAAATGTTGATACTGAAATACCCGTATTGACTTTCAGATAATACGTTTACAATATTGAAGCATACGTACGTCGAACAACTATTAGCCAACTCAACTCAGTTATCAATGTACATAGATAAGATTTCGTCTAGCATATTTTTTTAAATTTGTTTTTGCTTACCATTGCCCATACAAAATGATTCATTCAAAGGGAAAACCTTATCAATAGTCAAATCACTGCAAGATCGCGGTGGCAAACGGGACGCGGCCATAGAAAAAACAGCATAGGTGCCACCCGCCACTGACACAACCAGACAGAGGATACGGCTTGTGTGTTCTTGGCCAATGATTTGATAGGCCTCAAATATCTAGGAAAAAAGAACGACATTGGATAAGACAAGTTCATGAAAAAATAGAAATTAAACACACACATCAAGGCAATGAAAAAAAAAAATAACACATTGACCCTGATAATATATGATTTCAAATCGTCATAATCGCAAACAAAACATACCGACAAAACATTTTCATTCTCTTTGAATTTCTGCTGAACAATCTGTATGGTGGTCAACAGCTGTCTGTTGGAGGAGCTGAGGGCATCACTGGAATTTGACGCTGACGTCTTGCTGGCTAGTGACGATGATGATACGGCTGCAGAAATTGTTGGAATGCTATTGCTTGCAGCACCTCCCCCCAAAGACGACATTGTTGTTGTATTTGTTGATATGTTGTTATTGTGATTTTTGCGATAACTTTTTTCTCACTGTCGACGTCACAGCCAAGTGGCGATGTTGGCGTCAACGTTGCCGTCGTCTTATTGTTATTGCCTGTGAGTTTTCCCTTGGCGTGTGAAAATTTGTTGTATTTTGTATTGTTGTTTGTTTTGTTAAACAAATGTCTACGCCTGTCTTGCCGTATGTCTTACTTTCTATTGTTGTCGTCGTGGTTATTGTTGTTGGTTTTTAAGTTTTTTGGAATAATTATTTCACTTTCATCCGCTCAGTCGTCTCTTTATTTCTTCTAATATTTATTTTTAGACAATTGCTTATTCCATTTGAACTGCTGTTTAAACATTTATCGATTTTGTTGTTGCTGGTTTTTCTTTCTTTCTCTGACCATTACGATGTTTGCTTCGTTGTGGGTGTAGCTTGTTCAATTTTGTTTCCAGTTATTACCCTCTTTGAAGTCTAACAGAACTACTCTACAATGGCTATACTATTTAACATTGTAAACTAATGCTCTATCAGGCATTGTTTATTGAATATTGTCAACCTTTTTCAAAAATTATTCAACATTTCTACAACACTTCCCGGGACACTTGTTTTTTCCAACCAATTTTTTCGAATAATTATTTTGCAAACTAAACGTCAAGAAAGTATGAAGCCGACTAAATCTGTCAGCCAACGCCGGCATATTAATGTCAGTGACAAAAGTACTGCGCCGGATTTAATATTGAACGGCGTTCTTAATGTCTATCACAGTACTCCACAAATGACATCCTATTGTAGATATTTAATTAGATTTTAATGATGTTTTAATACGCATTTTTGTATTAAATGTTAATATAATGGCATCAACTTACATGTGCTTCCTTACACTCTGTCACTGTAATTTGTTTCGGAAATTAGCGTAGCTGGGACAATATATCATTTATTATTAGTGTGATATAAAACAATAAGAGCTAAGAAATATATCGCTTGGTCAAATACGCTTAATTAATTTAAAACATTTCAAATATCTAATAATTCTCAAAAAATTTCAGTTTCTAAAATAATCGTCATTGGACGTAAACCATGGTGAACCATGAATGAAGACAAGGTGGAGTTAATTTTAGAAAGTTATATGAAAAATGATCTAAATATATGGATATTGTCAGAATTACCAAAAAAATATTGTTCTTTTTTAGTGAGTGAGTAAATAACACAATGGGAAAACTTAATTAAATGTTAAAATCAAGTTCTTTATGTGTTTGAAGATTCATTTCGTTACAAAATGTGTGAATTTTGATATACATAGGCCCGTTTTTATATCTTTCCTTTATAGTTAAAGTTATAAAGTTCTCATTTTATATCTTTGCGTTAAAATAAATGATTTTTTACAGAGATGTGGCAAGGTTTTTGTAAAAGTAACTGGTAGTCGCTGAGTTTTTTTCACAATGGCATCTTCATTTTAGTTTAAAAATAATGAACAAAACGAATTTGTAATTAATTTCGTGAAATAAATCTATAATTCAGTTCTCCAATATAAAATAAACGATTTACGTTATCCATTTTTTATTTAAATAAATTTTGCTGTTATTGCCATATTTTCAATATAAAATATGGCAACATGAATTCAGTAAATTTACGTTAAAATATAAAGGGAAGATTGTCTGACCTTTTGCTTATCGGACAGTTCATACTTAAACGAAACTTGTAATAACGAAAAACGTTTTATGTGTCCGACAACATCATTGTTTCATCTATCGGAAAGATGTAATAACCGGCCATAGTATGGTAGAATTAAATGCAGGGATGGATATGCATATTCGAAATGACTTTCTTCATCTTACCATGATACGTAGTTGGTCTGTTACAGAATTGCAATGTAAAACTTTTTTACTACAATAACCAATTTTCCATTTATGATATCGCAAAAAAAAAAAAAAAAAAATACAAAACTAATAGATTCTTGCAGGTTCTGGAACAGAGAAAGTGTAAGAAGCATTTTTGTGGGAATTTAATTAATATAATAATTTTAATGTATGTTTTCTATAGTCAAATTATCTGTGATTGGTTAATTACCTAGGTTAATACTGGAAGATATTTTGTATGTAAATGTACTTTGTCTCGTTTCAAATAAAAACTATAATTATGGCAAATATCAATATATAATATTGAAGTGCATATTTTGTAATATGTTTTCACCTTACAACACAGGTTGGGACTATTATATTAAGATTGCAATTATCGAAAATTGCTTTCAAAGATATCCGGAATATATTTAGGGCTTCAAATGGACCAACAACTAAAAATGTTCCTGATTTTGCAGCCGTTATAAAGTCTACAAAAAGAAACCAAGGGATACGAAATCTCGCATAAAGTTAAAGTTTAGTACAGTAGGTAGAATGTACCACTACTTTTGAGTGAAAAAATACCAGTATTACTTACAGGCGGTATCTGAAATACACAAAAGGCCAAATATCGTGGACAAGCAAATCATATAGTTGAGTCTAAATTTGGAGATACATAGGGGACTTTTGCTGATCGCAAAATAATTAGCGGTACAAATGAACCAACAACAGAAAAAATTTCTTGATTACACAATCGAACGGATATAGCCTGTGCTCTCTTGTTTTTAAAAATTAAATTAGATAACTAAAATTTGAAGAAAATATAACAGAGGAAAACGACTAAGTTGTGGTGTCGTACGTAGTTTGTAGCTTAATATATAAGTTAACACAATTTGTAAACATTTCTAACACCAGAAGATATATGGAGGGCTCACTGCCATACCGAACCAAGTCATGAAAAATAAAAAATGCCGAAACTAGTGCCAATATCGCGCATGTGGCAACTCTATAAAGCACAATGTCAAAAATTGTTTCGTTCCAAAGATAACGATAAAAAACCTAAGTCAACGACTGTCATTTTCGGTTTTATTCAATGAACCAAGTCTGTGTGTTTCACTTTGTATCAGTGTATATATGGATATCAGCAATGATTCAATGTCGATTTAGTGATGTTCATCCGTCTATCTGTCCATTTGTGGAAATCACTCTAGCTTCCGAGCCGTTTGAAGTAGGTTGATAAATGTGTGTTTGGTCTACAGGGCTTTTGGTATTGAAAATGATCGGTATTTTTATGACTATAACGACATTATTCACCAAAATTTTTTCATATTTCGTATTCGGTATTATGATGTTTTTGCAATATTATTTACCGGATTTTTTTTCAAGTTTCCTATGTGAATATTGTAATGGACTATGACAAAACTTGGCTGTGCAGGTCCACGTTTTCGTATATACCCCCATATTACGGTAACTCCCTATATTCGGTATTTTTATGATTTTTAAAAGTATTTTTTAATATCCAAATTCTTTCCAAATGGTAGAGGGTATTCAAAAATAAAATAATGTTCACTTTTTTATTGCAATTTTCACGCGATTTTCTTAGATTTTATCCTTTTTATGCAAGGGACCATTCCGAATTTCTGAGAATTGTTTAAAACCATCCAGCCGTTCTTGAGTTATAATTTTGTTATTTTTATTTTTGCCGGGATTAAAAATATTCGGTTAGTCGAAATTTTCGTATTTTTTTACATAAAATTATGATCTATGTAATTTACCCGCTAAATATTGACCGATGATCAAAAAAATGTTAGGCTTTTGACCAACCCTAAACTCTAGCCATGTGCTAAGTTTGGCGTCGTTTGGCCTATAATTGCGATCTATATTCCATTTCACTCCTAAGTATTTTGCGATCATCTCCAAATAGGGTTCTATTCTGACCTAAATCGTGATTCACGACCTGTATGGTGTTTACAAATTGACATGGATAGACGGACGGGCGGATATACATAGCTAGATCGGCTCAACAACCAATATTCCTGACAAGGACAATGGTTATCCACGATTTCGCAATTTTTTAGCTGGATTTGACAACTAAATAAACAACAAAGCTCATCATCCGAAACCTCTTTTGTTAATATTTTTCCGTAGAAAAAATATTGGCTTAATTTATTTGTTTGTTTACAATTCAACTGATTATTGAAAAACTGAAGAAATTTTCCCAGTTATAATTTACAAACTCTCAGATACTCCAATGTCAAAATGACTCTCTCATTTTGCACTCACATGCTATACTTTTGGGTAAATGAATAGCTTCCAGTTAAAAATTGTACAAATTATCGAGTAAACGAACACTCCTATTAGATAGTCGTTTACAGCTTTGTTGCACGATAAGTTGAAGCCATGGTTTGATGGTGATGGTTTAAATCAATGATTAATTATGTCGTTATTGCGGTATTTCTGTCGATAATAGCGTGTATGAGTTCGAAAATATTGGTAGCACACTATCCCAAACTAGAGTATTCTGGAGTTACCACATTATTATTAGCTTGTTCGAATAACGTTATGGCTTATGTCTGCGGTTCGTTATTGTAATATAAAGGTGTCCTCACTACAACTTATTGTGTGGCTTGCTGCCAGATGTTATAGTTTCCGAAATGGCCGTTGTTTTTTTTGCTGCAGTGGCGCTGTTTGTTACAAATATGAATTAGAGGAAGGCCACATAAAGGATATTTTTTAAAAAACTTGAGGAGAAAACGCCCACTCTCTTATCAATCTGTATCTATAAAACCCCATTTTTGTATGTGTGTTATCATGTTCCTTATTGACAGGGAAACGGTTGAATCAATTTTCCTGATATTTTCACAGAGTATTCTGGAATTTACTGTGATGAATAGAAATTCAAAGTGGGTGAAGCCTTCCACTCGCCTTCTTCTTTAATAATGCTTTATATTCCAAACTAATGAACGTAACGTTTCAAAAATTTATCGCCTCATAATTTTTTTAATCGATACTGGCGAACTTTCGCAATCGATCGTGTTTTCCATTTTGGAAGTGGACCATGTGCACATTTATACAACATTTATAGTGAAGAAACCATGACATGATATTAAAACTTGGTAGTTATAACTTCAATAATAGTTTACCCAATTCTTTCATGGTTTTGTGGGTTTAATACACAACCACGCCCAGTTTTTGAAAGGATGTACAATTATGAAGGGATTCATTAATAATTGTTTGTATAGAAATCTACGACAATGTATTTCGTAATCCTAATGGGTTTGATCAGTAGAATTATCGACCTAGATCTCAATAAACAATTCGATGAAAACAACAATGTCCCACGGGGTTTAGTGTACGAACGACGAGAGAAAAAATTTTATGACATAAAGTTATAGAAGGCTGTAGACCCTATGAATGACCTGAAGTTGGAATTGCTAGATGACTAGGGAGTCTTCAAGAAGAAGAAGATCTTCTCTTCTCTATTGAGAAGATCTTCTCTTCTCTATTGAGAAGACCTTCTGGTTTCTTCTATGAGAGACCTTCTGTTCTTCATTGGGAAGACCTTACTTTGAGATATATTTGAACCTGCTCTCTCGACGCGCCTATAAAGATGAAGTTGAAGAGGCAGGATCTTCAGCTCTCTTGCGCTTCAGCTCGTTTATAGACACTTACTGGTCCTTCAGCTTGTCTATGGAGAATGTCTGGCTCTTCAGCTTATCTGTGGAGACTTCTTGCTCTTCAGCTCGTCTATGAACACTTTCTGGTCCTTCAAAAAGTTTATGGACACTTCCTTGTCCTTCAGCTCATCCATAGACACTCTCTGGACCTACAGGTCGTCTGTAAAGACTCCTTTGCTCGTCTATGGAAAGTGCATGGCCCTTTAGCTCATTTATGGAGACTTGATTTCGTCTACTGCGGCTCGATCTCGTCCATTGAGACTCGATTTCGTCTAGGGAGACTCGACCTCGTCTATAGAGACTCGACCTCGCCTATAGAGACTCGACCTCGTCTATAGAGACTCGACCTCGTCTATAGAGACTCGACCTCGTCTATAGAGACTCGACCTCGTCTATAGAGACTCGACCTCGTCTATAGAGACTCGACCTCGTCTATAGAGACTCGACCTCGTCTATAGAGACTCGACCTCGTCTATAGAGACTCGACCTCGTCTATAGAGACTCGACCTCGTCTATAGAGACTCGACCTCGTCTATAGAGACTCGACCTCGTCTATAGAGACTCGACCTCGTCTATAGAGACGCGACCCCGTCTATAGGGACTCGACCTCGTCTATAGAGACTCGACCTCGTCTATAGAGACTCGACCTCGTCTATAGAGACTCGACCTCGTCTATAGAGACTCGACCTCGTCTATAGAGACTCGACCTCGTCTATAGAGAAGAGACTCGACCTCGTCTATAGAGACTCGACCTCGTCTATAGAGACTCGACCTCGTCTATAGAGACTCGACCTCGTCTATAGAGACTCGACCTCGTCTATAGAGACTCGACCTCGTCTATAGAGACTCGACCTCGTCTATAGAGACTCGACATCAGCTCTTCTATAAAAACTCCCCGACCCATCAGTTCATTTATGAAAACTCCCCCGGCCTTCAGATTGTCTGTTGAAACTCCCTCAGCTATGGAGACTATCTATGGAGACTCCCTGACCCATCAGCTCGTCTGGTATGGAGACTAAATCTCGTTTTATTTTTGAAAACTCCCCCGGCCTTCAACACGTCAATGGAGAATCTCAGGCCCTTCAGCGCGTCTGTGATTTTAAAAATCTGAGTTTTCGAAATTTATTATGAATTTTTTGTCCGTCTTCTTCTTAGATTAATGTTATTGTTGTTACACAAAACTTTGTTTTATTAAGACATTCACTTCCGTTTATCAGCATTGAAATGTTAATGTTGGGTCGCCGCATTGTGGCTCGCCAAGTCCAGGTCATGTGGGCAAGTATCAATTCAAGCACATACACACGTTCCGTGGTCTCTCCCTCCCCAATAATGACAATTATGTTTTGAATTCCAGATTTTTATCAAAGCGAACAAAAACTCAGTCATAGAATTCCGTGCAAAGCCTCTTGCGAACTGAGAGTGCAGGAGAAAAAAATGTTCCACATAAAAAAGTCACAGCGGTTGTTAATCATGGAGGGATCATTATTTTGGAGGCGTTTCGGCCTCTCAGTTCTCGGCACATAGGAACAAAAAACTCCTCTTTTAAATCTGAGTGAATGAATGAATAAATTCGTGAAGTGTGGAAATTTTGTTTAACTCCCCTAGGGGAAGCGAGGTTTGGTCGCTGGCAAATGTAACAACTTTATTTGCCTCCTGCTTTCATAAAAATTTAAAAGGTTTCTTCATTGTTTTTGGGTGCTGACATTGCAGCACAATGGGTGATTTATGGGAGGAAGACGACCAGTGGTTTGAATAGACTTCAATGGAACCAACTACAATAACTGTGGAATTATTCAAATTCCCAGCTTCGAATTGTACCTTTTTTGACATGAAATGAAACTAATCCTATTTCAGGCTTCCGCGAGCACGTTGTCATGATGCATAAATTAATGGCGAATGGTCAGTTGTGAATAAAGTTTTAAAAAAATCTGCCTTATTATTGTCCAGCACCCATGAAAAGAAACTCCTTAGACATCATTAGGTCACCAGCAGTGGTCAGCATTTAAGGGTGAAGGGTAGCATTGACCTCATTATTGGTCATCTCGGTTGAGTTTTTGTGTGTGTGTGCTACAGACCAAAAACGGTGGGCGCTTTGGCCTCACACTGACCAACCATGACCAATGGCTATTTATGGCTCAATTTTGTCCAATGTCGTAAATAGCTGTCTAGCATCGTTCCTCGTTGGGTGCCAGAAGTTTTGTATTTTTGCACATTTTTCGGACATCTCCCACCCATGGCTTGCGAAGCGTTTCTTCTTTTTTCCATTGTAAATTGCGCGTGCGTGTTCCACAATCATGGCCAAGAGATTGGAAAATTATTGTCAATTAGTTAGATCACTCAATTTGTTGGGATTGCCTTTTCCTTTGTTGCACAATTTTTGCAGGTGGTGTTAAATTGTCAAAACTACCGATCGATCGAATTATTGTTATTTTTCAATTATTGGTCATTCTTTTGCAATTTTTTCTGGTGTACGAATAGGAAAACAGCTTGAAATTTAGGAACAACTGTTATGGGGTTTATTCTTTTATATCTCTTTTGCAGTTTCAGGTTGCCGAACGGCAACATAAAATGATGGTCACATTAGGTTAATAATTTTGAAATTCTGAAGAAATGCAACTGGAAAATCTCAGAAACATCTGTTTTACTGGAGACAAGGATGACGTCTATTCTGATCTTCAAATGTCGTAAAATCGAAAGAATGGGAAAAGATATTTTTTTTTAAATAAAAATATACGTTTTTTGGTATCATATCCTTGGAAATAGTACGTATTATTAAAAATCCAGGGATTTTACCCTGAAAGTTTTAAAAATATTTTTTAACAAAAAATAATGTTGCTTAAGAGTATTTTTATGCCCTCACCATGGAAAGGAGGGTATGTTTATATTATATTGGTTCTCTTTGTAACACCTATAAATATTTGTCGTAGACTGCATATCTATATTCTATGTGTAAAAGAGGAGAATGACTATGAATTCTATAATTTTTAAAATTTGGAATGAGAGTCACTGATGGGGTACATGATAGATGTACGAAAGGGGTTTTGTGATATTAGAAATTTAAGGTTGCAAAAAGTTCTAAACTGGTACTAAATTTCTGAAATGGTATCATTTGGTATTATGTGGACAATAAGAGCTAAAAACTCAAATTCACCTTTACCATTCCTACCAAAAATTATACTTATTTTATCAAAAACTATGCATTACAAACAACTTTTATTTTCAACATTGCTCAATACTGTACTCTGTTCGAGAAAACAATCATAAATATGTACTTTTGTTACCAAAAATGTTGAAATCTGTACAAAAGTTAGTCAAAAACAAGTTAAAAAGAAGTAAGTTCGGCCGGGCCGAACTTTGAATACCCTCCACCATTTGGAACGAATTTGGAAATTTTCAAAAAATAAAATCCGTTTATAAAATTATGTTAAGATCTTAAAAATACCAAATATAGCCGTTATATTGGGGTCTAACAATGTGGACCTACATAGGCATTGTTTGTTATATGCCATTACTATATTCAAATTTGAAACTTGAAATAAACGGTGAATAATGTAGCTGAAATCATCAGAATACCGTATATAGGGAGGTACCGTTATATCGGAGCTGTACGAAGACCTGGACCTGCATAGACAATTTTCTGTCACATTTTGTAGCATTATCATAGCATTACCATTACGAACTTAAAATACGACGTCTTAAACAATTTCGGTGAGTATTGTACCTAAAATCGTCAAAATACCGAATATAGGGAGGTACTGATATATTGGGCCTTTACGAAGACCTGGACCTGCATAGACAATTTTCTGTCACAGACTGTAGTTCTCATTTCGAACTCTAAATACTTGATTTGAAACCACTCCGGTGAATAACGACGCTAAAATCATCAAAATATCGAATATATGGAGGTGCCGTTATATGGGGGCTATACGAAGACATGGACCTGCAGAGACAATTTTCTGTCATAGGCTGTAGTATCCATTTCGAACTTATACCAAATTTGAAACAATTCCGGTGAACAATGTCAGTAAAATCATCAAAATGCCGAATATCGGGAGGTACCGTTGTATGGGGGCTATATGAAAACGTGGACCTACATGACCTATTTACGAATTTAACCTGCCAAACGGAACCTGCCAAACGGAATTTAACAAACGGAATGACAAAGTTAATATACCCTCCATAGTATAGTGGAGGGTATAAAAAGTCCAAACCTGGCATGTCGCAATATTTATATTATATTTATTTAGATCCGCTACGAAATGGATAATATTGGACCATTCCTTCGGAACCCACTCCATAGAGGGTCATCAAAGTGAATAATCATAACAGAAATTAATATGTATATTAAAATCATCGAACATTGAATGAGTGTATACATCTGTCGGCAAAGCCGGTTGATATTTTTTAACTTGTCCTTTGGGGATAGGGTAAGGATCAGAATACACGGCCGTTGTTTTGCAAGAAGTTTGTAGAAATATTTAGGGTTTAAACCTAAAAATTTACCAAGAACCTAAAAATTTTCTAGACTTGCATCTAAGGACCAATAGACATGACAATTTTAATGAGGTAAGAGTTACGACTGAGTTACGCTGAAGCCGAGCATTTTGGATGGGTATTGTATAATATTTATCTGGTGAAATAGGCAACAATTTTGTATGAAAAAAATCCAACTCTTACCTCCACAGAGATGCTGATTTCGTTGAGGAATATAGTCAAGTATCAGAGTTACAGGAAATCATATAGAGGACTCTAAATTTTTAAATATTGTTTTGAATACCCGTTAATATTTCATAGGGCGTAAATATGGGTAAATGCTACGAAGATTTTTATAATATCGTAGTTTTAGTCAAAAGCCAAGATAAAAGTTTTGCAGGACTATGTGACATTATTTCAAGAATGAAATGAGAATAAAATGTTCAATATTTATGAACGAAAATTGTATGTGAAACTTCTGTTATGTCAGAACCAGCGAATTAGGTATTTGACCTAGTAAGGACATCAGACCTAGATGCTTTTTTAGAGATCTGTTTTTGAACAAGCCCTCCGCCATTTGGAACGAATTAAGAAATTTTCAAAAAAATGAAATCCATTAAAAATTCTGTTAAAATCTTAAAAATACCGAATATTGTAAGGTGCCGATATAATGGGGTGATATACAATATTGTGGACCTATACAGACAAATCTACGTCTGGGGGTAGAGTACCACAAAGAACTTCATGTGTGAAATTTCAGACAATTCCATTGAGAATGTGGTTAAAATCATCAAAATACCGAATATTGGGGCTACCGTTATATGGGGGCAATACGATATCGTCGACCTATATAGATGATTCTATTCCGAGGTATTAAGTACCCATACGGAACCCCTTATGTGGATTTTCAGAAAATTCCGTTGAAAAATGTGGCTAAAATCCTTAAAATACCGAATATCGGGGGTACCGTTACATGGGGGCTATACGATATCGTGGACCTATATACACAATTCTCATTCAGGGGGTAAAGTGCTCACAAGGAACTTCTTGTGTAGAATTTCAGACAATTCCGTTGAAGTATGTGGCTAAAATCATCAAAATACCGAATATTCGAGGGGTACCGTTATATGGGAGCTATACGATATCGTCGACCGACAAAGGACAGATCTGTGCAAAATTTTAGCTTCCTATATTTATTCGTTTTGACTGTAGCGTGATTACAACAGACGGACGGACAGGGCTAAATCGTCTTAGAATTTTACGCTGATCAAGAATATATATACCTTGTTGGGTCTAAAATTATTATTTCGATGAGTTACAAACGGAATGACGAACTTAATATACCCTCCATACTATGTATGGTGGAGGGTATAAAATATGGTGTATGGTGGAGGGTATAAAAAGTCAAAAGGGTTTCAGATTTGCAGAAACTTTGTAGTGTTGTGTGATATCAAATGGTAGGCCCCGCCCGACTATAGCCTTTGCATACTTGTTTCATCATACATTTTCATTTGCGGATTTTTAGAGCAGGATTTAATTTTTTTCCACCCGGTAATGTTTTCAACGAAAGTGGTCTATCATCGATTGATTTTCAAACTTTATTTGTGGAGCATAGAAAAAAACATTTAAAATATTCAAGGACATCACGGTGAAATGCAATTACAAATAATTGAAACAACTGTTACCAAAAATGCAGTAATCCAATTGAGACATCTTCCTAATATCCTATATATTTTGGGAAAATAATATCTGATCCAAAGTGTAACGCCGCTGTGACATATGCATGTCTCAATTTCGAAAAGAGGAAAGAAATCCAACAGAGAAAGCATTTTGGCGATAAGAATGTGTCAAAGAGAACATAGACTCGTGCTCAACAGGATGTCTGGCCAACTTGGCCAGCACATGTACCAAACAGCAGCACCAACAGCTGACCATAAAAAAAATTTGTTATCTGCAAGGATGCAAAGATAAGAAAAAATAAGTAATAAATCTTTAACACATTTTGTTACTGCCCAGGAAAAAAATTTAAACGAATTCAGTTCAAGGGAAGCTGCCTCAAAACGAGAGCAAAACGGAGTCCTCACTTTACCATTTCTTTTTTATGAAACCTGCAACAGGATCTCCAAATCCCATGCATTATTAATGAGCAAACAATTGAAGTGAGAGAAAAAAACAGCAGAGGAGGGAAGGATCATGCAACAAATTACATCAAATTACAAATGAAAGTGGAAAACAATAGGCGATGTAACCTTATTTGGTGTAAACAACATTCAAATTAGGATCACAACAAGAAGGCCTCTGGGTAATGGGATCGCTTGATCCTTTGAGTAACACTTGGCGCGACGATAGCAATCAAAAGGAGTTGCAGGAGATCACATTTACAATATTTTGTTAACACAATTTGTTTTAGAAAATATCCCAGACAAAATTATTGTTAAATACTCAAAACAGATTAGGCACAAAATTATACAACACCGGAGAGTTATTGAAATTGAATCTTTTGGATTCAGCGATCCAATTACACAGCGTCGTATGAATGGCTACTTGTATTCCAACCTTGCCTACTAATTATGAGGTGTAAATGTTGTAAACAGAAGTTTTCGAGAAACATGAAATGTGTCTGCAACACCCTGTCTCTCTCTCCACTAATTTTTTGTTAGGTGTCGCCAGGCTTAGATTCTTACGCCCAGTGTCAAAACAAATTTCCTCAAAATATCCTCAGTGTTTACATACACACATATGACTCCTCTCCTACATATTCCTGGTAGAGTGTTACACAAATACGCACACACACACACTCCTTATCATATTACTTCTTACCATTGTATAGTTAATTAGAAATTAAACATGTCCTTTATGTCCTTAAAACAATAAGTGCTAACAACTTCAATGTGTTTTTTTGTTTTTCTCAAAATCTAATGAATTTAAATTGAGGCCATCTCAAGTGTTCCGTGTTAAGGGGGACTCTGTTTAGCTACTTGAATTGTGGCCAATTGGCAATTGAGAATGTTGACATCTTATTTAAGAAAATTTCTTCAGGATTTACTTGATAGTTTCAAAAGAACTGAAGATGTCCTTGTAAATCCCTAAGATGATGTTCTTCGTACTTTGTTGTTGTTTTGTTTTTTTTTCCTTCCACCCGTAATCGTGACCTCATATTTAGTTTTGTTCTTGACATAAATCTTCAAACTTTTCTACTTAGTTTGAAAGTTGGTCCTTTTCAGTAGTGTCCTGATGATTTGAGACAGTTTGGTCATGTTTTGAGTGGCTACTGGCGCCGTTCAAGTTTTCCTCCTTAAGTACTTCGTATTATTTTCATATCATATTGACTTCTTGGAAGAAGATGAGGAGTTTTATAAGACTCGCCGTAATTATTTATTTTAGCATTTTACAAACAAAAGGACTCAAATTTGGCAGGACTTTAATGATGATGTACTTTTCATCACATGTACAGAAATAAATACTCAATGTAATCGTCCTTCCCATTCTTTTTCAAATATTAAGAATAACATTTTATATTTGTCAGGGCCGAAATTCTGGTCCTCTTCACATTGATCCATTGAAAAATGTCGCTAAAATCACCAAAGAAATAGACTTGGACCTTCATATGAAATATGACTATGACTTAAACCATCAAAATACCGAATATTGTGAGGTACCGATATAGGGTGTTCTGTCAGGTTCTGTCACAGTAGATGGGATTCCAAACAACAACTTTAAAGCAATTCCGTTGAAAAAATCTTAAAACTAGGGAATTCCGTGAGGTACTATTATCACATGACTCGGCCATATATGGACAGTTCTTTGTCAGGATGTCCTTATATACTGGCAACATTAACGGACAATTTACACAAAATTTCGGCGGCACCCTTATATGGTACTTTTTCAGAAACGTGGATCACTTTCAATACCAGCGAGTAAAAAAAAATAAATATCGGCCAGGTCGAAATTTTCATACCCTCCCCCATTGGGTAAAGAAAATATTTTTATGTAAAAGTATCTGAATTTAAACGTATTCCACTTTAAACTAGGAATTCCAGTAAAACCGCTGTTAAAATTTTCAAAAAAAAAAAAACACAAATTGTATTAGGCCCTTATATGGGGGCCATACCAGAACAGGAACCTCTATAGACAATTTTATGCCTCAAGAATTGTCATCTTCCAAACCTTCTAAAATACCAAATTTGAAACAATTATGATTATCAAAATACCGAATATTGGTGGGTATTGTTATATGTACGCTATAGGAAAACCTGAACCTAAATATTCAATGAACGCATTATAAGCTACAAAAATTTTTAACAAATTCTTCAAAAAAATGTGGCAAAAATCATCAAAGTTCCGAATTTCCGGAGGTACCATTATGTTGCAAAAATCATCAAAATACCGAATAGCAAAACGTGAAACTATATATACAATGTTTCTCCACAAGAGCTAAAACCCATTTTGACTTAAAAAATACCAAATTTCAACCAAACCAAATCCGTGCAGAAATGTAGGAAAAATCATGAAAATACCCAATATCGGGATGTACCGTTATATGTCGGCTATACAAAAACGGGAACCGGCGTATCTCATTTTCAATACCAACCATCCAAGTCACAATACAAATTGTTTTGTCGAATTTTGAAGCTCAAGGTGGAGGGTATAACATTTGTACGGTCCTTAGTTACAATGAAATTACGAAATTTTGAATGAGGGTTGATAATGGGGTGTAGGGTACAAATGGTAACTGTTCTAACGGTGAACGGAATTTGGTTTTATGACATTTGGAATAAGAATTATGTTTGGGAGGTACATTTGATATGAGGAGAGGTTTGTGGAATAGTGTAAGAATTGTACTAATTAGTACTAATTTGGGTACAATTTGGTTTTGGGTAAACTGATGCAGTGTGAAGTGTGAAAAGTGGATAGTATTGAAAAAAAATCCTCGTGGATAGTGTTGAAAAAAATCAAGTGATTTTTGGAAATTAATACTACAAATATACGAAGTGTACAAAATTGTACTAAACTTGGTATTAGGTGAACGGATAGTGCTTTAAATTTGAAATTGGGCATAGGATTTGATTTACTAGCAAGTGCCCGCTACTTCGTCGAATGTACAATTGTATTCAAAATGTACAATTTGTTCAATATGACAAAAAAAAAAATCGTACAAAATTTTTCGACTTTCAAGGTTTTATATATTATTTACATTTTTTCTATTACAGAAAATGTCTTCCCACATTTAATTTTTCTGTCCAATACTATTTCAACGTCTCCATATGTAAACCTTAGAAACTCAGGATGACCTCAGTATCAAATTTTAGAATTTTTTCTCTATTCCTTCACCCAGTACCAAATTTAGCAATCTTTTCCTACGTATTTTCAAATCATTTTTTTCATATCTCTTTCCAAATTTCAGAATTCCAGCTTTATTGGTTCCCCACAATTCCAATTTTTACCAAATTTGGTACCACTTAGGACACATAAGTACAAATATCCTTAACAATCTGCATCACACAATCCAATAGATAACTTATTTCCCAATTTCAGGATTCCAGCTCTATCGGCTCACCCAAACCCTAATTGTACCAAATGCAATTTTGTATACATAAGTACGCATTTTCAGAGCTTCGTACATACCCCAATACTACACTCCAACAGTAATCACAATCCCAAATTTCAGGATTCCCAGCAGGATTCAAGCTTTATCGTTTCACCCAAATTCTAATTGTTCCAAATTGAGTACCATTTAGTATATATAATAACAATTTTCCAGAGCTTCGGACATACCCCAATACTACACTCCCACAATAATCCATTCAAACACAAATTGTACCAAATTTAGTACAATATAGTACAGATATGTACGAATTTCCAAAACTTCCTACATTACCCATTTCTACACTCCAGTAATAATCCTAATTCCAAATTTTAGGATTTCAGCTCTATCATTTCACCTTAATAAAAATTGTACCAACATTTAGTACATTTCAGTCCATGTAAGTACAAAATTTGCAAAACTACCTACATATTCCAATCCTACACTACAATAGTAATCTTATTTTCAATTTTCAGGAAACCAGCACTATTGGATTACCTAATAACAAATTGTACCAAATTTAGTACCATTTAGTGCACTTCAGTACAAACTTTCATAACTACCTATATCGTACAGCCCAATAAAAATCTCATTTTCAAATTTCAGAATTCCAAATCTAACGGTTCACACAAAATTTAAATTGCACCAGATTTAGTACACATAAGTACGAATTTCTAAAACTACCTACATACCTCATTCGTACAAGGCAATAGTAATCTTATTTGCAAATTTCAGGATATTCCTAAATTTCAGAATTCCAGTTCTATGGGTTCTCGCAAATCGAAATTGTACCAAATTTAGTACCATTTAGTACTCCTCGTGCACATAAGTACAAAGTCCGTAAACTTCCTCTATATCCCAAACTTACACTCCGCCATAATGTTAATTTCAAATTTCTGGATTTCAGCTCCATCTGTCCCTCCAAATTCAAATTGTACTAAATTTAGTACCGTTTAGTACTTTTTGCATACATGAGTATTCCAGTTCCAAAACTACCTCCTTACATTAATTCTGCTCCTCTACCATTTCCGAATTTTAAGTTCTTAGCTATAACCGTTCACATAATAGGAAATGATACAAAATTTAATACATTTTAGTACATTTCGCACACCTACAGCGCGAATTTCGAAAAAAACCTATGGTACATTTATCATACACTCCATCGGTGACCTTTACTCCAAATTTACGAGTTCTACCTTTACAGCTTTCTCAAATACAAAGGGTACCATATTTAGTATGTTTTAATACTTTTAATTTTAAAAACCACTGACCCCTTTGGTCTGAGAGTGACTCTTACCCAAAATTTCAGGATTCTAGCTTCAGCCGTTTCGTCTGCACGTTGATGAATCGTTCAGGCAGTAAGCTACCCAAATACTTTACTTTTACTTTTTTACTTTTACTTCACTCCTTTTAGAAAATCTATAAGGTCTGTTCCTAACCAAAACCTTAAAATATTCTTGTCTATAGATGTTCTGGAAATGTCTTATAGCACAAAAAGTTTCTATACTATGAAAACCTCAAAAAATTATTCTTTTACAGCAGAAGTGATAATATCTAAAAAATACCTCATAAAGGTATTCTCTATTTAAAGGAAGTCTAAGGGTATTCTATGCTCTTTATGGAGAGCCTCACAAGTTATAACTCATCTACAGAAGACAAAAAAAAAAAAAAAAACATCAAATATAGTACATCTAAAGAAGACTTTAATAAATCTCTTTATCTGTAGAAATAAAGTCTGTAAAAATTCTGCAACTATTAAAAATTTAGAAAAAAAAACCTAAATCGGAAAAATCTTCAGCCTGTGGACTACTTCATGAGATCTTCAGTCTGTAGAAGACCTAAACAGCCTTTTAATATATGGAAAGACTCAAAGGTCTTTAATTTATGGAAGACCCCGAAAGGCCGTCTATAAATGTCTTACTTCTACAGAAAAAATAAATAAATAAAAAAATGTGCTCCAATAGATACTTGTATGAAGTGGTCTATAAATACGTTATCGGAATTATATCTGCAAAAAGTGTTTCATCAATTGCAGTTTGCTTTTGTGCTCGGTTGCATTGAAAACATTGGTTTTCATTGGAAACACATATTCCACAATTATTCAGTAACATTCAAAGTCGCCACAAACACTTACAGACGTCTGGAAGCGGGAATAATTCTTGAAAATGTTTTCAAACAATGTATTCTTATTATTTTCGGTAACAAAATTACTTGAAAACTTTAACACTTGTCACTCGTGTTCGTTCGGTCCACATGTTGATTTTTTACTCTTGACACTTCCGCAGAAGTGGTTGTTACTTGGTTGGCAACATGCCGGGCCAATTTACAACTTTTTTTTCGGAAATTGAAGAAATGAACACTAAAACACTTCGCAACAAAGAAAATAAATATTTTTTGAGTGGAAGAAGCACTCCTTCAAAATAGTGTCAAGAATTTATGAAGGAGGGAGCCAAAGAAAATAAACTTCAAGGATATTTCATCCGTAATGTCGTTTTGATAAACACGTGGTGGCCAAATGCATGGCATAAGGATGCGAAGCATTAAAGTGTGCTCCGAAGGAATGATTCAATGAATTCAAAGGTGTTGTTACAGATACCTCTTTGTGTAGTTGATTTATCCCTGAATGAAAATAAGATTCCTTTATTGAAGACAACAGCTGTTTGTTTTGATAATGCGTGAGCATAAATAAATGCTCCAAACCATAACCATGTAATGGGATTATAATGATGTTGTGAACGAATATAAGTAAGAAAACTACTTTAAGCTGACATCTTTGTTTGTTTTTTATAAGAAATCAGGGATATAAAACGGCTCCTTGAAGGCTAAATAAAAGGTGTTAGGAAAATAAAGGGTGCATATGTCATGATTACAATATGGGAATAGACAAACATGAGCTAAGAAAAAGAACACTACAAGAAAATTATTATGTGAACCTGAGCGGACCTTTTTATTACTTCCAGAACTAACAACGGGGATCAAAAATGTTATGATATTCGGGTCACTCAGAATGGGGGAAATATACAAAGATATTCCCACTGGCAAGTGATTTTCGAACAATTATAGTAAAATTATATTTCGAAAAAATCTCCACTCTACTTCGGATAACAACAGTGACCCTAATATCAAATTTCCGGATTTCAGCTCTTTAACTTCCCCCATTACCAAATTTAGCATAATTATAGTAAATATTTCCAAAACAACCTCCATTTCTCAATTGTAGATACTGAAAGTCATTCAGGATTTTGCACTATTCTTGCACCCAATATCAAATTTTGTACAATTTAGTACAAATATTGGAATACATTTCCAAAAACTACCTCTATATCTCAATTCCAGATACCAACAGAAGCCTTATCATCAAATTTGAGGATTCTTTTATCAAATTTCAGATTTTTTTAATCTTTTTTCTTCTCTAGTCCTTCATCTAATAACAAATATAGTACCATTCAGTATTTCTCGTATAATAATAGTACAACTGTACGAAGCCACCTTCATATTTTAACCATAGACACCAACAGTGACGTCTATATCAAATATCAAGATTCCAGCTCTATTCCGTCACTCAATACCAAATTTAGTACTACTAAGTACTTTTAATACAATTATAGTACATATTTTCAAAATCACCTCCATATACCAGATACCAACAGAGATCTCAATATAAAATTATGAGATTCCAGCTCTATCCTTTCACTCAATACCCAATTTAGTACCATTAGTACTTCTCGTACAATTATAGTACATAATTCCGAAACCACATCCATATGTCCAAGCTACGCATCGAACCGACCCGATGCCAAATTTCAGATTTCCAGCATTATCTGTTCACTCAATACCAAATATAGTACTATTTAGTACTTTTCGTACACTTGTAGTACGCATTTCCAAAACCACCTCCTTATCACAAATCTACCACTAAAAGGGACCCCAAAACAAAATTTTAAAATTTTAGCTTCATCAGTTCACCCTCAACCAAACTATTCCAAATTTAGTACAGTTCGCACACTAAGTACCCAAAACCACCTTCATATATCAATGAAGTTTGGAAACATGATTCTCATCCAAAATTTCAAGTTTTTAGCTTTATACGTTCACATAATACCAAAGAAGTTTGGTAACATTTTAGAAATTTTCCTAAATTTAAAGTTCGAATTTCCAATAAACCGTTGGTGCATCTATCCTACATTTCATGAGTGACAATTATTCCAAATTTCAGAATTTCAGCTCCTTCGTTCCTATCCAAATTCAAATTTGTACAAATATAGTACCATATAGTACATATAAGTACGAGTTTCTAAACCTTCCTATATATCCCAAGCTTAAACTCCGACATTAAAAACCCAATTCCAAAATTTTAGAATTCCACCACTGTTGGTTAGCCCAAATACAAATTGTACTTTATTTGGTACATTTTAGTACATATAAGTACAAATTTCCAAAACTACCTACATATCCCAATCCTACACTCCGATAGTAATTTTATTGCAATTTTCAAGATACCAGTTTTATTGGTTTACCCAAAACCAAATTGTACCAAATTTAGTACTATTTAGTGTACTTAAGTACAAATTTTCATAACAATCTACATCATACGGTCGAATAGAAATCTTATTTCCAAATTTCAGAATTTCATCTCTATCGGTTCTACCAAAATTTAAATTGTACCAAATTTAGTACCATTTAGTACACATAAGTACGAATTTCCAAAACTACGAACATTCCTCAGTTCTGGAATGCAATAGTAATCTTATTTCAATTTTCAGGATTCCAACTCTATTGGTTCTTCCCTAAATTTAAATTGTACCAAATTTAATACCTTTTGGTACACTTAAGTACGAATTTCTAAAACTACCTACTTACCTCAGTCCTAGAATGCAAAAGTAATCTAATTTTTAAATTTCAGAATTCCAGCTCGAAGATGTATCAAATTTAGTACCATTTAGTACTTTTCGTGTACATAAGTACAAATTTCGTAAACTTCCTTTATATCCCAAACCTAGAGACCGCCAGTAATGTTAATTTCAAATTTCAGGACTCCAACTTCATTCGTTCCTCCAAATAAAATTTGCACTAAGTTTTGTTAAAAGGAAGGGCGAAACGATCACCACATGTCCTGGTGGACATACACTTAAGCCAATATCTGTTGTGCGCTCTAGACTAAGATGTTGATGAAAAAATACTGACAGTCTATTATATTTGAAATTCAGTAGCCTTAACAAAATTCTTCAAAAATTTTATTTCATAAACCATGATCTGAAATAGATCTGGAATGGAGTCGTTTCCTAAGAATTGGTTATTTTGGATATTTGCAAGCGCTGGGGATTGGCAGAGAAAGTTTATAAAACTCTGCTCCTCAAACTTGATTCCCATTCCAAATTTCAAGTTTTTAGCTCTAACCGTGATGATACGAGATGGTACCAAATAAAGTACATTTTAGTACTTTTAGTACACTCATAGTGCGAATTTCCAAAAACGTTTTGGTGCATATATTATACACTCCATCAATGACCCCAATTCCAAATTTAAGAGTCCTATCTCTACTGCTTCCTCAAACGCATAGGGTACCATATTAAGTACCTTTTAATATTTTTCGTACCGTTCTAGTACTCATTTCCAATAACACAGTCTTATCTGGCCCCTTCGAGCCAAGAGTGCCCTTCACCCAAAATTTCAATATTCTAGCCTCAGCCGTTTCAATTACTTTACTCTTTTATTAAAGACAAACCATCTTCTTTGTAAAGAATGTTTCCGAAGATCACATAATAATATGTTCTCCACTGAATAGCTCAGAAAAGCTGATTTTTATTTACAACTAGCTGGCCCGGTCCGCGTTGCCGGCCCGTATTTTTTGTCTATTATGCATATTTGTCAAAGCATAATTATTCACAGATATGACTGATATAAGTGTTCACGTACTGGTCGATTAAAAGTGTTTTAAAATACCTGTAACCATATTTAAGACGTGGGCTTCAATATTTAAACCATGGGCTTCAAATGTGTGGATGTGCTATATAAATCTATTAAAAAGTATATATCATTTATCCCCATGTAAGGGATTAAATTAGTTTTTAGTATGGTCAAAATCGTAGCAAAATTTTCCAGTCAAATGAGCAGTAATTTGGAATTTACTGTATTTTGTACACCTCATCATTGAGGGCAGATTGATTTAAGAGTAGCATTAGATTGTGCATTAGAGTCCTCATAAGTCCCCCTAACCATGTCGGTCTGTTTGTCCGCCAAAAAGTGGATTTGAGGGGGTACTATTACATGGAGAAAATTCTAAAAATTGTAGATATGTTAAAAATTTTTGTGTAAGACTTTCACAACCCCCCAAATACACATTTTTAGCAAAATCCTTGAAATATGGTAAAATCAGGAGGTACCTTTATAAAGGCACTATTCCGAAACATTGACATACATTGAAAACTTTCTTCTACCCCTTATAATCCAAGATGACAAATAAAGGCCAAATCAAAAATATAGCAGAACAACATAGCATGTCAAACTGAAAAAAAAAAAAATTTGCGTAAAAATAGTTTTATTCACCTTATAATTGAGGGCAGAATGATTTCAGAATAGTCAAATATAATTACTATTTTACACCCATTACCGTGAGGTGGAAATTAATTTTATTTGCCATTTAAATTGCAAGTTGGTGACCCCATAAACTCCATTTTTTCATCATAGTATAATTCAATGACGATTAAACAAATATTCAGTCCCGTGCTACTTTCTTATATTTGTAAGTTGTTCATGTTTTCGCAATTCATTTCATATAGATAATCTACGTTCCCAACCAATATTCTCTTAGGGGTTACAAATTCAATAGAATACAAATTTTTCTTTTTTGACCACACATTAGATGTGAAAGTGGACTTGGGGATACTCCAATGTGGGGACTTGACTTAAATAAATTCCTATGTGGCAATTATCTGTATGATGGTTCCCTACACCAGGGTAGCATAAACACAATTTTTTAGCCAAATCAATTGATGAATGTGGCCAAGACCAATATGGGCATTACTCTGAAAATTTCAAATCTTATGCGAAGAGGTTCTCTAACTCCTTAGAAACAAAGATGCAAAATAAGAGCCAAAAAATGAAAAAAGTGACCAAGACCCCAAAAATAGCTTAAATCATACGATGGTTATATAAACATGAAATCGGGTTGTACCCTTATCCGTGAGTTATGATTGATATCATGACCTTCAAAAGCGATTGAAGGTATCTTTAATGTTTGGGAAGTATTTCTGGAAGGATAGAAATCATTTTCTTACTAAAAGTCTCATTCGCTCTACTATTTTGCACGCTTTAAATTTGGTATTTTACCGATTGTACTCCCAAAGAATTTTGCATTTTGAGCTCTCATTGGACGGATTATTGTCACATGAAAGAAGTAGGTCCACGCTTTAAAATGAGCCCCATTAGACTTTTTCGGTCATTTTTGTTTGTTTAAATATGTTTGCATTTTCCAGCTGAACCACGATGTAGGCCATGGAGTGGAAAGGTAGATGTCAGTTAACATCCTTATTCGCGCTTATTTTATTTATTTATTTTTTTTTTTTTGGTGAAATATTGTATATAGTGGAAAATTATTCTTTATTTTGTTCACAAAAAAATCCACTGAATTCAATATGATAATACAAATTGAAATAAATTGACAAAAGAAGAATAACAAATTGAAAAAGTCTTCAACTTGTTCGCTAATTTTTTATAGCGAATGTTTTAAGGTCCTTACAAAATTTGTCAATAGAATGTACTATTATTTTAAAATTTAAATTTAAAAAAGATTACATTGAAATTTTTTTTTCGTTTTTTTTTTCCCGATTTGAGAATTTTTGCAATAAGATATCTTTTTCGTGATTTTTTAGCGATTTTGAAAAAGTAATTTTATTTTAACTTTGGTGTGACCGCGTTAAATAATTTCGATATTATCTATTTCGTTTCGCCACCACATAATCGAATTCAAAAATAAAATATGAATAAAAAACACTACAAATGTACATAAGAAAAAAGTAAGTCAAATTGGAAAAAAACATGCAAAATAAAACATTGCTATTGTACATTTCAAAAGTCAAAATGAAAATATTAATATATCATCACATTTCACATTTTTACGCGATTTTTTTTGTATATTATCCTTTTCGGAGAGGAGACAATTCCGAATTTATATGAATCGTTAAAATCAGTCCAGCGGTTCTTAAGTTATAAGCGTAGTAACTAACACAACTTTCTTTTATATATATAGAAGATAAGCAAATGATTCTAAATTCAATTCGATTTCAGTATTTAGAAAATTTTGTAAAAATACAACAATAAAATATCGGCAGATGTAACAGCCATTACACACCGAATACGGTCAATACAAATCAACAGGACATTTGCAACAATTGACAACATGATTAGTATTTGACATTGCACACTCACACCCACACACACATACATGCACATAAAGGATGAACACCGCCAACTGATTTCAAGATCCACATTCTGTTTAGATAGTGACAGCAAATGCAAAGAAAACAACTTATTCTGCTCTGAAAGAAAAGGACAAACAAAGGTCATAACCTTAAAATCTCCTGCCAAGTGTGGCAATTAGAGAAACATTTGTCGGTATTTATTGTCTGATAACGCGTTAAGCATTTTAGAATACAAAAACGCCACGAGAACACGACACGAGTCGGTATGGATGCATCTTCCCGCTGGCATTTAGTCCTTTGCTTGCTCCTCACCGCTTTCCATGTTATCACCTAGCGCTGCTGGAAAATGAAGCAATTTTTAGCATGAAATCTGTTTTCTTCATAACAAAAGATAAACATATTTTTTTTTGCTTCTCGAACGTGATATGGAGCACAGACGTGATGATGCAAAAAAAGGACAATTGAGTTGTAACATAACAAAGGATAGGGAGAGGGTGCGGGAGTGCATGCCAGAGAGGGGATATCCAAGGGAGTGGACAACAGTGTATTTAACTACCGCTGTCTTTTAGAGATAATTATGGTTCCAGCGGTTAGCCTTTGTAAAATGGTATTCCAAAGGATAATAATTACAATGGAATGGAAGGATAATGTTTTAAAGTATTTAGAATTCATGCAATGCCCCTAGGCATGTAGACTCCTGGTGCCTTGCATAGATATAACTCCTACTGGTATTTTTAGAGGGTAACCGAGTTTTTGAATCATTCTGGGAAAGTAAGTTCTATTTGAGAAACCCAATAGATAGAAGAATTTTTCAGGTCCCATAAAGATAGAAGAAGGAAGTTTGACTGTGCATAGCAGGGACTGCTATGTATATCAATTTGAGGATATGAACAGAAATTGAATCCATCTTCTGTGTTGCGAAGCCTTAAAAGATTTTATCTATAGCTTTTTATACCGTGTGCCATAGGATGGAGGAGACCCAAGTGCATATATTTATGATTAGCATAAAATTCTAAGTCGGATCAACCATTACTTCCTTTTGCTTGTAATCAAAATATGTTTTCAATATAAATAAAGAAAATTTGCCGTAGATGCATGTGGCACTTGTAATATGTTTGATATTCAAAATGGGCTGTAAAGGGTCACATATAAATATAGCACCCATGTATGGTCTGTTCCAGAACTACAAGAATATTAAAGTTTTTACTTGGATAACCGATTTTCCCTTTATGATATCGAAAAAAAATTGCATTATCGGTAGAATCTTGCAAGTTCTGGAACAGATCATTAATGGTACCTAATTTTTGGGATTCCAATCAGCTGTTATTTGAAAATTGAATGACAGGTAAAATTTGACTCCCCAAAAAAATTTACAAAAGAGTAAAGTGTTTGATTAACTTAAAGGTTGATCAGCGCCCAGACGATATGGCTGAAGCTAGTACCTTGAGATTTTGGGTGAGGATCAACACTTTTGGTCCGAATGTGTCATAAGGCTGGGTTTTTGGATGACGGTATGAAAAATACTAATAGGTTTTAAATATGGCACCCTCTATACTTCACGATTTGGATTAAGGGTTTTTTAGTACACATAAGTAAGAATTTCCAAAACTACCTGAATTCATCAGTCCTAAAATGCTTAGAATATTATTTTAAATTTCCGAATTTCAGCTTATCGATTCACTAAATCGAAATTGCACAACATTTGGTACCATTTAGCACTTTTCGTGCACATAAGTACATATTTCAAAAACTTCCTCCATATCCCAATCGTACACTCCGCCAGTAATGTTAATTTCAAACTTCTGAACGGTATGCAAAATACTAAATAGGGTACACTTTATACTTCAGGATTTAGAATGAGGATCACTAGTGGAGTGAGTGATGGATGTACGTAAAACGTTTTTGGAAATTTTGACTTAAAGTGCACGAAAAATACTAAAATTAACTTCATTTGGTACCATTTCATATCATGTGAACGGCTAGAGCTAAAAACCTAAAATTTGGAATGGGACTCAAGATGGAAGAGTAGAGTCAGTGTAAAGAGGTAGTTTTGGATGTGTGTACTCGTGTATACGAAATGCAGTAAACTGTACTAAATTTGGTACAATTTGAATTTGGAAGAACGGATGGAATTGGAATCATGAAATTTGAAATTAACATTACTGGAGGAGTGTAGAATTGGGATATGGAGGAAGTTTTCGAAAATTGTACGTATGTGCACGAAAAGTACTAAATGTTACTACATTTGGTATAATTTCGATTTGAGTGAACAAATAGAACTGGAATGCTGAAAGTTGGAAATAAGATTACTATTGCATTGTAGAATTGGAGTATATAGGAAGTTTGGGAAATTCTTATGGGTACTAAACGGTACAAAATTTGGTAAAATTTGAATTTGAACCAACCGATAGGGGTTAAATTCTGAAATTGTGAAATAAGATTTTTATTGGATTGTATGATGCAGGTTTTTATGCAAATTTGTACTTATGTGTACTAAATGGTACTGGATTTGGGACAATTTGTATTTGAGTGAACCGATAGGGATGGAATTTAGAAATTTGGAATTGACATTACTATGATTGAGGTATGAAGTTACTTTTGGAATTTGGAGTGTAGGATTGGGGTATGTAGGAAATTTGGGAAATTCGTTACTTATGTGTACTAAATTTGATATAATTTGAATTAGGCTAAACCGATAGGACTGTAATCCTGAAATTAGGAATTAAAGTTACTGTTGGGGTATAGGACTGGTTTATGTAGTAAATTTTGGAAATTCCATCTTATGTGTACTAAATGGTACTAAATTTGCTACAAATTGGATTTGGATGAATCTATAGAGATGGAGTCCGGAAATTTGGAATTATTTTTAAAATAAGCCCTATATAGCGCACGAAAAGTACTAAATTGTACTATATTTGGTACAATTTGTGCTTACAAGCTGAAATTTGGTATTAGGATCGCTGTGCATGTGTAGGCTGGACATATGTGATGGTGATTTTGAAAATGGAAATGGTATGAAAAGTACTTAATAGTTCTATATTTCGTTTTGGGTGAAGGGATAGAGTTTAAAATCTGAAATTTGATGTTTAGATTACAGATGGTGTTTGTGTTTGAGATTTGGCGGTGGTTTGGAAGTGCACCCTGTATTTGTACCAAAAGTACTAAATTTGGTATTGGGTGAAGGAATTGAGCTGAAATCCTGAGATTTGAAATATGTGGTTAAGATATGGAGGTGGTTTTGAAAATGTGTACTTTAATTGTTCGAAAAGTACTAAGCGGTACTACATTTGGTAGTGAGTGAATGTTTAGAGCTATTGTACTAAAAGTACTAAATTTGGTTTTGAGTGAAGGAATTGTGCTGAAATCCTGAAATTTCAAATAAATGTCACTGTTGGTGTCTGTGGTTAAGATTTAGAGATGGTTTTTGGAAATGTGTTCTAAAATTGTTGGAAACGTTATTGACTATTTTCTTGGCTACAGTTTTTGTCTTGATATTGGATCGAAAATCTTAGTGATTTGGCTGTTATATAAAAAAGTTAAAATGGCAATTATTCTACGCATACTAAAAATGAGCTCAAGAAAATTGAAATACTTTCCAAAAAACAATTGAAATATGAATATGTCAAATCTCCTCACTCTAGTATTTATATAGCTTTGATCATATTGAAGAGAGTCCAATATTCTAAGATATTCTTCGCTAAATTTAATATAGAGATTTGAAAACTTATAGAGAGCTTTTAATCACTTTAAGAATTATTGGTTTAAAAAATGGGTCATGTCGGTTCGCTTTTTGGTTAGTCCCTATATATATGGTATTTTTAAGAAAGGAGCTTCTTTTGATATTTTTTTAAAACCCCTATTATTTTAAAATATTATAATTGAACCCCGTTTTTGCCCTAGTTCGAAAGTGAACAATACCCATTATGTTTGTTTTTTAATTTTTATCCTTTCACACTTTCATTCATACCTTTTCCTATTCTCATGTGAGATCAAGCGTAAATTCCAAATCAATTCCTATTACCTTGTCAACGGATTATCCTGAGATTTGTTGCCATTAGCAATGGGAATTATAGAACTATTTTTTTTTAATTGCGAAATTGTTAACCCCCTCTCCCCTTCGCTACTGGTAATTTTGAAATCTTGTTACCTTTTTGGCCCCCTGCCAAAAGAGGTTAACTTTGTTTCAAAAAGGTTTCCTTGTCGCTCCCTGCTTTTATTGTTTTTTTTTCGTTACAGAGTTCCCGGCTGCAGGATATTTTTCTTTTGTCTCTACCGTCTGAAGAATGAAATACCAGCCGTGTTTTCAATATAACAAAATGGAATTGCAGTTCACAATTGAATTCAATGAGGTAAAAATGTAACGACATGGTGTCCCAAATAGTGGCGGCAATGATGATGATGACTGATTGGTGGTGAAGTGGTTGGTGGTGTCATCCATTCCATTCCCTTCAATTCAATTTGACAAACTTGAGCAAAATAATTGTATTTGAGTTAATTCATATATTTTTTTTATAATTTTTATTTTTGTTTTGCCGTTATCTTTTCCATTTAGTTATTAATGTGAATAAAAAGTCCAAGGCACTGTGGTTCAGAAGTAGCATCATACTTAAACGTAACTGAATTAGATGGGCTAAAAAAGCTAGAAATATTTAAGGGTTCCTTATAAATGAAAGAACCTTTTGGGTCGGAGGACTCAAGAAGAACTTCTGAATTCTTCTATAGCTAGATAGCTTCTGGTACTTCCCCCACAAAAGCTCGAAATTGTGAATATCCAATAAGCTCATAAAACGCGAAATTAAAATCCGAATCCATTCAGACTTGGTACATCTCAATATTTCCATCAACATAAGGTCTGTTATAAAGATAGTAGAGCTCTAAATATTTATCTCAACCTGAGTTGAATATGGATTTTATGATTTCGTATAAAATTGAATATAAGGGTTCGATTATCTTTTAATTTTGCTCATATTAATATTTTTTAGATGAAGTATGAAAATGGAATTTTCTAAAAATTATCACATATATAAAGTGAAGGAAGTAACCACACCTGGCACGTCGCAATATTCATATTATATCTATTAAGCTCCGATACGAAATGGATAATATTGGCCCATTCCTTCAGAATATACTTCATAGAGGGTCAAACGTTATAATCATAACAACAGTCAAAATATATTTCAATAATCGAACATCTGTCGGCAAAACGGACTGACACTTTTTAACTTGTTGTGATCTTATTTTGGTATAGAATATTATTTTCCTTTTACACTTTCTGTCTTATTTTCGGACATTAACTCGAAAAAATGCCAAGGAAAAATTAATCAAAAAATAAAGAATATTTTTGCGATTTTTATAACCTGGCTACAGAGGGTATATATCATTTCATACAGTCAAAACGTGCCTAATTGAAGTAAGGTTTCATATCCTAAGTCTCTTTGAAGTAAATCCGTTTCAAGACATTTGGAGTCGATCTAGCGGTGTCCGTCCGTCCGTTTGTCTGGGTGGTGCACACGATAACTCTCGAAGGGAGTAAGAAAATAAGTTACTTCGTAGAAAGGGAAACAATCATTCGGTTTTGAGCAAACTTTGCAAGTCTCAATATTTTTGTTAGTGCTAGGTCAGGTACATAAATGGACAGTATCGACCCACTCCACTAACTAGTTCCACCACAAAGGGTTAACAATTGGAATAATTAAAACTCTTATAAAATGTTATATAAGAGGTCGGTTCTCTTCAAATTCTTCAATTTTCACAATATTTTTATTAACACACGATTTGGTACGAAGAAGGGATATATCGGTATTCCCCTCTTGGTACCTCCCTCACATCGGGTCAAAAATTTGAATAATCAAAGATTTCACAAAATGCGAAATAATACTGCGATAGTCTTCAAATTTCACTTATCTCAATATTTTTATTAAGATAAGATCTGGTGCTAAGATCGGATATAAATAGCCATGAAGCTCGTAAAACGCGAAATTAGCATCCGAGATTTTTCAAACTTAGTACATCTCAATTTTTCTATCAACACAAGAACTGGTGTAAAGATGGAATATATCAGCCAACTAGTTTTAGTACCTCCCCCACAATGGGTTAAATTTTTGAATTTTTATATTTTACATAAAGTGCGAAATAAACATCCGATTCTTCTCAAATTTCTCACATTTAATGATACAAATCGGACCACCCCTTCTGATACCTCATCCACAGATTTGTAATTGTTATACCCTCCACCTTGAAAAAGGGGGTATGTTAAAATATCTCTAAATATAAGTACATACATATGTTCATAACCAGCACAACACTCTAAGCCGATTAAACGAGGTCCGCCAGTCTCTCTGCCAATCCTTCTGTCTGTTGAGATCACGATACAACCCAAATTATTTGACGTAGATATTTTAAATTTGCATTGCGTCTAGGATGGTTGATATTGAAAATGAAATATATCGGTCTACGTTTTGGAATAGCCGCCATATAGGATGAGATAAAAAAAACTGCAACAAAGTCAAACGCCATAATTTTTAACATATTTTTTTAATTTTATTGAATGAAAGCAAAAAATTCGGAAATAGCATCAAATTTTAGAATAAGTTTAGATTAGTTCGAATTGGTCACCTTTGGCACGAATTATGACCTTCAATGAAACCATCACGCGCTGTTCGAATGTTGCTCTGCAGTATTTTGGCGAGGCGGTTGCTTGAGGTGATCGACTCTTTGGTATTTTTAAGTGCCAACCTTGCTTTCCCAAATACTCCAGACACAATACTCCAACGGATTTGTATCCGGAGATTTTGGTGGCCATTGTGCGCTGGAAATGAAGCGAGGAACCTCATTTTGTAACCATTCTTGGGTGGCGCGTGCTGAATGCGATGGTGCTGATTCCTGTTGGTTGTTGTGATTCCCAAGGTCTGCGGCCAAAATGTTTGCGTGTCCAAGGCTTTAATACATCCTCCAGAATATTTTCGCGATATTATTCGGCATTTATTCTGATGGCACGGCCGATTAATACGAGCGGAGAGCGACCATCGGCTGTTATGGCGGCCCACGCCATCACCATGGCCGACGCTTGAGTTCTGGTGGCCAACCGAAGGTGCACATTTTCAACTGAACTCTTTGGCAAGTAAACACGATCATTTTGTTTGCTTACAAACTGTTGGACAACGAATGCTTTCTCATCGGAGAAAACCAAATTCGGCAGTTCACCACTTTCTGCCAAGCGAAGCAACTCCTAAGCTCTTTTGAGTCTATTTTCTTTCTGTTGCGTTGTAAGTTCATGCACTTATTGGAATTTCAATGGCTTTACCCCGAGCTCATTGTTCAATATTTGTCGAATGGAATATAGCGATATGTTCAGCTTACAAGCCATATTTCGGCCACTGTGACGCGGGTTTCGATCAAGTCGCTTCTTTACTTTTCGAACCATTTCTGCTGATGTTGCTGTTTTCTTCCGTCCACTTCCTTGACGTCGGGCTACGCTACCAGTGTCGTCACGGTAACGAGTGGTGGTACGAGCACAAAAGATTTATTCACATTTGTGCTCTAACGATAGTCCCTTGCGGTTTTCCAGCCAAATATAAAGAAATCACACTATCAGGCTTGAACTCCATCACGAATAACATTTTTTCTGGAAAATTCTCACCAAAATGCTTGTGTACGTTTGTAAACAGCATATTGAGCTATCACTGGAATAATTTTAACAGCTACCGGAGGAGTGGCTTCGAAATGACAGCAGACTGAAGTTGGTTGCAGATTTTCCATCTCACACTGTATAGCTTCGTCCGATTTGCCTCTTCGTGTGCACTAAACGTGTAATATCATCCCAAATAGTATGAAATTTTGGCATATACGACCAAATTAAGCCTGGAAATAAGTATGCCAATTATGATCGAAATCGGTTCAGATATAGCTATAGCTCCCATTTATGTTGTTCATTCGATTTGATATTTTTGTTTTTCGTAGCTTTAATATGCACCCTGTAACAACGATATTTGGAGAAATATATCAAATACAGCTCGGAAATGCTTTTCCCAATTTTTATCTAGATCGATTCGGATTTGGATATAGCCACCATATATATCTTCGTCCGATGTGCCTTTTATTGTGCACCAAACGTATAATATTATCCTAAATGGGATGGAATTTAACACTTACGACTAAATTGAGCCTAGAATTAAGTATTTTAAATTTGGTGAATATCGGTCAAGATATAGCTATAGCTCCCATATATATTGTTCATCCGATTTGTTATATTTTTTATTTATTATATGTCGGCCCGCCCGACTTTTAAACTTTCTCTACTGGTTGGCTGAGGCTATAAATCTGTCAGCAAAACCGACTGATACTTTTTAACTTATTTTAAATTCCTTTCGAGAAGCAATTCGGACGTCTTTTAATGAAAAAGTTTATAGCCTTCTCTAGAAAAGAAGATTTTTTGACACCCTCTTTAGATGGAGGTCTTTCACACAATTTTATATACATCTTTATTTTATTTGAGGTATATTGTCAGGGTATTTGAATTCATATACACGGAGAAGAATTTTTGAAATCTTCCGCAAATACGAAAATGTATTCTTTAGATGGAATGCATTTTGGATCCTCCTATGAATATGAAAGTCCGAATATTATTTATATTAAGCGAGGCTACAGAATTCTTTAAAGTCCATATTCAAATAAATCGTTTTTTCACTCATATACGCACTAACATTGATCTGTAAAACATACATAAACATCCTTCCATAAGGATTGAACCTTCTGTGGATCTCTCCTTTATAAAAATACTTCTATAGGTCTTTCACATCGAGCTTTTAAGTTTCCAAACCACTGTTTGTCGTTTGGCGGGTGCACCACTTTTTCAATGACAATTTTATGTTACTCTCCCGGACACATGAGACAATGGACCTTCACTGTTGTTGTATCGAATTCATGGGGTCAGATTATCAAGTGTCCTCTGTGTGTGCGCGCCGTTATTGTTATTCGGGGTTGCTTTTTGGTAGCCCAAAATTGTGGCCGGGTTCACAAGCCCACAACGCGGCTGATTTGGTTTCCTTGCTTTTTTTCCCGATGTTGGGAATTTCTTTTTTGTTTTGTTTTTTTTTTTTTTTTGCATACAACGAGAAATAGCGAAATATAAAACGGGGAACAAAAACCAGAATACCACCAAGTTGGAACAGCCGAACCCAATGGCAACAGAAAAGCAATGTTACACATTCTTGAGGCAGCCCGAAAACAACAACGAAAAGCGACAATGAATTGAAATTCAGTTCCGCTTTTACGAAAAAAAAGGACTGGACAAACCTTAGGGGGCAACATGCTGAGGAGTTGTGCCGATTCCCATTGTCCTAGGACAATTTAAAATTTTGTAAAATTTAATTTGAGCGCGTATGTTACTTTTTTTGATTTGGTTAAATAGTTTCCTTTGGCAAGTCGCAGGATGATGGCCTCCTGTGTGTTCTCTAAGCCAGGCGTAACAATAATTTCGTTAAGAGCAAAGTCATATGAACTTCGCGGCGTCGTTGTCGTCATCGTCATTTTGATTTGTGTTTTGTCAACATTTTATATTGACTCAGCAGGCATTCATTAGCACCGAACACGGCAACGCCGCACAACGGTGTCCAAATGGATGAAATCCTTTTCGCCTCTCACCTCCTGGCAAAGTGTGAAAAGCTTTAATAAAACCGTTCGTTTCTATAATTATTGTTGTTGAAACAAAATGTTCAATTTGAATGTCCTGCCAGGCTAGGACATTCATCCAACCAACCATCCATCCATCCAGGGTTTTGTGTTCGCAATTTCATTGCATTGACTTATTCACGTCAAATAGATGTGTGACTACAAGCTGGCAGGCAGGCAGGCATACACATCTCATTAATAAGGGTTAAATGTCCTTTATTTTGAGGATAACAAACCCGAAATAAGAGTGGTGGTTTCTTTCGCGCCGTTGCCACGTCTGCAAAAAAAAAAAAACACAGAAAACCCAACAAAAAAACAAAAGTGTTGACACTTTATTATCCTTGAAATAATATTGATTTTTTCATTAGCATTAAAAAAATATGTTTTTTTTTGTTGTTGTTCGACTACAACGACCCGAAAAAAATCGAGTACCAACGAATCGATCTGACCTGTGTAAATAATGACCTCTTGTTAATTGTATGTAATTACAAACCTTCTTGTTTTCACCACATGGCCGTTAATGGGAGGGGAGTCGGGTGTTAGCCAACTTATTCTGGCAATTAGCCTTTGTCGAGTGAAGACCCTTTTTTGCGGCGCTGGTGGTATTGGGGGGAGGGGGGGGGAGTTAAGCCCACTCAGTGTCATTTCCCTGACATTTTATTTACAAATATTGTTTTTGGACTTGTCTTTCTTTTGCAAATCATACGAAGAGTAGTGGGGGAATTTTTGGGAAATTTGGAATTTTTCGCAATTGTTTAAAAGAGGACAAATAGAATATCTACATTGCAAAACAAAAAAAAATGTTTTTGGCTTATTACAACATTTTTATACTCTACAACACTATGTGTTGGGGGTATTAAAAGTTCGATTGGGCCAAAAATTATGAAACACCTCGAAATATTGGTTTCCCACATAGGTAAGTATATATGGAACTTCGTATCACGCCGAGCTGAGTCGATCTAGCTATGTATGTCCGTCTGTCCATGTTAATTTGTAATCACGCTACAGGTCGCAATCCGATCCTCATGAAATTTTGCATGGAGGTGGGGTTAAGGTCAGAATAGAAGCCTATTGTTTTTTGAGATGATCGAATAATATTAAGGGGATGAAATGGTCCAAAAACTGAAAAATCTCCTGATTTTGCAGTTGCTCTACAGGTCGCAATTATAAACCAATCGACGCGGAAGTTAGCATGGGTCTAAAGCTTAGGGCTGGGCAGAAGCCTTCCAATTTTGATGGTAATCGGGTAATATTTAGTGGGTGAAATATACCATAACATTTGTGCTAAATAAAAATCAAATTTTTCATTAAATTGCGAATATTTTTAATCCCGACGAATTCGCAAATAGTCGAACAGGTCAGTTCTGACCGTTACGTAGATGCCGATAGTAAATATGTAGGATATATATAGCGAAATATATTCAATGTATATATACAATGCCTATATCTCAAGAATGAATGGATCGATTTTGAAAAATTTTTTCAATTCAGAATGCCCTCTTGGCATAAAAGTATAAAATCTAAAAAAATAGCATAAACAGATACCAATAATGATATTAATAAAGATTTTGTAGTACTTTGTGACAATTTTTTATTTTTTCATATTTTTTATCGCATGAGATTTTTTCAATTTGACTTATAATATTGAAGTGTATATTTTGTAATAGTTTTTCACAGGTTGGGGTTATAATATACAGATTGCAATTATCGTCAGTTCCTCACGAAAATTTTCACAAAGGTAGGGTTAGGCCCAGAAGTGCCAGGCCTATTGTTTTTAAAGATGTACGCAATATATTTAGGGGTTTAAATGTACCAATAAAGGTCATAAATAGAATCCAAAGGACACGAAATCTCGCATGACGTTAGAGTTAAGGACAGCGAGTACAATGGACCATTTCTTTTGTGTGAAAAAAATACCAATATTTCCATTTTACAGAGACGCTGAAAATAACTTACAGGCGAATGGCAAATTTCTGGCTTTTTTATGCTGATTTCGTTGACGGATATAGCCAAATATCGTAGACAAGCAAATCATATAGATGAGTCCAATAAAAAAACAGAAAAATTTTCCTGATCACACAATTGAAACCAATCGACACGGAATTTTGCATGAGGATAGAGTTAAGTACAGGGAAGAAGTCTAGCAATTTGGTTGATCATTGGATTATATTTAGCTGTAAAATAGACCACAACAACTAACAGTACGATGGAGTGCGTAAACATTGGGCAAATGTCCCTGGTCAAAAACCAAGGGTAATGTCTGGGCCGTGCTCTATAACAAATTTTAAAAGCGAAATCTTCCAAAATGAATTTGTATCACATTGTCGGCCCCGCATGACTATAGCCTTTGCTTACTTGTTTTTGCGTGTTTATATAATTTTTATTTGCGTTTATTACAATTTAATTAATTCCAAAATGTCTATCATCAGATATAAGTTTTCCAAAACTACTTCCATATCCGTATCCTATACTTCGACGGCAATCTTATTTCCAAATTTCGAGATTGTAACTCTAGCGGTTTTCCCAAAATACAAATTGTACCAAATTTAGTACCATTTAGTACTTTTCGTGCACAAAAGTAATATTTCGAAAACTACCTCCATATACCAATCCTACTCTTCGACAGTAATGTTAATTTCAAATTTCTGCTTCATCCCTTCTTCTAAATCGTATTGCACCAAATTTAGTACCGTTTAGTACTTTTCGTGTGTACTCATACACTTCCAAAACTATTTCTTTACATCGACCCTACTCCGGATGTTTACTTCACATTTATAAGCGTTTTGGTTATTCAAAATGTTGAACCGTTGTGGGGGAGGTACGAGAAGGAGTGGACCTATATATCCTATATTCATATAAGGTCTTGTGTTACTAAACATATTGTGATGTATGAAATTTGAAGAGAATCGGGTGACAGACGGACGGGCAACGCTAGATCGACCGCAAATGTCCTGAAACAGATTTGGTCCAATATTTTCATCAACACAAGATATTTTATAATAATTATAGAGATCGGCCCATTCCTTCTGGTACCTACCCTCAAAGGGTCAAAGTTCTGAACAACCTAATCAATTATAAAATCCGAAACAAGCATCTAGTTCTCTTCATATTTCACACATACCATTATTCCTACTAACACAAGATCTGCTGGGAAGATGGAATATATCGCCCCACTCCTTCTGATACCTCCCACACCTCACCCACAAAGGGTCGTAACAAATCTGCGATTGTTTACAACTTGTTATATCTAAATATTTCTCTCAACCAGAAATCTGAAATGAATATGGAATTTATGATTTCGCATAAGAATGTCCGATTTTCTTGTAAGTTTGCCATACCAGTATTTTTATCTGCATCAGATAAAATATAAAAAGAGAATACTTTGGTCGATCGATATGGTACCTGATATGGTACATTTTCTAAAAATTTTCACAGTAATCAGACCAGGCACGTCGCAATATTTATATAATTTAGGTATTATTTAGGTCCGATTCAAAATGGACGATTTTGGCCCATTCCTTCGGAACCTACTCAATAGAGGGTCAACAATTTGAATAATCATAACAAAAGTCAAAATATATTTAAATAATCGAAAATTGGCTGAGGGTATACAACTGTCGGCAAAACTGACTGGTAATTCCAACTCTACCACTACACTCTATTTGATACGTATTTTCAGGAATACATGAATATCCAAATTCTGTACATCCACAGCGACCTATGTACCAAAATTCACAATTGCTGTCCTTTTCCCACACTTTATACCAAATTTAGTAATTTTTGAAGACTACACCACAAATTTCCTAAAAAACCCATTGTATATCTTCTTCACATCCATGATGGGCCCGAATACCAAAATTTATAATTCCACTCATAATCTTAACCTTTATATTAAATTTGTCCCCTTTTCTTGGCTAACATTTTTGTATAACCTCAAGCAAATTTTATGAATCGCAAGGTGACTGAATTCAAAATAATTTAAGTGACGTAGCTTTTGCTTCTTCTATTCACAAACACTTCGGTAACACACCTCGTCGTAGGCAATTTGTATGAAAATTTACCATTTCAATAATTTTGCACATTGCTATTGTTATTTGAAGGTGTTATACGATATTTCAAAAACAAATAACAATTTTTTTGTTGCTAACGAAAGAAAAGCAAAAAAAACACGTAAAAAAGGATATAACAAAACATACAAACAATTAACAAGGACTACAATCCCCACAATTATTGTTAACCTTTTGTATGTTTTCTTTCTGAAACGTCGGGTAGATATTTTGTTTCAATTATTTCAAATGTCGGGAGGGAGGGAGCAGGGGGTTGCAATTTCAATAAAGCTTTTCATTGTTTATTTGACTTTTACAGGCTGATTAACATGGGTTTGATGTTTAACCCTTTTAACCACCAGCTCCCCCTTCAACAACCAAATAGAAATTGCAAAAAAAAAAAAAATACAACAAATAATGTCCTGTCGTAAGTAGCCGTCTGGACAGTATGTAATGGAAGTAATTTTTATGCAATTGACGATTACATGCTAGAAGAAGACGAAGCAGTGGCAGAAGACTACTTAAAAATACACTTTCACTTGTAGGCACACATTTTTTTGTGTCTTTCGAATGGGGAAGGAAATAAATAATAAAAAACCTTGCTTGGTTTGGGGGTCAAAGAAGCCCTTCAAGGACTTGACAACGGTGGCCGGAGAGAAAAAACCCGAGCCGAGGGTTTAAAGGGGCTTCAGACGTCATCATGCAATTAGGGTCATTGTTAACATGAAATTTGCATTTAATTGGAGAGGAAGGGGCAAACAACTTGGGGGGAATGAGTGTTTAAAGGACCAAAAAGGACACTCTGGAAAGCTGCATAGGAAAATTACAAAAAATGCCTATTCTTCCAAGATATCAATGATAAATTATTGTCCACCTTACTTGAGATTAGAGAAGATTTTTCAATTTTTTATATTCGGCATGTCCAGGCTTATCTAATTTCCTGTCACAAATCCTCCAAGGATACATAAACAAAACTCTCGCTGCAACAAATCCGTCGAATGTTTTGTAGTTTTTAGGCTATAAACCTCTTAGATTTCATTTTTATCTGATTTTTACACAACAATTTTGTGAGCGATTTTCCCACTGGAGAACCACTTTGTTAAATACCGGGTGTCAGAGAGTAACTCTGAAATGGATCCTATTTTGAGTCGGTTATCACTGATGCAATATCTGAGATAAGTATTTGGACAAGTTTTTTTTTTTGGTTGCTTCCTCATGAATGAATTTTGAATTTTGGCACAAACAACCCTTAATCCAGGGCAAAACACTCCCTCCATAATCGCTCTCTCTTTTCTCTCAATGGCAACATCCCTACATAACATCCCGCCTCACAGTGATTAACACAGTGTGAATTTGTTTGTTTGCAACTTCCTAAATACTTTTATCATCAATTGGATCTAAGGTTGGATTTTCCGCTTACCTAATGTCACCTGATATTATTTGCAATCAACAACGGCCGATATCCTTGCTGCGAGGACCTTTGACATTCAGAGTTTTGTTTGATCGCACTAATTATTGCGCATGTAAATCATATCAAGATCGTAAAGGATCAAGAGTGTTTTGAAAATGTTTCCTCTCTTGTCTTTCTCTCGCCTTTATTGAAGTGAGAGATAACATTTGATTAAAAAAGTATTAGTAACAGGATGTCCTCTACTATCGTGCAATGTATCAGTTTTTTTGTCATTGTTTCCACTGTTTTGTAAACTTGGAGATTACACTTCTTGGGGACACTTTTGAACTGATTTTATTTTTGGCAACACAAAAAGGATTTATTACACAAGGTCCGACTGGAAAAGGACTAGCCCTGTAATAGGATGCTATTATAAAATGTTGATTGTATCAATGATAATGTTTCCTCAGAGAGAGGACTGGCAGGTCTTTTGATACAATAGTCTAACAAAAATGTTTATAAATGGAAACAATCTGGGTTTTCAAGAGGGTGGTCCTCCAGCTCGTCTATAAGGATTCCCAGGCTTTCCGATTCGTCTATAAGGGCTCACTAGATATGCAGCTTTTCTACGGTCATCCAAGTAGTCTACAGAAACTCTCTGGCATCAGGGTCGTCTATAGAAACTCTTTAGCCTCCAGCTCGCCTATAGGAACTCTTTAGCCTCCAGCTCGCCTATAGAAACTCTCTTGTCTTCAGCTCATCTATAGACCCTCTCTGACCCCTAGCGAGCCTATAGAGACAGTCTGGCCCTAGAGCTCGTCCAGAGAGACCCGCGTCCAAAGAGAGAGTCTATAGAGACAGTTTGGCCTCTAGCTTGTCTATAGAGATAATCTTGCCTTCAGCACTTCTGTAGAGACAACGTGGCTTCAAGTTTATCTATAGAGACAATTTGGCCTTCAGCTGAGCTACCAGCTCTCCTATAGGGAGAGCTGGGCCACCAGCTCGTCTATAGGGACAAACTGGGCCACCAGCTCGTCTATAGGGACAAACTGGGCCACCAGCTCGTCTATAGGGACAAGCTGGGCCACCAGCTCGTCTATAGGGACAAGCTGGGCCACCAGCTCGTCTATAGGGACAAGTTGGGCTACCAGCTCGTCTATAGGGACAAGCTGGGCCACCAGCTCGTCTATAGGGACAAGCTGGGACACCAGCTCGTCTATACAGACAGGCTGGGACACCAGCTCGTCTATACAGACAAGCTGGGAAACCAGCTCGTCTATAGAGACAAGCTGGGAAACCAGCTCGTCTATAGAGACAAGCTGGGAAACCAGCTCGTCTATAGAGACAAGCTGGGAAACCAGCTCGTCTATAGAGACAAGCTGGGAAACCAGCTCGTCTATAGAGACAAACTGGGAAACCAGCTCGTCTATAGAGACAAGCTGGGAAACCAGCTCGTCTATAGAGACAAGCTGGGAAACCAGCTCGTCTATAGAAGACAAGCTGGGACACCAGCTCGTCTATAGAGACTAGCTGGGACACCAGCTCGTCTATAGAAGACAAGCTGGGACACCAGCTCGTCTATAGAAGACCAGCTCGGGCACCAGTTCGTATATAGAAGAGCAGCTCGGGCACCAGTTCGTCTATAGGGACAAGCTGGGCCACCAGCTTGTCTATAGAGACATCCAATTCGGCTATGGAGACTCTCTGGCCCTCTACCTCGTCTATAGAGACTCTCTGACCATCTACCTCACCTATAGAGACTCTCTGGGCCTCCAGCACGCCTCTGGAAACTCTCTGACCTCCAACTCGTCTATAGACACAATCTGGCCTCTAGCTCCTCTATAGAGACAATCTGTCCTCCAGTTCGTCTTTAGAGACAATTTGGCATCTAACTCGTCGATAGAGACAATCTTGCCTTCAGCTCTTTTGTAGAGACAATGTGGCCTTAAGCTTTTTTATAGCGACATTTTGGCCTTCAGCTGGCCTAAGAGATTTTCTAGCTTCCAGCTCGTGTATAGGGACTTTCTGGACTCCAGCATGGCAATAGAGACCCTTTAGCCTCTAGCACGTTTGGAAACTTTATTACAGACTCGGCGTCTGTTCTATTGAAAAGAAGAGCCTGATTATTGAAAAATGTTCATAGGTATTTGCCTCCGTATACCTTGAAGTAATGATCCTTTAAATTAAGTCTTTCTTCTTCAGATAATAAATAAATAAATCAAAAAACTTTAAATCTCAATTATTGGCTATTTTTAAATCAAAATCAATTTCCAAAACGACCCTTGTTAGATAACCCTCTGCCAACTCATATTGACAGATTGGAAATTTTATTAATAGATTTGTTTTAAACTTATACTTCCCAATAATAGACCCCAAGGGCTCAGGAAATCAAAACAACAACCAAAGCCTTTAAACAGGCCAGGACATTTGTCAAAAAGCCAGAAAAGAAAATGGTCTTAATAAAAGACTCATGGCCAATAGCAATAAAATGGTTCGAAGAAATTGAAAAGGGTACATAATCAGATACAATTGATTTCAGACAGACAAACACACACTCATTCACACAAACATCCTTACAAGGATACCACTTCTCCTATACAAATATTTACAATGCGGCTTATTTACACCATGGATTATGGTGGGGAACGGCCACTAGTCACTGGACACAAAAAAAAAACGGGCAACTTAATTTCGAAAAAGAAAAGGCAGCAACACCGGAAAAGAAGCAAAGCCAACAAAAAGGAAAGCTGTTTCGAACAGAAAAAACAATAAATTGACCAAGCAGCCAACCATAATCAACCTCAGTGGCCAGAAATCACATTTGGACTAACTCACACAGCTCAACTCAATAAGTTTTAAAGTAAATATTTTATTATAGACCGGGGAGAATGTGTTGGGCAATGTTGTGTGGCCTGCCGGACCATTTGGTAAAAAGGACATCCTTTAATCACAAAGAATGTTTGGCAGGGTAGCTGCTCCACAAAAAGATGTGAAATGTCCACACAAAAGGTGTTACAATTTTGATTTTCCTTCTATGTCTTTATACCGGTGCTACTACTGCTGCTGCCGATGACCGTTGCTGTGGTGGTCCCAAAAAAGGAGTAACATATGCCAGCCAAGCAGCCAGACTGAAGGTTACTTCCGGTCAATTTGTTAGCATTGTGTGAAAACATATTTTCTCTTTTGGTTGATTTTCAAAGGAGAAGAATTCAGATTTATAGAAATCACGTATGAAAATAATATTTTGAAATATAATATTTAGACAAAAAATTCAATTTGGATTGGGGACTTAAAACTTTAAGTTTATTTAAGTAAATATTTTAAAGACATTCAGTTTTGAAAAGATTTCTGTAGACAGAAGGCATATAAAAGATATTCGGTAGGTTATTATGGGCATGGTCCCCTTTAATAGTGCCTCTGAGTGTAAGTTAAGTAAAACAATTGGGAGAGCATTAAAACGACTTCTGTAGAGAGAAGCACTTGAAATACCTTTGCCTGTAAATTATATCTCTATAGACATTGGAACGGTCTTTCTTTTAAAGGTATTCTTTAGAGAGAAGAAAAATATTCAAGGTTTTTAATAGTGAGAAGGTCCACAAGAGACTATAGAGAGAATATGTTATACAGATCTCCATTGAATTGAGAGCTTTAAAAGCTCTCTACAGTGTGAAGTCAATTATAATGTCTTCTCTAAAGAGATAACATTTAAGACATCTTTAGCAGAGAGAAGACCATTATAATTCATTTGTCCCTCCAGCTGGTCTTTAGAGACATTTGGCCTCCAGCTCGTCTATGGAGACAATCTGGCCTCCAGATTCTCTATGAAGACAGTCTGGCCTCCAGCTCGTCCATTGAGATAATCGGGCTTGCAGCTCGTCTATTGAGACAATCTGGCCTACAGCTCGTCTATTGGACAATCTGGCCTCCAACACGTCTTTTGAGATAATTTGGCCTTCCGCTTGTCTATTGAGATAATCTGGCCTCCAGTTCGTCTATGGGGAAAATCTGGCTCCCAGCTCGTCTATGGAGACAATCTGGCTTCCAGTTTATCTATGAAGACAATGTGGCATGCAGCTTGCCTACAGAGACAATCTGGCCTGCAGCTCGTCTATGGAGACAATCCGGGTTTCAGCTCGTCTATAGAGACAATCCGGGTTTCAGCTCGTCTTTAGAGACAATCTGGGCTCCAGTTCGTCTATGGAGACAATCTGGCCTCCAGCTTGTCTATGGAGACAATCTGGCCTCCAGCTTGTCTATGGAGACAATCTGGCCTCCAGCTTGTCTATGGAGACAATCTGGCCTCCAGCTTGTCTATAGTGACAATCTGGCGTCCAGCTTGTCTATGGAGACAATCTGGCTTGCAGCTCGTCTATAGAGACAATCTGGCCTCCAGCTTGTCTATGGAGACAATCTGGCCTCCAGCTTGTCTATGGAGACAATCTGGCCTCCAGCTTGTCTATGGAGACAATCTGGCCTGCAGCTCGTCTAAGGAGACAATGTGACTTCCGCCTCGTCTATGGAGACAATCTGGCCTCCAGCGCGTCTGTGGAGACAATCTGACCTCCAGCGCGTCTGTGGAGACAATATGGACACCAGCTCGTCTATAGCAACAATCTGACCTGCAGCTTGTCTATACATACTTCTGGCCTGCAATTCGTCTATAGAGACAATCTGGACTGCAGCTCGTCTATAGAGACAATCTAACCTCCAGGCTCGTCTATATAGAAACAATCTGGTCTGCAGCTTGTCTATGCAGTTCGTCTATAGAGACAATTTGGCCTCTAGGTTGTCTAAGGAGACAATCTGGCCTCCAGCTTGTCTATGGACACAATCTGGCCTCCAGCTCATCTATGAAGACAATCTGGCCTCCAGCTCATCTATGAAGACAATCTGGCCTCCAGCTTGTCTATGGGGACAATCTGGCCTCCAGCTTGTCTATGGAGACAATCTGGCCTCCAACTCGTCTATGTAGACAATCTGGCCTCCAACTCATGTATAAAGACTCTTTGGAAGAAGGTCTAATATAGGCAGAAATAATATCTTTTCGAGGTTAGCCATTATGCGAATGAATTTTTAAAGGCCATTGTAATATATCTGTTCATACAAAAATTAGTGTTAGTAATTGATGTATGCGTGAATTGATTTTGTTTCTGCAAACTTCACGTGGAAGGTAACGTCAATACCAAGGTTTCTATGTATAAATTGTCTATGAATATTTACATATGCATTCATTTTGAAATATTTATGTGTGGGTCAATATTGAAATTATGAAATTTGGAAGGAAGTTCGCCAATTGGATCAAGTAGAAGCTAGTTTTTAAGTGAAGTACTTAAAAGAGTTAGTCTTAAAAGGCGGATTCCTGGCGTTTAAGTTAGATTTAGATCCGGATGCACGGATTTCGAGGGAATCTTAATCCGAAAATGTGGAAAAATGGAGAAATTGTCCTCTCTATTTAGGTTTCTTTGCGATGTAAACTTTCAAAACACCTTCTTTTTTAGCTTACTTTCATAATCTGCTTAATTTTCCTTGTAATTATTTTTGTGTAGCACAGTGGTATTTTTTTTTTTAAATGTTAATCGTTTGGGAGGAGATTCAAGAGGACTGATATTGTTCATCACTGAAGTTTGGTAAAAATGTAACGATGAACCAAGCTTGGACCAAATCTGATATCCACTCCACGAGTTATCGTGCGCCTTGACAGATAGAGGGACGCTAGACTAAAAGTCCTGCATGGGATTTCTTCCAAGTAGATCTGGGGCTTAATACCAATATTTTGATGAGTCACATTTTGGGCCTTTCAAATGGTATGACTGAGAGTATTATTAAAACTGAATACTTTCCAAAGGTCTCCTTTAGACAAACGCTTTTGCAGGTTATCTGTAAACACAAGGCCTGTACAAAGGAAGCAGACTTTTTACAAATTTTCCTTATTCCAGAAATATTAATTTTTTAAGGGACTCTACAAGTAGAATAAAATTTACAGGTTCTCTATAGAGAGACAATTTTAAGATTTTCTAAATGAAAGCAGATCTAACACAGTTCTTATATACGTATAAGATCTATTCATTCTGTTTTGTGTGCCTCATCATAAAACAAATTTCAGGAATTCCCTTTTCTCGCAAGACACGTCTAGACAATTTGAACAGAAATTTACTTAATATTATACAAACTACCGACATCTGCTAATATCCTTGGAGCCTTACAGAAGCACTGCTAAGTGGAACACTTCTCCGAAGAAGTCTTTCTTCGCATAACCTAACTTCCCCAGATCTGTGTGACAAAAGTCACTTAATAATCACTGGCGCCAGAGTTCGTGGGAATTGTTTGGCTGGCTGATAAAAATTTACATTAAATTTACATAACAGAGAATATTATTCCAGGATCACTTCAAAGATTCGTGACAAACAAAAAAGGATTTCATGTTTGCACACAAGTGTCAAAATTAACGCAGCGCTCATTAAATGCTTGTTAACAATAATAAGTGGCAAAAAATATTTTCCAGTTCCAAATGGGTTTGGGAACGGAGAGGAAGAGGAGGAGAAGTGTTTGGTTAAGTATGTGACTGCTGTTGGGCAGACGTTGTTTTTCACACAACAGCAAGAAGGACAACAACAGCGGTGGCGGCAGCAGCAGTTTTGTTTCAAGTGGCAATCATCAACACCCGAACTCGAACTCTTACTTGTGTATATGTGTGGAGCGAAACTTTATGAAATTGTCGCTAATTACTTTTGCTACATGTTGTATGTTGTGTTACATGCAACTTATAACATGTCCTAGTGCCTTGTGTCCTGCCAACGCCGTCATAATGGCCACATGTGTAACACGAAACCACAATTATCGCCCCATACATGCTAAAGGACCTTCTATGTAAGGATAATGATGACAATGCCAGCACAGGCGACAGAAATGGAATGGGAGACAGAAGGGTGTTTTCCAAAGAACTGTAAATTTTAAGAGTTCTTGTTTCATAACAACAACACTCCAAATTACGAAATTATTCCACAAAAGATATTCCTCTCTCCTCCTCGTGATTAGTATTGATCACCACTCAATTCGTCATGAAATTTGTTGCACCTTCTTTATTTTCCACTCTCCAAATCATATGCCTCAACTTTCGCTATGGTTGTCGGATTGCCAAATTTGCCATAACATAATAGAGTTGTTGAAATTTCTTTTGAGGAGAAAAACATCTAAATTTTTTATAGATTTTTCCACAAATTTTAAAATCTAACAACGAATTTGTCACAAATCATCTGGGTGATAATTGATCGATTAGATGGTTAGCAGGCCGCAACATCACCCCATGTTTGACCGAAAACAAAAACAAAACAACGTGTATGACATGTCTCCTGGGCATTGTCGACACTCTCCAGTCTGTGGTCGACCAATTAAACCGACAGTGTAACGAATCAATTTTTTACATTTGCTGTAGGGTAACCAGTGAAAAAGGAAAAATAAGAGATTTTTGGCGCAAAATCTGGCAAATTGTGCAAAATTAACAAAAGGCCTGTTTGGCCTGTGCGACGGCTGGTTGTTGGTTGTGTGTCTGTGTTTCAGCTCCTCAATAATAATGACCAATAATTAAGCATGAAATTCCAATTTTATGCTTTGCAACACATGCCAAAGGACCAAAATTGAAGAATTTTATCCCAAAAATTGTGTGATTTTTTTTTTCTGTGGTAATAATGTCATCGTTTTCATGCCTATTATGGCAGAGGAAAGTGTAGCAAATTTTAGGGAAATCTCTGAATTTTGTAAGGATGAGTGAGAAATTTAAAAGGAAAATTTTTCTAAGCATTCTAGCTACTTTTTTTCGTTACTATAATATAGAATACTAGAATAATACTTTACAGTAGAAGAAAAAACTACTTACATACTGTTGTACTCTAGTTATTTTCGGGCGTCCGATTCAAGGATATATTAGGGAATTATACATCAAAAAAGTCAAAAAATCGGACCATTTCTACTGGTACATCCCCCACATAGGGTTCAAGATTTTGAAACACAAAACGCTCAAAGAAAGCGAAATAAGCATCTAACTCTCCTCAAATTTCACACATACAACATCAGCAGAAATGGTTCGAAAAGTAAAGAAGTGACTTGATCGAAACCAGTGTCGCAGTGGCCAAATTTCACAATTCTGGCTAACATGGATTGTCCAATTCAAAGCATTTTATTTCTAGTACATTTTAGTACTTTTCGTACCCTTATAGTACGAATTTCGAAAAGCCCAACTTTATCACACGCAGAAGCACCAAGGCTGGCCTTCAAGATTTCAGCTTCTAGATCAGTCAGTTATTTCACTACATCTTTATATATAAGAAGTAAGCAAAGTCTATAGTCGTGCGCGGCCGACCATGTGTTACCCTACAACACCATAATATATTTGGAAAATATAATTGGTTCGAACCCAGTGTTTTGTTAATAACGCCATACAGTTCTGCAAAAATGTTACCTTTGATTTTCGACCGATGACTTTTACCCCTATATATACGCCATCTGCCGTGCTAGTAGAACATGCTAGACCAAAGCCTGTCCTAAATTCCAACCTCATGCGAAATTCCGTGCCGATTGGTCTTTAATTGTGACCTGTACAGCGACTACAAAATCTGACAAATTTTCAGTTAGTCCTTTTTAATCCCTAAATATTTTGTTTTCGTCATCAAAAGCAATAGGCTTCTATTCTGACCCTAACTCCATCTAAATGCTAAATTTCGTGAGGAGGATCATAATTCCAACCTGTAGAGTGATTACATCTCAGCTCTGGGAGTTACTAAAATTAACTTATTTTATCATAATTCCCAAATCATATCCTTTTTCATTGAACATACCGCACCCACAACTCATACTCATGCTACAACACCAACCTGCCACCCAATCTGTGATGTATTTATTTCAAAAGTCCATTTGTTGACCCCCACCCCCCGACCCCACCTCATCCATAACGGGAAATTTATTGTCAATTTTCTCAACAAACCAAATCTGTGTGGCCAAAAAAAGTTTTTTGTTTTCTCCGGTTCAACATTTCGGGTGACATGAGCAAAAATTGTTCCAAACATAAATTGTCCACAATATTTTTTTCAAATGTTCGCATTTTTGTTTTATTTCTAAAACAAAAATGCAGAAAAAATAGTCGCACATGAAAAAATGTCCGAAAATTGTAGTGAAGTCATTTCAGGATATTTTTGTGTTGGTCAGTAGTTTCACAAGTTTATCGATGAAATTTATTACGTTGTTAGACGAAACTCAATTGTAGAGTAGGGGACGATGGGGTGTGGGAGGAAAAGGATTTCGGTGCGGCAAAAACTAATCCTTTATACGCTACATCCTGGCGGAATTATGGGAAATAGTTAGGATTATACTAAGCCTGAAGTCAATGTTTCTCGGACCTTGATAAGAAGTTATTACTAATGTTTACAAATTGAATAGAATTTTTCTTCCGAACGTGTCTTGGATATGGACCTCATAATGTCGGAAGAGTTACACATTGCCTGACGAACATAGTAGACCTATCCCACATTCATTCCATGCTGGCGAGGAATTTAGCCAGCAACAACTTGTCATTCGGCACTACTCATATGTCAAGTATTTCTAAACTTTCCGGTGTTTTGTCCACTCACATGCAGTTGTGTTGTTGTAATTGATGTTGTTGTTGCTGCCTTTTTTCGCAGTAGTTTTGTGACAGCAAATCATTGTTGTCATGTGTTGTAGCAAAGAGTAGTCGTTGAAGTTTTGAAGTTCCAATGAATAACGGGGGAGAGTTGAGGGTCAGTTGGATGGATGACTGCTGCTGTTACTGAGTCTGTAGTTAGTGCTGATTTCACTTTTGTTAGTTGTTTATGCTGTTTTTGTTGTTTTTGTTGCTGTCAGTTAGTCAGTCAAATTTACTTGGAGAACACGTAGAGTACTTTGTTTTAACATATCCTCTCTACAAGCAACTCAAACCGAGTGTCATCAGGAGCACCAGCAGTAGTAGAGGAGACAGCAGTTTCAGATGGAGGAAATTATTTAAAGGTGAAAAATCAAATAGGAAAGTTATAGAAATTCTTTTATAGGCATATGCGGAAAAGTACTTTTGGGAGGAGACCTTTGAAGGGATTTCCAATATAAATTCGAGCAGTCAAAAAAAAAAAAAATCTTTTGGGAAGACTCCTATGTATGGAATACATTGAGAGGTCCTCTAGAGGTAGAAGAACTTAGTTTATAGAGTTGGAATCCTGAAATTTTATATTGACGTCACTGTAGGTGTCTGCAGTTGAGAGAAAAAGGTGATTTTGGAAATTCGTAAAAATGCAAAATGCCACATAATGTACCGTTAATTGTTGGAATAGAGATGGAATTCAGAAATTTGGTATCGAAATCATTGTTGGCATATCAGGTGGAGAGCAGGCAGTGGTAATAAATTTGGGAATTTGGGAACGTCTTCTCATAGAAGACCAGAAAGGCTTCTCGTTGAAGACCAGTAGGTCTTCTCATAGAAGACCAGATGATGTTCTCATAGAAGACCAGAAGATTTTCTCATAGAAGACCAGAAAATCTTCTTATAGAAGGCCAGAAGATTTTCTCATAGAAGACCAAAAGATTTTCTCATAGAAGACCAGAAGACAGGAAGATCTTCTCATAGAAGACCAGAAAATGACATGATAGAAGACAAGAAAAAGGTCTTCTCATATAAGACTGGAATGTCTTCTCATAGACGACCAGACGGAAGGTCTTCTCATAGAAGACCAAAAGATTTTCTCATAGAAGACAGGAAGATCTTCTCATAGAAGACCAGAAAATGACATGATAGAAGACAAGACGACCAGACGGAAGGTCTTTTCATAGAAGACCAGAAGGTCTTCTCATAGAAGACCAGAAGGTCTTCTCATAGAAGACCAGAAGGTCTTCCCATAGATGACCAGAAGGTCTTCCCATAGATGTCCAGAAGGTCTTCTCATAGAAGACCAGAAGGTCTTCTCATAGAAGACCTGAAAGTCTTCTCATAGAAGACCAGAAGGTTATCTCATAAAAGACCAGAAGGTCTTCTCATAGAAGACCAGAAGGTCAGAAGGTCTTCTCATAGAAGACCAGAAGGTCAGAAGGTCTTCTCATAGAAAACCAGAAGGTCAGAAGGTCTTCTCATAGAAGACCAGAAGGTCTTCTCATAGAAGACCTGAAAGTCTTCTCATAGAAGATCAGAAGGTTATCTCATAAAAGACCAGTAGGTCTTCTCAAAGAAGACCAGAAGGTCTTCTCATAGAAGACCAGAAGGTCTTCTCATAGAAGACCAGAAAAAGGTCTTCTCATAGAAGACCAGAAAAAGGTCTTCTCATAGAAGACCAGAAAAAGGTCTTCTCATAGAAGACCAGAAAAAGGTCTTCTCATAGAAGACCAGAAAAAGGTCTTCTCATAGAAGACCAGAAAAGGTCTTCTCATAGATGACCAGAAAAAGGTCTTCTCATAGAAGACCAGAAAAAGGTCTTCTCATAGAAGACCAGAAAAAGGTCTTCTCATAGAAGACCAGAAAAAGGTCTTCTCATAGAAGATCAGAAAAAGGTCTTCTCATAGAAGATCAGAAAAAGGTCTTCTCATAGAAGACCTGAAAGTCTTCTCATAGAAGATCAGAAGGTTATCTCATAAAAGACCAGAAGGTCTTCTCATAGAAGGTCTTCTCATAGAAGACCAGAAGGTCTTCTCATAGAAGACCTCATAGAAGACCAGAAAAAGGTCTTCTCATAGAAGACCAGAAAAAGGTCTTCTCATAGAAGACCAGAAAAACGTCTTCTCATAGAAGACCAGAAGGTCTTCTCATAGAAGACCAGAAAAAGGTCTTCTCATAGAAGACCAGAAAAAGGTCTTCTCATAGAAGACCAGAAAAAGGTCTTCTCATAGAAGACCAGAAAAAGGTCTTCTCATAGAAGATCAGAAAAAGGTCTTCTCATAGAAGATCAGAAAAAGGTCTTCTCATAGAAGACCTGAAAGTCTTCTCATAGAAGATCAGAAGGTTATCTCATAAAAGACCAGAAGGTCTTCTCACAGAAGGTCTTCTCATAGAAGACCAGAAGGTCTTCTCATAGAAGACCAGAAAAAGGTCTTCTCATAGAAGACCAGAAAAAGGTCTTCTCATAGAAGACCAGAAAAAGGTCTTCTCATAGAAGACCAGAAAAAGGTCTTCTCATAGAAGACCAGAAGGTCTTCTCTTCTCATAGAAGACCAGAAAAAGGTCTTCTCATAGAAGACCAGAAAAAGGTGTTCTCATAGAAGACCAGAAGGTATTCTCATAGAAGACCAGAAGGTATTCTCTTAGAAGACCAGAAGGTATTCTCTTAGAAGACCAGAAGGTCTTCTCATAGAAGACCTGAAAAAGGCCTTCTCATAGAAGACCTGAAAAAGGCCTTCTCATAGAAGACCAGAAAAAGGTCTTCTCATAGAAGACCAGAAAAAGGTATTCTCATGGAAGACTGGAAGGTCTTCTCATGGAAGACTGGAAGGTCTTCTCATGGAAGACTGGAAGGTCTTCACATGGAAGACTGGAAGGTCTTCTCATGGAAGACTGGAAGGTTTTCTCATGGAAGACTGGAAGGTCTTCTCATGGAAGACTGGAAGGTCTTCTCATGGAAGACTGGAAGGCCTTCTCATAGAAGTCTGGAAGGCCATCTCATAGAAGTCTGGAAGGTATTCGCCGAGACATCAGGAAATATATTTCTCATAGCAGACCTTGTATGAAACCATTGTCCCATTATATATACGATTTCCTTGACCTGTCATACCTCTCGTATGGAATTTGTCAATGATGCCAACGAACGACAATAGAAACAAAATCCTTACTAAAATGTGAAGCAGCAGCATCAATTCATGTGCGAAATTTCTTCATATTTCTCTCTCTCTCTACATCTCCCAATTCACTTGATGTTGTTGTTGTGGAAGTTGATGATGCCTCGTCGCTTCGTCGTCAGGCATCAAATGTCGAGCGGCTACTTTTTTAATTGTTACAACTCTTTTTTTTTACTCTCCCGCTCGATTGTGATTTTCTGCTGGCCCTTTCGCTGTGCTGTGAAAATCTAAACTTTTTTGGTGTTGTTGTTTTTGCATTTTTACATTAAACTGATTGCATGACATTGTTTAGCCGAGCAAGTGGTTTAGAAGTGATGGTTAAAGTTTAGTTTTCCATGGTTGTTGGCTTTTGTTCGTTTCGTTTCGTTTCGTTTCGCTTGGCGTTTTTGTTTTTGCCCTCTGCCCCCCTCTCCATCACATGCATGCTGATAGACATGTTGTGTTAGTGTGGGAGTGTGTGTGTCTGCGTATTTGTTGCAGTGTCCTGGATATGTTGGTGTCATTTATTTACTCTGTTTCCGCTAAAGTGGTTCCACTTTGTGCTATTTAATCCTTGTGAAAACTAAAACGACTCGTGGCGGCGGCAGCAGCATCAATGCTAGGGAATGGAGAAATAGATGTAAAATGAACACATTGCTATACACCTACACATTCACTCCCGCTCACACACACACACACACACAGACACAAAAATAAACTTTGAAATACTAACAGTTGATGGTTGTTGAGACAATTTTTTTTCCAGTGTTTTGTTTTGAAATATTTTAAAGTTTAAATCCGCAGAAAAAAATTGTTGTTGAAGTTTCACCGAAAAATCGATTAATAAATAAAACAAAAGATAGTTTAGGAGGATAAGGGAGCATACAGGTTTTAGATAACAATGCATCTTCGAAGCCCTACTACCGATATTGTAAGTAAGTAGTACTAGCAAGTTTACGCTACTTCGTCGACCAAAAGTTTATTTAAAAATTAAATTGTTTCTTCAATCTAAAAATTAAATTAGTTTTTAGTACTCGAAATGCACAGTTTGAGAAACAATTATTTAATCAAAATTTTATACATCGTACTAAATTTTCAGACTCTCAAGATTTTATATTTTATTCAAGTTTTTCCTTTTTCGAAAATAAACACTAAAAAGTCTTTGATTTCATTTATTTTAAAGTTTACCGAGGATGAAATGAGTAAAACCATTGCGCAATGGAGCCAATCCCATATATCTGCTCAAAACTCCATAAGTAGACCCCAACGACTCCATATGTAGACCGCAGAAGCTAACATTGATCTTAATACCCAATTTCAGAATTTCAGTGCTATCCCTTTGCACTTTATCGAATTTGGTAACATTTAGTACTCTTTGGACAATTAAAGTATGAATTTTCAAAGCTATTACCGTATCTCAACCCCAAATACAAAGAGACAACTCAATTTAAAATTTCAGGACTTCAGCACTATCCCTTCACCCAATTTTATCATTTGGTATTTTTCGAATAATTATAGTACATATTTCAAAACAACATCCATATCTCAATTTCATATACAAACAGAGAAGCAAAATATGAAATTTGAGGATTCAGGCCATCCCTTCAACCAATGTCAAATTTAGTACCATTTAGTACTTTTCGTACAAATATAGGAAGCATTTCCAAACCACCGCCAAATCTTATTATCAATTAATCCAAACCGCAGTAATCTTAATATCAAGTTTCAGAAGTTTATCTTTATACCTTCAGCCAACGCAAAATTAAACTCTTAAATCAAACTCTTCACTCAATACCCCCAACGCTAAATCTGACGCATGAATACAATTAGTAATCTAAATCCCAAATTTCAGAATTTTGTCTCCATTTCTTCTAACAAATTTAGTACTATCTAGTATTTTTCGTTCAAATATAGCGCACATTTTCAAAATCGCCTCCAACTGTAACATCCATTCAAATTTCAGAAATTCAGCTCTATTCCTTAACCCAAAAAGCAATTTAGTACTTTTTTTACAATTATAGTACAAATTGCCAAATCCATCTTCATATCTCATTCCTAGATACCAACAGAGACCTTAATATCAACTTTGAGGATTCCAGCTCTATCCATTCACCCGAAGTCAATTTAGTACCATTTTGAACTTTTTCTTCAAATATTGGATGCATTTCCAAAGAAAACTAACTATCAAATTTCAGAATTTTATCTACATTCCTTCACCTAATACCAAGTATAGTACCATATAGTACTTTTCGAACAATTAAAGTACACATTTCCGAAACCATCTCTATATGTCCTGGCTATATATGAACAGCGACCCTAACATCAAGCATTATCTGCATTATCTATTCACTCACTACCGAATTGGACCAAATATAGTACTATTTAATACTTTTCGTGCACTTGTAGTACACATTTCTAAAACCACATCTTTATTACGAACCTACTACTAACAGAGACGCCAATACAAAATTTCAGCTTCATTCATTCACCCTAGACCAAAATTTTCCAAATTTAGTACCATTTAGTACAGGTCCCTCACTTAGCATAGGATGATTTATCAGGATGATCACAATGGACCAACAGGTCTCCGAGGGGAGTGGTGTATGTATCCTACACTCTAATAGTGTGTCTTTTTCCGAATTTCTTAATCCCAGCTCCATCGGTTCATCACAATTCCAATTTGTACCAAATTTAGTACCATTTAGTACACGAATTTCCAAACCTTCGTACATACAACAATAATACACTCCCACAGTGATCCCAACTACAAATTTTGGGATTCCATCCCTGTTGGTTCGCCAAATATAAATTGTACTTTATTTAGTACATTTTAGTACATATAACTACAAATTTTCAAAACTACCTCTATTTCCCAATCCTACACTCCTACAGTAATCTTATTTCCAATTTTCAGGATACCAGCTCAAGTGGTTCACCCAAATCCAATTTGTACCCAATTTAGTACACTAAAGTTTTTTACAATTTTTCACAACAACCATCATACAGTCCAACAGAAATTTTATTTTCGGATTTTAGGATTTCAACGTTACCACTTAACCCAAAATTTATATTGTACCCAATTTAGTACCATTTAGTACACGTAAGTACGAATTTCCAAAACTACCTTCATTTTTCAGTCCTAGTTTACAATATAAATCTTATTTCTAAATTTCATTTATTTGTACTTAATTTTGTAACATTTAGTAGACATGAGTACGAATTTCCAAAATACCAGTCCTAGAACGCAATAGCAATCTTATTTCTAAATGTCAGAATCCTAGGTCTCTCTCGGTACACCCAAATCGTAATTGTATCAAATTTGGTACCATTTAGTACTTGTCGTGTACATAAGTACGAATTTCGAAAACTTCCTCCATATCCCAATCTTACACTCCGCCAGAAATATAATTTTAAACTTTAGGACTCCAGCTCCATCCGTTCCTCCAAATTCAAATCGTATTTAATTAAGTACCGTTTAGTACTTTTTGTGCACATTTCCAAAACTACCTCCTTCTCAATTTTGATTCTTATTTCAAATTTCAAGTGTTTAGCTCTAACCGTTCACATGATACGAAACTGTACTAAATATAGTACATTTTAGTATTTTTCGTACACTTATGGTGCGAAACTCCAAAAACCCTTTGGCACATGTATAATGTACTACATTTAGTACCTTTTATTACTTTTTGTACCGTTCTAGTACGATTTTCCAAAACTACCCACATTCCTCAGTCCTAGAATGCAATAGAAATATTTTTTTCTAAATTTCAGGATGCCAGCTCTATCGGTTTACCCACATCGAAATTAAACTAAATTTAGTACTTTTTGTGCACATAAGTACAAATTTTGAAAACTTCCTCCATATCCCAATTCTACACTCAGTCAGTAATATTGATATCAAATTTCAGGATTCCAGCTTTATCTGTTGTAAGGAAGTAGTTTTGGAAGTGTGTACTTCTCCATGAGTACACACTTCCAAAACTACTTCCTTACATCGACTCTACAGGGTGAGATAAAAATCTGCAACAAAGTCAACCGCCATAATTTTTTTTTTTTTAAATGAAATGTCGGAAATAGCATAAAATTTTAGAATAAGTTTAGATTTGTTCGAATTGGTCACCTCTTGCACGAATTATGGCCTTCAAACGGCCAATGAAACCTTTACACGCTTGCCGAATGTTGCTCTGCGGTATTTTGTCCCATTCCCGGCGAGGCGCTTACTTGAGGTGATCGACACTTTGGTATTTTTTAGTGAACATCTTTCTTTAGCTTCAGCCGTTTCGCCTGGGCGTTGATGAATAGTTAAATCAGTAATGATTATTTTCAGTAATACTATAAATGAGAAATGTGGTCCAGATCTTCTGTGGAAAAAACTGCTATAGTTTTGCTTCTTTTACGTACACTGGTGGCCAAAACTAAAACAACTTAAATCGCAAAGACAATAAATGTCCTGTAACTTTTACAAAAATAAACAAATCGTAATTATTTTTCCAGTTTTAAATGAGGGGTTTAATTCACTTTTAAGAAACTAAAAATAAAAATACAAAAATAATTTTGAACGAAAAATAATATGTGGAAAATTAAAATGACCCAATTTTTGCTTGGTCAAAACTAAAGCAACTTTTGATTTTTTTATTTTAAAATAATTAAATTTTGGCTAGTAGTCGATAGCATAACCATTTTTTTTGATAGCAGCTGCACACCTACGACGCATTGAATCTATAACACGCTCAATTTGATCCTTGGGTGTGCTTTCCCAGGCACCCCGATTTCTTTAGAAAATGTTGTGCTTATTTATTTCCGAATCTCTCTTGATCTTCCTATCTACGATACTCCAAAGGTTTTCTAAGGAGTTTAGGTCAGGTGATTGTGCCGGCCCGCAACCAATATTTGACAAGTTTTGATACAAGTTTGGGATCATTGTCATGCTGAAACACCCAAATCAGCCGAATATTTTACTCAGCGTAAGGGAACAACGTGATGTCCAACACATCTTTGTAAACAAACCGATCCACAACTTCCTTTATTTTATGGATAGGCCCAAGTCCATAGAAAGAAAAACAGCGCCACTCCATTTTTGACCCTCCCTCATGCTTCACTGTACCTTTGCAACACTACGGCTTGAGTCCGTCATTTTTTGGTCTTCTCACCGTAAAATTTTTCACGTCTGAGCCCTTAATATTAAACGTAGACTCATCCCAGAAATAATGTTTTTTCCATTGAGCTTGATTCCACTTAATATTATCGTTTCCGAAAGCCTTTCTGATTTTTTCAGATATAAAAGGTTTTTTTGATGTCTTACGGACATGCAGACCAGCTGCCACTACTCGTCTACGCACTGATCTCGAGCTTATATCCAATGATTGCTCTCTCACCAATCCAGTTGTACTCTTAAATAGTTGTTTTTTATTTCTCTCACAATTTGTGGATCAGCACGGGCTGAAGTTTTTCACGGCCTTCATCCGTTATAGACTGTTACTACTGATCCAGTTTCAAAAAACCGACTTAGTATACAGAAATAATTATGAAATCACATAAATATTTATGAAATATTTCTCGGGAATCATTTTCTGTGATATGTTGTTTTGATAGTCACTGATAATTTGCTGTTTTATTCAGGTACTGGAATTTTGGTTTTATGTTTTAGGTTTTTAGAAAGTGAATAAAGTACCTAATTTAAAACAAGAAAAACTTTCTCATTTTCTTAATTTTTGAAAAAGTTACAGGGCATTCATTCTCCTTGTAATTTCAGTTGCTTTAATTTTGGTCACCAGTGTATGTGTCAAATTATTGTAGAGGTCTTCTTGTCAATCCTACTCTCAATCAATCCTACTCCTCTTACGGTATCCATTAAATTATGTTTATTCACATTCAAATGTTTTAGATAGTATTTAAAACTTTCATGCTTTTCTTCTTTGCCTTTTTCAGGGCTTCAAAAAATTGCAATAGAAAACAAATCCCCAAAAAACTGAATTCAGAATTTTCAATCTGTAACAAAACAATTACTCTTTTTTTCTAATCAGTGCAACTTCCGGTAATCACATACCTAACTGCATAAATTACAAATGCAGTGCACTGCTACAACACACACACATGTATTTTGTTTAGATGCTTGTTATCATCGTTCTGATGCCTGATGAAATGGAACCTGTACAGGGCTCAAGTGTGGATGGATATCAGCGCCATTGAATATGGAATAGAATTCGGATTATTTGTGTCTACAAGCGGATATATAAATATTCATAGAGGAATAGACATAAATGTATAAATGTTTGATGAATGTCCATCGGGGCGAGAGAAAAAGAGAGAGGGAGAGAGCGATAGAGTTGTGTATTGTGTCATTTTAGTTGTTGTCGTTTTTCTAACAACAACTGAAACGACAAAGGAAACAAACACTTGCACAAGCCATAAAATGCAACTACGACACCAGTCCAGTTGCATAGATGGGGTAATTTGATACAACTTGTCAATTGCATTGAGTGGTGATGTGACACAACACAGAGGGAGAGAGGGAGAGGAACATTGTATGGGTATCTGTGATAATCTCCAGGGATAAGTAAATGTTTTTTTGCTTTTGTATCTAGCACTAAAATGTTATGAACTTGTAATGTTTATTTTCCGGAGGAGATTAGCAGGTGCAATGATAACACTTTTTTGAGGTCTCCATTTCAAAAACAGTTTTCAAATTGATAAAAGTATTCGTTATCTGTTATGGGATATGTTGGATAATAAACAAGAAAATATGTTTTATTATTATTTATTTTGCAAACGATTTATTTTCATTTCTTGATTTTATTGTTCCGATTCCAAGGCTCTTCATTGTTGTCTGTAACAGTTATAGCAATATCGAATAATTTTTATCGCTTGTTGTTCTCATTGTCGCTATCCATTTTATACGGCTCAATAAAAGTCCATTGGTCATAACACAAAATTTATCCATGTTCCACCAACAGCTTGGTCTCGGATATTTGTAACTGGCGGGTGCGTTCTGTTTGTTGTGTTGAGACAAACAGAGCAATTATGAAAATCTGTTCACACACCATTGATTTGCTAACGCAAATGAGGCCGCAATAAAATAAATAAATGAAAAGTCCACTTGTTTGTGTTGTTGACGAAAGTTGTAATAGAGTTAGGGAGGAGATGAGTAAAAACCAGCTCATCCGTCCACTAGAATTCATGATAACTGATTTTATGGAATAAATTGCTGAGAAACTTATGAGGATAATCAGTTTGAATATTAGAGCGAGTTCACATGGTGAATGTAGTACTATAGCGAATTTCCATTACTTTTTTATAACTGTTCCGAAATATAAGCTCTAATTATATCTATATCCTCCTCAATAGTACGGAATTCAAATTTCGGCGCCATCAGAAAATTTTGGCTAATGTCTGCAAATTCGGAAGCAACAAGTAAAAAAGTATTACTCGGTTTTGTGTACAGATGTATGTATGACTATTCAAACTGTTGACCCTTTATGGGGGAGGTTCCGAAACAGTTGGCCAATATTGACTTATTCGTATCTAACCTAAGACTGATAAAAATATTACAACAACTATTTCCTATACTTTATATGAGATATATGCAAATTTTCGGAAAATGTGGAAATATTCGTGAGGTAACAGATTTACCGGACAGAAGTACTCCGTTTTCATACTTCATCTAAAACAGATAATAATATTGGAAGGCTCAAAATTTGGAGGAATTCAAACATTTATAACCAATTTTATGCGAAATCATAATTTTCGATAAATATTTATATCAGATTTCTGGTTAAGAGAAATATTAAGTGATAGCAAGGTTCTAAAAATTCGCTGACTTGTTTTGACTTTGTGGGTGAGGTACCAGAGGGGGTTCGCAGATATATATCATCTTTACAACATATCTTGTGTTAGCAAAAATATTTGTATGTATGAAATTTGAAGAGAGTTGGATGCTTATTTCGCTTTTTTTGAGCGTTTTGTTTTCTATTGACTTGAACCCTATGTGGGGGAGGTACCAGAGGAAATGGTCTGATCTCTACAATTTTTATAGCAGAACTTGTGTTGATGATAGTATTGAGATGTACCAAGTTTGAATGGAATCGGATGTTGATTTTGCGTTTAATGATCATCATGGATATTCAAAATTTGGACCCTTTGTGAAGGAGGTACCAGAAGGAGTGGAACGATATATCCCACCTTCACAGCACATCTTGTGTTAGTAGAAATAATCGGAAGTGTGAAATATAGAGAACAGGATGTTTTTTTAAGATTTTATAATTGATTTGGTTATTCATAACCTAGACCCTTTGTGGGGAGGTACCAGAAGGTATGGTCCGATCTCTACCATCTTTATAACAGATATAGTGTTGATAGAAATATTGGTATGTGTCAAGTGTGAATGGAATCGGATGTTAATTTCGGTTTTATGAGCTTCTTGGATATTCAAAATTTTGACCTTTGTGGAGGAGCTACCAGAAGGAGTGGACCGATATATTCCATCGTAAAACCAAACCTTGTGAAATTAGAAGACAATCGGACTCTTACATCATATTTGATAAGTGTTGTAATTGTTCAAAATATTGACCCTTTTTGTGGAAGTTACTTGATAGAGTGGACCTATATTGTCTATTTTCATGCCTGACATAGCAATGATGCGAATATATTTGAATTTGCAAAGTTGGAGTTAAATCGGATTATCGTTTCTCTTTCTGTGCAGAAAAAATATTTTTTGAAAATTTCGACATTTTGTGAGGGTGGTACCAGAAGGAGGGGACCTATATATGTCAGGTTTGGTAATTACCTCGGGTTAATAAAATAATTGGGATGTGTGAAATTTCAAGACAATCGGACTTTTACTTCACATTTTCTAAGAGTTAAAATATTCAAAATTTTGACCTTTTGTGGGGGAGTTACTTGATAGAGTGGACCGATATTGTACATTTTCGCACATGACCTAACACTGACGCAAATATTCGGACGTGCAAAGTTGGGGCAAAATCGGATTATCCTTTATCTTTCGGTGCAGTAAAATATGTTATTTGGAAATTTCGACTTTTTGTGGGGGAGGAGTGGACCATATTGGCCATCTTTGAACCCAATCTAAGTTTGACAATAATTATTAATTACGATGTAACAAGTTCGGAGCAAATCGGATACTCCCTTCGAGAGTTAAGTGCGCACCAGACAGACAGACGGACGGACGGACATCTCTAGATCGACTCCAAATGTCCTGAAACGGATTTGGTTCAAAGAGACGTAGGGTATAAAACTGTTATTTCGATTAGGCACTTTTGACAGTATCAAATGATACAGGGTGAGATGAAAACATTTCTGAGCCACTCGTCCGGCAGCTGTTAAAAATGTGAATAAATCTTTTGCATTTCGTACCATCGCTCGTTACTGGTAGCGTAGCCCGAAGTCAAGGAAGTGGACGGAAGAAAGTAGCAACATCAGCCGAAATGGCTCGAAAAGTAAAGAAGCGACTTGATCGAAACCCGCGTCGCAGTGGCTGAAAAATGGCTCGTGAGCTAAACATATTGCAATATTCCATTCTTCAAATATTGAAAAATGAGTTCGGGGTAAAGCCATTGAAATTTCAAAAAGTGCAGTAAATTACACCGCAACAGAAAGAAAATAGACTCAAAAGAGCGAAAGAGTTGCTTCGCTTGGCCGAAAGTGGTGAACTTTCGAATTTGGTTTTCTCCGATGAGAAAACATTCGTTGTCCAGCATTTTGTAAACAAACAAAATGATCGTGTTTACTCTCCCAAAGCGGTCAGCTGAAAATGTACAGCTTCGCTTGGCCACCAGAACTCAAGCGTCGGCCATGGTGATGGTGTGGGCCACCATAACAGCCGATGGATGCTCTTCGCTCATATTAATCGACTGTGGCACCAAAATAAATGCCGAATATTATCGCGAAAATATTCTTGTGCTTTGGGCAGGCACACATTTTGGTCGCAGACCTTAGACATTCCAACAGGATTCAGCGCACTCAGCACGCGCTACCCAAGAATGGTTACAAAAAGAGGCTCCTCGTTTAATTTCCAGCGTACAATGGTCACCAAAACCTCCGGATACCAATCCGTTGGATACCAATTGTGTCTGGAGTATTTTGGAAAGCAAGGTTGGTACTAAAAAATACCAAAGTGTCGGTCAACTCAAGCAAGCGTTTCGCCGGAAATGGGCCAAAATACAGCAGAGTAACATTCCGGCAGCGTGGGACGGTTTCATTGGCCGTTTGAAGGCCATAATTCATGCCAAAGGGGACCCACCACCATTTGGAAAGAATTTGAAAAATTAAAAAAAAATCCGAAAACTACCACTTAAATGAAAGCCGTTACATGGAGACTATACAAAGACCTGGTCCTGCATACGATATTTTTTGTCATAGTCTGTAGTACCCAATACGAACTTCAAATACGAAATTTGGTACAATTCCAGAGAATAATGTCGCAAAAATCATGAAAATATCGTGTATCGGGAGTTGCCGTTATATGGGGGCTATACGAAGACGTCAACTGCATACGAAATTTTTTGCCGTAGGTTGAAGTACCCATTAAGATCTGCCAATACGAATTTTAAACGATTCCGGAGAATAATGTTGCTGAAATCAGAAAAAGTGCCGAATATGGGGAGGTACCATTATGATATGAGGGCTTTACGAAGATGTGAACCTGCATAAGGATGTAGAATGCCATAGGATGTAGAACCCATTAAGATCTTCCAATACGAAATATGATATAATTCCGGTAAATAATGTCGCTAAAATCATGAAAATATCGGATATCGAGAGGTATCGTTATATGGGAGCTATACGAACACGGGGACCGACATGGTCCATTTACGAACTTAACCTGCCTACTGGTAAACTATGTATGTATGCAAAATGTTAGCATTCTATCTTAATTCGTTCGAAAGATAGCGTGTTTACAACAGACAGACGGACTTCGCTAGATCGTCGTAGAATTTTACGCTGATCCAAAATATATATACTTTGTAGGGTCTATTATGAATATTACGAGGAGTTACAAACGGAATGACAAAGCTAATATACCCTCCATAGAATGATGGAGGGTATAAAAAAATTAAGTTTGGTAGGATTTTACAGTCAGACTTTAGACCTACCTGGAATAAAACAGAATGAACTTACCGAAATTGATTTTTATTTAGCCATAAAAATAGCATATAATATGCCCGATATTCAAGAATCTTCTGGCAAAATATCTTAATTTTTTTATTTTTTTTTTTTTCAAGCACAGACTAGCAAAATTTATAGTATTTTTTTTAATTAAGGATTTCTTGCCGAGAAACTGAATTTTGAGAACTTCCTGAATCCTGGTTACAATTTACATCCATAAACCCCATAAACCATAACATTACCAAATATATTTCATAAAATCTACCTAGAAAGCTAACTACTGCAATTCAATATTCAAACAACCATGTCATTTCACTTCTTCACGATATCACGTGTACTTAATCTTGGTGGGACACTTGTTTTCAATTAAGGACATCATAAGGATAAAAGCGCCACCAATTCATTCAGTCAAGGCATTCAGGCATTGAACATTTCTAGATATTGCTTAAATGACAGCGTCAATGAGGCGGTAAAATGGAACAAGTTGAAGAGCAGCGGCAGCAACATTTCAAATCTTTTCAAATAAGTGTCAGGACACACATAGACGAAGAAGCTGCTAAGTAAAGCTCTTCAAAATAGTAAAAGCAAAGCAAAAAAAAAAAAAAAATCAATGGAGATGAAAGAAATGATGACGGGCGAAGAAAAACAAACAGAAATGTTGAATTGCTGTAGCCATTGGTGTTAAGCTCTTCCAGAGCACTCATCAATGTCAAATGTCACGGAATAATGTGTCACAAGGCGTCACAAATGAATTTAAACCAGGAGGATTTCTTGCGAACATGACATGGCAAATGGTGTGACCAATACCCACTGCCAGGATGGTACAACGACAACAACACATTGTCTCATTGAGGGGCATTAGAAGTATATTGCGTTGACAACAACAACAACAGCAACAATTTTTATATATTTTAAACTTAACTGCCACTTTGACTACTCTCAATGTCCATGAAGTTACTTCAAAGTTTATGGACTCCATCCATCCATCCATTCTAAAATGCGGCACGAGTGTCCCCACTGCATGCTGCGACATGACATCAAAAACATTGGCATTTTCATTTTCATCCGAAATGAGATTCAATTTACACGCCAAAGTATGCCATTTAATGCCATCGCTCGCCTCGTCTCGTTGGCTGTTATTGTTGTTGTGGAAGAATTTTTATTAATCAGATGATGTTAACTTAAAATGGCAAATAGAAAAATTACTACCCAACAATATGGTGGCTTGTTTGGAGGTTATTTGGTTGGCCAAGGAGAGGTGGATGGGGGGAGGATGGAAAAATACGCCACCGTTCCAAGGACACTCCACAACCACCATCGTCGTCGCCACCGCCACCACCACCACCGACCAGAACACATTGGTCATGCGACATTTGTTTTATGATTGAAGCGGAAAAGCGAAACATAATGAGATTCTGTTTTTTTTTTTATTTCACAAAATTCAATGGGAATATGAAAAAAAAACTAGACGACTGGTCATTCCATATGACCAATCTCGGGGAAGCAGTGAATGTGGATGATTCGAAATGAACGACATTAATAATAATGCGAGGAAATTTCCATGTTAAGGCTTTAATAGTTTGAATGACTGGGAGAGAGAAAGAGATAGAGAGAGAGTTAGAGTCGTAGAGTTATATAAGATTATTTTTTGAAGGACAAGAGCAATTCCTCAAGGACTTTAGACGTGCATAAATAAAAAAAAATTGTTTTGAAGGACTATATCCTCCAAGATTCATTGATTTTTTTTAAGAATATTTTTATAAGAGTTTGAACGCGGTTTTTTACAAATTATATTGAAGGACACAATAATTATAGATATATAGAATATTTAAAAAAAAAAACTTTAGGCGTTGATTTTTTACAAATATGTCTTAAAAGAATTTTTTTGAGACTTTTGGATTTTCTATGAAAATTTTTGAAGAACTAAAATCAAATTTTGAAGCAATCTGTAGTCATGCTTTCTTATATTTTGAATTACTCTATAGAATTTCTTTAAAAGACTAGACGTGAATTCTGAAGGACAAGAATGTTTTTGGAGGACAAGACGTGGATTAAAAAAAAAATTTTTTTGAAGGACAAGACCTGGATTTAACAAAATTTTTTTCGAAGGACAAGACGTGGATTAAAAAATTTTTTTTTGAAGGACAAGACTTAAATTTAAATTAAAAATTTAAAAAACAAATTTATCCAATTTTTTTTCTGAAGGACAAGACTTAAATTTAAATTAAAAATTTAAAAAAACAAATTTATCCAATTTTTTTTCTGAAGGACAAAACGTAAATTTTAGCCAATTTTTTTTTCTGAAGGACAAGGCATGATTTTAGTAGTATTTTTTAGAAGGCCAGGACATGGATTTTATTATTGTTTTTTTTTTTTTTTTTTGACGAAAAAGACGTGTTATTTAAAATAATTTTTTTTTGGAAGGACAAGACATTGATTTTGGAAGAATTTTTTGAAGGACGAAATATGGATTTGGGTAGAATTTTTTTTTGAAGGACAAGACATGGATTCTATAATAATTTTTCTGAAGGACTTCAAATCAAGACTATCAGAGCTATATATGTAAATTTTTAAAAAAATTTATTGCAGGATAAGACGTGGATTTTTAAAGAATTTTTGGAGGACTAGACCTGAATAATTGAACAATTTTTTAAAGGAATTTTTAAATAAGGATTTATTGCATATCAAATAAATATCCAATTTTATTTATTTTCTTTGAAATCGATTTAAAAGAGAAATAATTGACTGACTGAGAATCAACACCCAGACGAATCTTCTGAAGCTAGAATTTTGAAATTTTTCCACGAGGGTCAATCTTGGTGCATAGGCGTGTGATAAAGCTGGGTTTTGGAAATTCACACTAAAAGTGTACGAAAAGTCCCAAAAGTTTAATACTTTTTTTGGACAACCAGAATATGCTGTAATTTGTAATAAGAGTTACTGATGAAGTGCAGGATAAATGTACCAAAGTATTTTTGGAAATTCGAACCGAAAAACAAATTTTCAAAAATGAGATAAAAACTTGAAATTTAGAATGAGAATACATTTTGGAAATATATACTAAGTGTGCGAAATGTACTAAATAGTACTTAATTTGGCGCAGTTTGGCTTGTGATAAAGAGGTCGTTTTGGACATGTTAACTACAAGTGCGTAAAAAGTACTTTACTATTTGTAAAATTTATTATTCAATGAATAGATGTGCTTAAAAGTGCTTAAAATCCGAAACTTGATTTTAGGTTCGCTGTTCATACATAGCTACTGGACATATGGAGGTGGTTTCGGAAATGTTTTCTATAATTGTATGAAAATTATTAAATAATACTAAATTGGGTATTAATAAAGGTATAGAGCTGAAATTATGAAATTTGATATTGAAGTCTCTGTTGGTGTCTGGAATTGAGAGATGGAGATGGTTTTGGAAGTGCGTCCTATATTTATCCGAAAAGTACTTAACGGCACTTAATTTGTTATTATGAAAAATAGTAAAACTATAATCCTAAAATTCGGTCACTGTTGCCATTTGTTACGAAATTGAGGTGGTTTTGGAAACGAGTACTCTAATTGTTCGAAAAGTACTTAGTGATATTAAATTAGATATTGGGTGAAGGAATAGGTCTGAAATCTTCAAATTTGATACTGAGGTCTGTGTTGGTATGCGGTGGTGGTTTTGCAAATGCTTACCATAATACTGTGCGACGGCAAAAATACAGACTTGGTCTAATGTTGCAATTCTGTTTTGAGGGAGCTCACAGATGACGAATATGTTTTTGGTTTTTCTGGGTCACTTCGAAAATTGATTTTAAAACGCAAATATTGAGAAAATCCGAGTTTCTTGGATTTTTAACTTTAAACGTGCATAACTTTTATTTTTAAAAACAGTTTTCTATTTTTATACCCTCAGCCATATGGCTACAGAGGGTATATATCATTTGATACGGTCAAAACGTGCCTAGTCGAAATAACGGTTTTAGGCCCTAGGTCTCTTTGGACCAAATCCGTTTCAGGACATTTGGAGTCGATCTAGCGATGTCCGTCTATTCGTCTGTCTGTCTGGCTGGCTGGTGCGCACGATAATTCTCGAAGGGAGTATCCAATTTGGTCCAAACTTGGTACATCGTAATATTATTATCAAACTTAGATGAATTCCCGAGATGGCAATATCAGTCCACAAACTTCGTACATCGTAATATTTATATCATATTTATTTAGGTCCGATACGAAATTGTCAATGTTGGCCCATTCCTTCGGAACCTACTCCATAAAGGGTCAACTATTTAAATAATCATAACATAAGTCAAAAAGTAAAAAATCGAACAGTGGCTGAGGCAAAATCGGCAAAACCGACTGTTGTTTTGTTTTTATTTTCAGATCAAATCATTCCTTAAATCTTCAAAACCTTATAGTATGTATACCTACATTATGGTATAGCTCTTATAAAAATATACCCCCTGATTTTAGTAATTTTAAGGTTCTTGATGATTTCTTCCAATAGATTCAGTTTTAACATGGTATCTCAGGATGTAGATTTCAATATATGTCTACTTTCCGGAGTATAAACTTATATAGGAAACTCCTAATTTAATTTATTTGGAGAATCTTGGTCATATTTAGGTTTCTTCGAGGGTAGACAAATTTCCGACAGAAGGTATTTTATGTAAATATATGTTCCTGAATATCCCTAACATAAGGATACATACTAAGTTCACATTTGAGTTGTTTTGAAGTTTTTAATGTATTTTCAAATCAAATTAGTTGATATTCGGCACTTCAGGTTCGTTGGCCAAAAATTTTGAATCAGGTCCCATATAATGGTGCCTCTTGATTAGGATTTATTCAGCTTCAATTTACAACCTACCCGGCTGTAATTTGTAATTTTTTGATCGACTTTTCAGGGATATGAAATATAGGACATATAAGTATTTTTATACCCTCCACCATTCAATGGAGGGTATATTATCTTTGTCATTCCGTTTGTAACTCCTCGAAATATTCAAAAATAATAGACCCTACAAAGTATATATATTCTGGATCAGCGTAAAATTCTAAGACGATCTAGCGATGTCTGTTTGTTGTAATCACGCTATCTTTCGATCGAATTGAGGTAGAAGACTAAAATTTTGCATACATGCATAGTTTACCAATAGACAGGTTAAGTTCGTAAATGGGTCATGGGGGTCCACGTTTTCGTATAGCCCCCATATAACGGTACCTCCCGATATTCGGTATTTTCATGATATCAGTGACAATATTTTCCGAAATCATTTCAAATTTCGTAATTGAAGTTCGTAATGGGTACTACATCCTATGAAAATTTTGGTATGCAGCCCCCAAAAAACGGTAGTTCCCGATATTCGGTATTTTGACGTTTTTAGCAACATTATTCACCGAAATAGTGTCTAGATCTTAATGGTTACTACAACCTTTGGAAAAATATTTCGTATACAGGTCCACATCTTCGTATGGCCCCTACATAACGGTACCTCCCGATATTCGGTTTTTCCATGATTTTAGCGACAGTATATTAAAGTTCGTAATGGGTACTACAGCCTATGACAAATATGTTTGTATGCAGGTCCCCATATGACGGTACCTCCCGATACTCGGTATTTTTATGATTTGTGCGACATGATTATGATTTGTATTGTAATTGTAACAAATTTCGCATTTAATGTTTTTAATGGGTACTACAGCCTACTACTACAGTTGACAAAAAAATTCCCCATATAACGGTCCCATATAACGATATTTGGTATTTTGATGATTTTAGCGACATTATTCACCGAAACTGTTTCAAATTTGATATTTGGAGTTCGTAATGTGCCAATGAAAAAAAAAATCGTAAGCAGGTCCATGTCTTCGTATAGTCTCCATATAACAATTTTCATTTAAGAGGTAGTTTCCTGAAGTTTTTTTTGAAAATGTTCAAGTTCCTCCCAAATGGTGGAGGGTATTTAAAGTTCGTCCCGGCCCGGCCTTAGCTACTTTTTTACTTGTTCAGCTTTAATTTTCAACCTACTCGGCTGCAATTTGTAATTTTTCGTTCCTCTGTATCCAATTTTCAGGGATATGAAATCTAAGATATATAAGTATTATTTTTTTTCTTGAAATGTTTTTAATTAACCTAATTTTTCCTAATGAAGGACGAAACCCTATACAGTTGTCCTTAAGGGAATATTAAGATTTTCTAGGGGTTTAAACCGGCGCTTAACCCAAATTTTGGAACAAAAGAAGGTTTTCATATATTTCTCATATATGAACCATAAAATTATGTTAATATGTTCAAAGCTGGCGCTTATGTGGTGCATTGTTCGAAAGGCAGATTCCTCTGGAAATAAAATTAAAAGCACTTGAAACTCAACAATAAAAGCCATACTCCCTTTGTTCACATGTATTGTTCTCCATAGTAAATCTCTCGTTTTGAACAAAAATTTTATGAAATCCAAAAAGGATTTTATTTTATTTAACAAAGAAATATGTTTTATTTTTTCCAAAACATGAAGACAAACAATTGTAGCTCAGTGAAGGAACAAAAGAAGAATCTAGCGCCAGTACAATGGAAGACAAAGAAAACTATCTCATCTTCGAGCAACCTGTTCGAATTACAGTTTACTTTCGAAACAAAAGACCAACTCTGCTTAGCTGGAAAAGTTCGTCTTAGAGCAAAGGTAAGACGAGCCCCAGGATTATCCTTTATCTAGAGCAAGTGCTGGCTTTTGTGTAATACAATGCAGGCACACACACACTCATGTGTCTTAGCCATATTTTGCCGAAAATGAAAATATGCAAATATCCTGCGTTTTGTTGGCTTAGCCTGTATTGTGTAATTTTTTTATCCTTGCCGATCCAACCAAAAGAAAAACTGCCTTGAATTCCAACGAACATGTGCATCTTTACACTTGCTGTAATCTGGCGTTTAGCACAAAGGGATTAAGGCTACTTATAGGTTAGTTTATAATATTGTTGTTTTTCCTATTTTGCAACATTTTTATAATTCCCCTGGCCAGATATCCTCCGCCTACTTTTGGTCAGGGAATCCTGTTTCGTTCGTTTTCTTTTTAAATTGATCTACTCAAGATAAATTAACATAAATTTTCATTGTTAAACCAAATTTGCATGACCAACCCATAGCAACACCGACAACCACCACCAATGCCACGAGAAAAAAAACCTCCGACCCTATTGTGGTAGACACAATGTCTTCCGCTATTTAATGGTTAAGATCTTATTTAAGTACACTTTTGCAGAATGCATAACAATATCAATACTCCTCCTCCTCCCAATTTTTTAACCTCCTCCTACTTCTTTCTGTTGTTTCGATTTCTTTCAGTTTTTTTTCAAACCAAACAAACAAGCGGAAAAAACACAAAATCCAATAAGTTCCGACAAACGAAGACAAAGCGAAACAGGAATTACAAGAATCTGATGATACCAAAGGCATGTTAATACTCCATAAACACTTTTGTGTAAAGTTTTTTTCTCCTCCTTCGCCTCCTCTTCCTCCTCTGCGGATTGCATTGCTATCTCGTATTCTGTTTTATGGTTTATCCTTAGTGTTCGATTGCTGTTGAATTGCCTTGAATGTATTGTTGATGTTGTAGTTTTTGTTGCATTGCAATAAACTTAAAAACGGAACAAGTGGGCTTAAGGACTTCACGTTTGCGAAGGCAGCCAAGGAGAAATGTTGGCCAATCAACAATTGACAGTTACAAATACGCAGCAAATTAAATCTAGAAGAAGAAATGCAAGAAGGAATACTCGGAATTGATGAGAGTTGGAAATAAAAAAAGGTTTATTTTTTTCGATGAGTGTGGGATGTATGCGGTGTGTGCTATTGGTTCTGATGGTTCTTCTAAAGGTTGTCGGAAATAAAAAAAATTGTAAGCAATTCGATTCGGTTGAAATTATGACGAAATTGAGTTAGGCCGGGCCGAAATTCCACCATGATATATACGAAGTCATAATGAGGACTTATATCAAAATTTTGTTATACCCTCAGCCATATGGCTAGAGAGGGTACACAGGGTGAGATGAAACTGCAACTGCAACGAGAAAACTGCAACCAATTTCAGACTGCTGTCATTTCTAAGCCACTCGTCCGACAGCTGTTTAAATTATTCTAGTGACAGCTCATTATACTGTTTACGAGCATACAAAAGCATTTTGGTGAGAATGTTCCAGAAAAAAGTTATTCGTTATGGAATTCAAGCGTGATAGTGTGATTTCTTTATATTTGACTGGAAAACCACAAGTGACTGTCGTTAGAGCAACCCCGCATTTAAATGTGAATAAATATTTTGTGTCTCGTACCATCGCTCGTTTCCGTGATCTGGTAGCGTAGCCCGACCCGGGTCAATGAAGTGGACGGAAGAAAACCACAACATCAGCAGAAATGGTTGGAAAAGTAAAGAAGCGACTTGATCGAAACCCACATCGTAGTGGCCGAAAAATGGCTCGAGAGCTGAACATATCGCAATATTCCATTCGGCAAATATTGAAAAATGAGTTCGGGGTAAAGCCATTGTAATTCCAAAAAGTGCAAGAACTTACACCGCAACAGAAAGAAAATTGACTGAAAAGTGCTAAAGAGTTGCTTCGCTTGGCCGAAAGTGGTGAACTGCCGAATTTAGTGTTCTCCGATAAGAAAACATTCGTTGTCCAGCAGTTTTTAAACTTTACTTGCCAAAGAGATCAGCTAGAAATGTGCACCTCCGGTTGGCCACCAAAACTCAAGCGTCGGTCATGGTGATGGTGTGGGCCGCCATAACAACCGATGGTCGCTCTCCGCTCGTATTAATCGATCGTGGCATCAGAATAAATGCTGAATATTATAGCGAAAATATTCTGGAGGCTGTATTACAGCCTTGGGCAAAATTTTGGCCGCAGACCTTCGACATTCCCACAGGACTCAGCACCATCGCACTCAGCACGCGCCACCCAAGAATAGTTAAAAAATAAAGTTCCTCGGTTCATTTCCAGCGTTCAATGGCCACCAAAATTTTCGGATGCCAATCCGTTGGACTATTGTGTCTGGAGTATTTTGGAAAGCAATGGCACTAAAAAATACCAAAGTATCGATCAACTCAAACAAGCGCCTCGCCGGGAATGGGCCAAAATATCGCAGAGCAACATTCGGGCAGCGTATGACTGTTTCATTTGCCGTTTGAAGGCCACAATTCGTGCCAAAGGTGACCAATTCGAACAAATCTAAACTTATTCTAAAACTTGATGATATTTCCGACATTTTTTGCTTTCATTCAATAAAATTAAAAAAATTCAAAATTATGGCGTATAACTTTGTTGCAGTTTTTTTTATCTCACCCTGTTTATGTGAAATCATAAATTCCATATTCATCTCAGGTTTCTGGTTGATAGAAATATTAAGATATAGCCAGTTGTAAAGAATCACTGACTTGTTTAACAAGTTATGAAAGATACAATTATTGAAAATTGTGACACTTCGTGGAAGAGGTACCAGAAGGGGTTCGCAGTTATGTATCACCGTCACACAAATCTTTTGTTACCAAAAATGTTTGCATGTGAGACATTTGAAGAGAGTTGGATGCTTATTTCGCTCTCTTTGAGCGTTTTGTTTTTCAAAATGTTGAACCCTATGTGGGGCAGGTATAGGAAGAAATGGTCCGAACTTCACCATCTTTATATCAGATCTTGTGTTGATGCAAATATTGAGATGTATAAAATCTGAATGGAATTGAACGCGAAATTAACCGCGTTTTTATGTGGGGAAGGTACCAGAAGGTTTGGACCGACATATCGCATCTTCACAGCAGATTTTGTGTTAGTAGAAATTATGGTATTTCTGAAATATGAAGAGAATTTTATGATATGATACAATTTTGACCCTTTGTGGTGGAGGTACTTGATGGAGTGGACCGATATTCGCACTTGACTTATCACTGATGCAAATATGAGGATTTGCAGTGTTAGAGCAAAATCGAATTATGCTTCCTTCTTCTGTGCAGTAAAATATTTTTTGTGAAAATTTCGACCTTTTGGGGGGGAGGTGGACCGATATTGTCCATCTCGGAACTCGATCGGATTTTGGTTATAATATTACGATGTACCAAATTTGAACCAAATCGGACACTCCCTTCGAGAGGTAGATATACGGTCGGACGAACGGACATCTCTAGAAAGGTTTTCCGAAAACTGAACTTTAAGGTTAAAAAAGTTTCAAGATTGTACTAAACTTCTAAAATGGCACCATTTTGGTATTATGTGAACGGGTAGAGCTAAAAATTTGATATTTGGTATAAGAATCAAGATTGGAAAGTAAGTTTGATATATGAAGGTGGTTTCAGAAATGTGTACTAAGTGTACGAACTGTACTAAATGGTTCAATTTGTTTGTTTGTTTGAATAGATTCTGTTGAAATCTGATATTGGGGTCATGTGTAGCCTGGACATATGGAATCTCGAAATTTGATATGGAGGCCTCTGTTGGCATCTGGTGTTGAGACCTAGTAGTGGTTATGAAAATGTGTAATTTAATTTTAAAAAAAAAGTATTAAATGGACAAAATTTGGATTGGATGAAGGAACTTAGCAGAAATTTCACTGTTGTCTGTTAAGATAAAGAGCTGGTTTTGTAAATTTGTACGATATTTCTTCGAAAAGTACTATATGGTACTAAGTTGGGTATTGAGTGAAGGGATAGGGCTGGATATTTGATATTTAGGTCTCTATTGGCATCTAGTGGTGGTTTTGCAAATGCGTACCTCAAGTGTTCGAAGAGTACTAAGCGGTACTAAGTTTGGATCACCGATGGTGTCTAGAATGGAGACATGTAGATTGGTTGGGATGTTGGGTGAAGGTATAGAGCTGAAATTCTGAAATTTTACTTTGAGGTCACTGTTGGTTCCTAGGGTTGACATATGGAGACGTTGAAATAGTTTTGTACAGAAAATTTAATGTGTGTTTGTTTTACTAATATCCTCCTCGGTAAACTTCAAAATAAAAGATTGAAATATTTTTTGAAAAATAAATATTTTCTAAATTTTTCTTCCGAAAATGAGAAAAATTTGAATAATACATATAACATTGAAAGTTGGAAAATTTAGTAGGATGTATATAGTTTTGATAAGAAAAAATTGTCCAACTAACGAACTGACGAACATTTTGAGTATGAACTCTTGCCGTAGGCGGTAAAATCCATTACTAACTGTTAATATCAAATTTGAAACAATTTCGTGAAAAAATTGGGCTAAAATCATAAATATACTGAACATCGGGAGGTATCGTTATATGGGGACTTTATATGTCTCATTTTCAACACCAACGATCCAAGACACAATACAAAATTCAAAAGTTCTACATCGAACATCGCAAAATCGACTTCGGATTATGGGAACTCCGTCGAATATTTAGATGTATTACAAAGGGTATGAAAAATTTAATATATCCTTCTATACAAATTTAGTAGAAACCGATCAGAGTATCCAATTTGGTGATACATTTTAATATTTTTATCAGGATTCTTCTGGTCATGTACCTCACTGCGTATATCTTAAAGGACAATACAGGACTATATTTTATATAACAACTTTCAAATCTAATGCGAAAAATAGATATATCGGCGAGGATTTGGAGGAAAATCGATTTTGCCTTTAGTCAAGTTTTCAAATGTCAGAGGATATAAAGAATTCGGACCGGCAGAACTTAATATTGTTATACTGAAATATGATTTTTATGTTTTCAAAATCCCGTTTTCCGTTGTTACTTCTTGCAATTAAATGCTTAATCCTTCATTGCTTTTAAAAATAAATTTTATTAAAAAATATTTTAAGACATAAAATCAGTTAATTTCTTCAACCAAAACAGATAATATTATTCTCTGAATTCTGTTCTACCCGGCAAACAGTCCCACCTTAAGAAGTTCTTCACCTGCGAAAGACTTCAAATATATTCTTCGATATGCGTTCCTTATAGCAATCGAAGAAACTGGTTCTTGCACAGATTCCTTACAGCTTTATAATTAGAAAAAAGTAAAATATGAGTTCAAACGCAGCCTATCCATGCCAACCATTACAAGCTCTTCAACGGCAACAAGCAATCCCTAACGTGACACATAAAGAGCTCAGAAACGGATACAAAGTAAAAAATGGAACAAATCTGCCTCGAGGGAATTCAAAGTCGCGACGTTGGTAACGAAAAGGAAACTAAAGCCATGTCGAGAGCATTGCGAAAAAAAAAAGCGCGAATACACAGTCCTCATCGATTTTCACATTGGCAAACGATATTCGAAGAAAAAAGAAATTGAAAATCATTCCACAGCTAAAGCTTAACTTAAAACGCAATTCAATAACATTGAATTCCTCTGGCAAACGGCAAATGCCAAAGAGTACGGAAATCCCAAATGCAAGCAAAGTAAACAAAACATGTAACGATAAACGAAACACCCACCCATGCTTTGGGAGTGTATCCCAATATGAAACGAGAAAAAGAACACACATCATCAAGTTTTGCATCTCCTTCTTGCCATGCTGGAGTTTTGTGGGTTTGATGTGGGAAGGTGGGGAGTTGGCAATGCATGCGACTCCTTCAACAAACCCAAATGTGGTGCAGGATATCGGAATCAATATAACACGCAAACCATCAGCATCCTTACATCGAAAGGACGAACAGTCAGACAAACAGGTGTGTGGATATATAAACTCATGTGTATATGTAATGTATATGTATGCACCATACAAAACAAACACAGCACATGGGTAAACCGACTTAGCAAGGATACGATTTTTCTACCAATAACAAACAGGAAACGATAAGGTTTATCGGACGATAGATGGGTGGATGAAAGGAAGGTATTTCGAACAAACATTTCGGGGGAGTAGCACTGATTCAAATAAGTTGTTGGTGATTTGAAGTTGTGGTATAAAAAAATTGGTTGTTTATGGATCAGGAGCAAATGATCGCTACCAAATGTATGGTACCAAAAACGTATGGTATCTGAAAGTTTTATCAGGACCTTCAAAATATCTATAAAAATAATCTATTTCAGCGCAAAATTATTAATTTAAAGAAAAAATTAAAGGAATTTCAGAGTCATAATCGTTAATTATTTAAAAACATTTAAAAAATATTAAAAAAATATGTTTGAAGACATAATCGGGGATTGTTTAAAAAGGCCTGCGAGAGCCATTTTTTATAAATATTTAAAAGCCATAATCGTAGATTTTTTTAAATAGTTGTTAAAAATTTAGAGCCATAATCGTGGATTTTTAAAAAAACGTCAACGGATTTTCAATAATATTTGTAGAAAAAAGGGACTTTCAAAGCCACAATCGTGGATTTTTTAAAGACTTTCAGAGCTATAATCGTGGATTTTTAAAAATATATTTTAAAAGAAGTTTCAGATCCATAATCGCGGATTTTTTAAAAATGTTTGAAAAGGACTTTCAGAGCAATAATCGTGGATTTTTAAAAATATATTTTAAAAGAAGTTTCAGATCCATAATCGCGGATTTTTTAAAAATATTTGAAAAGGACTTTCAGGGCAATAATCGTGGATTTTTAAAAAAATATTTTTCAAAGGACTTTCAGAGCCATGGATTTTTTTTTTCAATATTTTTAATGGACTTTCAATGTCGTAATCGTGGATTTTATAAAATTATTTTTTAAATATTCAGAGCCACAATCGTGTTCTTTTTTAAATGTTTTTTCAAGGACTATCAGAGCCACGTGTTCTTTTTTAAATATTTTTTCAAGGACTATCAGAGCCAAAATCGTGGATCTTATATTTTTTTTCAAGGGATTTTCAGAGCCATGGATTTTTTTTCAATATTTTTAATGGACTTTCAATGCCGTAATCGTGGATTTTATAAAATTCTTTTTTAAGTATTCAGAGCCAAAATCGTCTTCTTTTTTAAATATTTTTTTCAAGAACTATCAGCGCCAAAATCGTGGATCTTATAAATTTTTTTTTCAAGGGATTTTCAGAACCATGTTTTTTTTTTTCAATATTTTTAAGGGACTTTCAATGTTGTAGTCGGGGATTAAAAAAAGAATTTTTTTATACCCACAATCGTAGATTTTCTTAAAAATATTTCTTCAACGACTATCAGAGCCATAATCGTGGATTTTTAAAAAATATTTTTCAAAGGGCTTTCAGAGCCATGGATTTTTTTTCAATATTTTTAATGGACTTTCAATGCCGTAATCGTGGATTTTATAAAATTCTTTTTTAAATATTCAGAGCCACAATCGTCTTCTTTTTTAAATGTTTTTTCAAGGACTATCAGAGCCACGCGTTCTTTTTTAAATATTTTTTCAAGGACTATCAGAGCCAAAATCGTGGATCTTATAAATTTTTTTTCAAGGGATTTTCAGAGCCATGGATTTTTTTTTTCAATATTTTTAATGGACTTTCAATGCCGTAATCGTGGATTTTATAAAATTCTTTTTTAAATATTCAGAGCCATAATCGTTCGTTTTAAAATATTTTTTTAAGGACTATCAGCGCCAAAATCGTGGATCTTATAAATTTTTTTTCAAGGGATTTTCAGAACCATGTTTTTTTTTCAATATTTTTAAGGGACTTTCAATGTCGTAGTCGGGGATTAAAAAAATAATTTTTTTATACCCACATCGTGAATTTTTTAAAAATATTTCTTCAACGACTGTCAGAGCCATAATCGTGGATTTTTGGAAAATATTTTTCCAAGGACTATAATAGCCAAAATCGTGGATTTTTTAAAAATATTCTTAGAGATCAATAATGGTAGATTTTTAAAAATATTTTTTGAATGTACTTCAGACCCATTATCGTGGATTTTTTAAAAATATTTTTAAAGATCAATAGTGGTAGATTTTTTAAAAATATTTTTTGAAGGTACTTCAGACCCACTATCGTGGATTTTTTAAAAATATTTTTAAAGATCAATAGTGGTAGATTTTTTAAAAATATTTTTTAAGGGTCCTTCAGAGCCATACATATTTTTTTTTCAAAATATTTTTTAAGGGTCCTTCAGAGCCATAATCGTGAATTTTTTAAAAATATTGTTTAGGGGCCTTCAGAGCCATAATCGTTGTTTTTTTAAAAATATTTTTTAAGGGTCCTTCAGAGCTATAATCGTGGATTATTTAAAAATATTTTTTAAGGGTCCTTCAGAGTCATAATCGTGGATTTTTTTAAAAATATTGTTTAAGGGTCCTTCAGAGCCATAATCCTGGATTTTTTTAAATTTTTTTTAAGGGTCCTTTAGAACCATAATCATGAATTTTTTAAAAATGTTTTTAATTGTCCTTCAGAACCATAATCGTGGATTTTTTAAAAATGTTTTTAATTGTCCTTCAGATCCATAATCGTGGATTTTTTAAAAATATTTTTTAAGGGACCTTCAGATCCATAATCGTGGATTTTTTAAAAATATTTTTAAGGGACCTTCAGATCCATAATCGTGGATTTTTTAAAAATATTTTTTAAGGGACCTTCAGATCCATAATCGTGGATTTTTTAAAAATATTTTTTAAGGGACCTTCAGATACATAATCGTGGATTTTTTAAAAATATTTTTTAAGGGACCTTCAGATCCATAATCGTGGATTTTTTAAAAATATTTTTTAAGGGACCTTCAGATCCATAATCGTGGATTTTTTAAAAATATTTTTTAAGGGTCCTTCAGAGCCATAATTGTTGATTTTTTAAAAGACTTTCAGATCCATAATCGTGGATTTTTTAAAAATATTTTTAAGGGTCCTTCAGAGCCATAATTGTGGATTTTTTAAAAGACTTTCAGATCCATAATCGTGGATTTTTTAAAAACATTTTTAAGGGTCCTTCAGAGCCATAATTTGGATTTTTTAAAAGACTTTCAGATCCATAATCGTGGATTTTTTAAAAATATTTTTTAAGGAATGTTAAAGGACTTTCAGAGCCATAAACGTGGATTTAAAGAAAATTTAAAATAGTATTAAAGGACTTTCAGAGCCATAAACGTGGATTTAAAAAATTAAAAATAATATTAAAGGACTTTCAGAGCCAAAATTAAAAATAATGTTAAAGGACTTTGAGAGTGATGATCTTATTTTTTTAATGACTTCCTTCAGAGCCCCAATCGTGCATTTTTTAAATATTGTTTAAAGGACTTTCTGAGCTGTAAACGTAGATTAAACAAAAATACAAATACTGTTAAAGGACTTTCAGAGTCATAATCGTGGATTTTTTCAAAGGACTACCAGAGCCATAATCGTGGACTTTTTAAAAAAAAAATGTAAAGGAATTTTGTAGTCATAAACGTGGATTTTTATTTAAATATTTTTTTAAGCTCTTTCAGAGACATAACCTTGGGTTTTTTAAACAAATTGTATGGGACTTTCAGAGCCATAAGCGTGCATTTTTGAAAAAAAAAATGTTAAAGGAATTTCAGAGCTATAAGCGTGGATTTTAAAAAAAAAATTAAAGGACAGAACCATAAACGTGGATTAAAAAAATAAAACAACATATAAGGACTTTCTGAGTCATAATCGTGGATGTTTTAAAGGACTTCCAGAGCCACGAACGGGAATTTTTTTAAAATTTTTTGAAGGGCTTTTACTGCCATAATCTTGGGTTTTTTTAAAAATAGTTTTTAAAGAACTTTCGGTGCCATAAACGTGGAGTTTTTAAAGGACTCTCAGAGCCACAATCGTGGATTATTTAAAAATATTTGTTTTAAAGGGATTTTAAAGCCTTAATCATAGATTTTTAAAAAGTTAACTATCAAATCCTAAACTTAATAGTCCGCTTGCCTAAATTATTCCCTATGCTCCCATTCTCTGGGACCCTTCGACTAACAACGAGTCATGTTGTTGTTTGTTTTAACAAGTAAAAGGAAATACCTTTGCACCGGCACCGTTCGTCGTTGTTTATTGGAACTAGATCAACATGAGAGGGTATCCACTTTGTTTTTCCTGTTGCCTTTGTCAGCATCATCATCCTTCTCCTCTCTACCAGGAATTTTTCTTTTGTGCGTTAGTTTATTTTTCTAATACTTTTTTTGATTGGTATTTTGAAATCAGTTTAGCAACGAGACATTACTGACGATTTTCCTGTTCTTGTTGCACACACAGATGTTTTGTTAACATTTCTCCTTCTTTTTGATAATAAAGCGAATAGTTTTTCAAAAAGGGTGATGTTTTTTGTGATTTTTTTAGTTCTGCAGTGTCAATATCAAAATCACATCACACACATATCGTTGCCAATAAAGAAAAAAAAAAACAGCTCCAAATACCAATATATTTATCCTCAGTTTTTTTTTTTTTTTGTTACTCCTCTGCCACATGGAGGCCAATTGGAGTATTAACATATTGGTCTTGTTGCCAATACCATTTAAGGATTGACTTTGAAGTTTGATATCTAGTGATTTCTTTGATGGAGTAAATCTATCATCGTTATGCTTCAGTTACACACAAGTGGGACATTTAGGAAAGGAGTGAAGTGGAAGGTAGTTTGGAAAAAATGAAGCGCAGTGTACTTTTGAGACATCTTCTCAAAGTACTTAAAAATAGAAAGTGGTGATAATGGGTTGCTTCCATAAAACATTGTAATTGGAGCCTATGACATGACACGTAGAAGACTGCCTCCACATCTTCTATGTATTCAATACCTGATGGGGGTCTCCTGTTCTATATACATAACTCGTCAAATATTCTTCTATTAATTAAACTCCTACTATGAATCTATATTTGAGAGCTCCTGTAGCCTTCTATATGTATAGAGGACGTCCTGTCTTCTCTCTATATAACTTTTTTTTATAAACCTTGAAATAAAAGATCTTCTATGCGATCACATATTGGCTGATAGTGATGCATGAGGTTGGCTATGAACTTCATGTTCATGTGCTTCTTTCTAAGGACAGGTAGTTTAACTAGAACATCGCGTATTTTACTAGTACTTTTAAAAAAATTAAATAATAAATGCGAATTTTTCAGAAGCTTCATTAAGAAATCGTGGTTATTTCTTAAATTCCAGATTCCGAAGACGATGATATTTTTACCGAAAATCGTTAATGTTATAAAAAAAATATTTTTTACAAAATATGGGTTATATACATCATACATCGTAATATTATTATCAAACTTAAATTGAGTTCGGAGAATGGCAACATCGATCAACTCCTACTGAAATTAAAAATATATATATTTTACTGCACAAAAAGAGAAAGGATAGTCCAATTTTGCTACAACTTTGCGAATCCTTATAATTGAATCAGTGATAGGTTAGGCGAGAAAATGGGCAATATGGGTCCACTCCATTAAATATCTCACCCACAAAAGAGTCAAAATATGTAAGAGTACGATTGTCTTCAAATTACACACATCACAATATTTTTATTAACACAAAGTGAAGATGGAATATATTTCCACACAAAGGGTCAAAATTATGAATATTCATGAAACTCATAAACCACGAAATTAACATCCAATTCCATTCAGCCTTGTTATATCTCAATATTTGCATCAACACAAGATTTGTTATAAATATGGTAAAGATCGGACCATTCCTTCTGGTACCTCCCTCACAAAGAGTCAACGTTTTGAATATAAAAAAATATTACAAAATTCGAAATAAGCATACGGTTCTCTTTAAATTACACGTATCACAGTATTTTTATGAACCCAAAGTCCACTCCATCTGGTACCTGCACCACAAAGTTTCAAAATCTCATAAAACTTAGACTTAGTACATCTCAATATTTCCGTCAACACAAGATCTGTTATAAATATGGTAGACATCGGGTCATTTCTTCTGGTACCTGACCCACATAGGGATCAAGATTTTAAAGAACAAAACTCTCAAAAGCGCGAAATAAACATCCGGTTATCTTCGAATTTCGCAAATACAAAAATTTTTCCTAACGCAGGATCTGTTGTTAAAATTATATGTGTGCCAACCCCTTCTGGTACATCACCCACAAAGGGTCACAATTTCCAATACTTATATCTGTCATAATTTGCGAAAGAAGTCAGCGGTTCTCTACAACTTGCTATATCTAAATATTTCTCTTAAATAAATCGAAATCTTTTACCTCAGGCATATCTCCACATTTACCAAAAATTTGCACAAAGTACCGGAAGATGTCTATATAGTCCAAATGTGGCACGTTGTAATATTTATATCAGTTTTAGGTCAATATTGGCCAACTGCTTCGGAACCTCCCCCATAAAGAGTCAACAGTTTGAATAATCATAAATCAAGGCTAGGGGTATACCGTAACCGTATTGAAAATAATTTTTAGAATTATTTTATACCCTTCACCATACTATGGAGGGTATATTAACTTTGTCATTCCGTTTGTCGAAATATTCATGTCAGACCCAACAAAGTATATATATTCTTTATCAACGTAAAATTCTAAGTCAATTTAGCGAGGTCCATTTGTCTGTCTGTCCGTCTGTCTGTTGTAATCACGCTATCTTTCGAATGAATTGAGATAGATGGCTAAAATTTTGCACACATGTTTATTTTTCAGTAGGCAGGGTAAGTTCGTGAATGGGCCATGTAGGTCCACGTTTTCTTATAACCCCCATTTAACGGTACCTCCCAATATTCGGTATTTTCATGATGGTGAATAAATTATTCCAAATTACGTATTTAGAGTTCGTTATGGGAACTACAATCCGTGACAGAAAATTGTCTATGCAGGTCCAGGTCTTCGTATAGACCCCATATATAAGTACCTCCCGATATTCGGTGTTTTGATGATTTTAGCGACATTATTCATCGGAATTGTTTCAAATTACGTATTTAGAGTTCATTATGGGAACTACACTCTGTGATAGAAAATTGTCTATGCAGGTCCAGGTCTTCGTATAGGCCCCATATATCAGTACCTCCCCATATTCGGTATTTTGTCGATTTTAGGTACAATACCCACCGAAATTGTTTGAGATGTGGTATTTGAAGTTCGTAATGGATGCTACAGCCTGTGAAAGAAAATTGTCTATGCAGGTCCAGGTCTTCGCACAGCTCCGTATATACACAGCTCCCTATATTTTAGCTGCATATTGGATGATTTTAGGTACATTATTCACCGTTTATTGGAAGTTTGAAGTTTGGAATTTGGTTATGGTAATGGCTTATGACAAACAATGACTATGTAGGCCCACGTCGTACCCCAATATAACGGCTATATTTGGTATTTTTAAAATGTTAACAGAATGTTTTAAGGATTTTATTTTTTAAAAATTTCCAAATTCGTTCCAAATGGTGGAGGGTATTCAAAGTTCGGCCCGGCCGAACTTACTGCTTTTAACTTGTTGTGAAACGTGGTATATTGTTTGTGGTATCTCGTATTTGGAAGGACCTTAAGAGGTCTGTTAGAAACATACATATGCAGTTGAGCTCACTGGGCTTACTTCATCAGAAAAAACTTCATATCATACAATTTTGTCTTTAAAGTGCTAATCAGAAAATAAAAACCGTCAAAAAAACATGCAACTACATTAGTGGACATCGTACACCGTTCACAGTTTCCTACTTCCCAACTTCGTTATTCCACAATTCTCCTACATTGTCCTGGCCAAAAGAATACATGCATAATTAAATTTTCCTACAACAATAAACCAATATTAATTATTTAATGTCTGTCACCCGGTGGCTAACACCATGAAAATGGTCAACAAAAATAACAGCAACAAAAACGAGAAAAAGAGAGAGGAGAGAATTCTAAAAATTGGCATTGTCACTCTGACAAGATTTGATTAATAAACAACATTCACCGCATGCATGCATAGTCCAATCTAGTTGTGGAGGATGCCTCTTTTAACTCTCCCTATCCCTCACTACTTTTCGGCCACTTCAAATCCATGTCGTCCATAAAACAACTTGTTACCCAATGGAGTAAATTTGTCATACGACTACCCAGCTCGGTCAGGACATGGCATATATTAACTCGTTAAAATTTCACACTACACAAAGATGGCTTCTGGCCATTCTCAGATGTGGAGGTGGTGGAGAGGGGCATCAAGTGATCCAGTCTTTGCTAGGCAAAGGATAATGTAAAGACAAAGTGCTAAAATAAAATACGTTTCACGCCAGTTGAGCGACAATAAACCTCGAGCCAAAAACAGAAAAAACAACAACAAACTCATATCACATGGTAAAAAGTAAAGCTCATATCCAGCTACATATCCTGCTTGTTGTAGTATGTCTTTCGTTTTTGTTTTTGTTTTTTTTTTTTCAGGACAATGATGACCACACCCACTCATCTCCAACCCCTTTTGACTGGCTGATGGGATCAACTCTTACCAACGAGATTGTTTGGCTTGTTTTCATTCCATTGTGTTCATATCTAATGCTGCTGACCTTATCCGACACAATACCCTAACTCGGTATAGACTTGGTCGAAAGGAAAGGAAGTGATATGTGGCCTTAGAGTATCAACCATATGAATATGGTTAGTGTACCGGGAGTAAGGGGGTACGGATAACAGTGATTTTAAAGAAAATAAGTTATAAAGTATCAGTCAAAATCTGGAACTCTATGTGGGGAAGAACGTAGAAGAAATAGTCCGATCTCTGCCAACTTTATAACAGATAGCGTGCTCATAGTAATATTGAGATGTACCAAGTCTGAATGGAATCGGATGTTAATTTCGGGTTTTATGACCTTCATGGAAATTCAAAATTTTGAGGAGGTACCAGAAGGGAGATACCAGAAGGAGGGGATCAATATATCCCATCTTCACAGCAGATCTTGTGTTAGTAGAAATAATAGTATGTGTGAAATATTAGGAGAACAGGATGCATATTTCGGATTTTATAATCGTTTTGGTAATTCGAAACTATGACCCTTTGTGGGGGAGGTACCAGAAGGAATTGTCCGATTTCTACTTTATCTATAACAGATATTCTTCTGATACAAATATTGAGATGTGCCAAGTCCGAATGGAATTGGATTTTAATTTAGCGTTTAATGAGTTTCATGGATAATCTGAATTTTGACCCTTTTGTGGGGAAGGTACCATGACCCTTTGTGGGGGAGGTACCAGAAGGAATGGTCCGATCTCTACTTTATCTACAACAGATATTCTTCTGATACAAATATTGAGATGTGCCAAGTCCGAATGGAATTGGATTTTAATTTAGAGTTTAATGAGTTTAATGGATAATCTGAATTTTGACCCTTTTGTGGGGAGTGGACCGATATATCCCATTTCTACATCAGACCCTGGGGTAATAAAAATATTGTGATGTGAGTAATTTTAATTATTCAAAATTTTGACTCTATTGTGTGGGAGCGGGGGGGGAGGTACTGGAGTGGGCCGATATTGTTACTGATACAAATATAAGAATTCCAAAATTGGAGAAAAATCGGATTATCGCTTCTCTTTCTGTTCAATTTCGGCCTTTGGTAGGTCAAGTACCAGAAAGAGTGGATCGATATTGCCTATCTCCGAACTCGATCTAAGTTTGATAATAATATTACGATACTCCCTTCGAGAGTTATCGTGCAAATATTTCATTCGTAACTACTTCTTAAATTTTTTTTAACTGACATCCTAAAATTCAGATTTTTCTGCAGCTCTATAACCACTGTCGAGCAGAAAAACTGCAACCTGGTATAAAAAAGCCGAGTGTCACTAAAAAGAAAGCGTAAAAATCTATTTTATGTGCGATGCTACTGGGACTGATACTTATACTGAACAAAAATATGGCACAACACAGCCGCACAGGCCATAGGTATCAGGGTAATCAACTACCATGACCTATTCATATTCTTCCTGCTATTACACCATTTCGGTGTAAATATTTTGGATTTTATGTGACAAGAAGCCTTTTGTTGTTGTTGTAACAGCTTCACATGTTTTGTTCGAACTCCGTTAATCTGGTTTTAACTCCAGTTCTAAAAATTCCGCAATTTTTTACGGGCTTAGCAGATATTTTCTGGAGTGATTGGGGTACGTTTGGCTGGGCAATTAAAGAGGTGCAGATCCACTAATCTCATAGGGAGGCGCCCTGTCGCATTTCTCAGGGCAGTATTCTAGCAGAACTGGATATTCTTTCACTGGGTAGAAATTATGTTCGTAGACCAAACTTGGGCTGCATAGCTGACCACAGACCAACCTATGGCGTTAGAAGATGTCAACAAGACCACCTTATTCCCAAAAAATGTCGGAAATAGCATCAAATTTTAGAATAAGTTTAGATTTGTTCGAATTGGTCACCTTTGGCATGAATTATGCCCTTATAAATGAATTATTATGCCCTTATGCCAATAAAACCATCACACGCTGCCCGAATGTTGCTCTGTGGTATTTTGGCCCATTCCCGGCGAAGCGCTTGCTTGAGGTGACCGACACTTTGGTATTTTTTAGTGCTAACCTTGCTTTCCAAAATACTCCAGACACAATAGTACAACGGATTGGTATCCGGAGACTTCGGTGGACATTGTGCACTGGAAATGAAGCGAGGAACCTCATTGTGTAATAATTCTTGGGTGGCGCGTGCCGAGTGTGATGGTGCTGAGTCCCGTTGGTATGTCCAAGGTATGCGGCCAAAATGTTTGCGTACCCAAGGCTTTAATACACCCTGCAGAATATTTTCGCGATAATATTCGGCATTTATTCTAATGCCACGGTCGATTAATACGAGCAGAGAGCGACCATCGGCTGTTATGGCGGCCCACACCATCACCATGGCCGGCGCTCGGCGCTTGAGTTCTGGTGGCCAACCGAAGGTGAACATTTTCAGCTGACCTCTTTGGCAAGTAAACACGATCATTTTGTTTGTTTATAAACTGCTGGACAACGAATGTTTTCTCATCGGAAAAAACCAAACCGAGCTCATTTTTCGATATTTGTCGAATGGAATATTGCGTTACGTTCAGCTCACGAGCCATTTTTCGGTCATTGCGACGCGGGTTTCGATCAAGTCGCCTCATTACTTTTCGAACCATTTCTGCTGATGTTGCTGTTTTTTATCCGTCCACTTTTTTGACGTCGGGCTACGCTACCAGTATCACAGTAACGAGCGAAAAGATTTCTTTCTAAATGCTGGAGTGCTCTAATAATAGCCATTTGTGGTTTTCCAGCCACATAAAGGAATCGCACTATCACGCTTGAATTCCATCACGAATTCCATCACTGAGCTGTCACCGGAATAATTTTAACCGAGTGGCTTAGAAATGACAGCAGTCTGGTTGCAGTTTTTTTTCATCTCACCCTGTTAGGTAATGTTATGGCTGTAACTCTAAAATGCGTTTTTATACCCTCCACCATAGTATGGAGGGTATATTAAGTTTGTCATTCCGTTTGTAACACCTCCAAATATACATTTTAGAACCCACAAAGTATATATATTCTTGATCAGCATAGAATTCTATGTCGATTTTTTAATATCCGTCCGTCTATCCGTCTGCCCGTCTGTGGAAATCACTCTAGCTTCCGAACGAAATGAAGAAGGTTGATAAAATTTTACTCAAATGTGTACTATATCTGCAGGACTTTTGGTATTGAAAATGGGCCATCTAGGTCTACGTCTTCGTATAGCCCCCATATAACGGTACCTCCCGATATTCGGTATATTGATGATTCTAGCGACATTTTTTACCGGAATTGTTTCAAAATTAATATTTAAAGTTCGTAATAGATGCTACGGCTTAAGACAGAAAATGGTCCATGTAGGTCTTCGTATAGGCCCCACGGTACGGTACGTCCCGATATTCGATATTTTGATGCTTTTAGCGACATTATTTACCGGAATTGTTTCAAATTTGGTATTTGAACTTTGTTATATATACTACAGTATACAACAGAAAATGGGCCATGTAGGTCAACGTCTTCGAATAGCCCCCATGTTACGGTACCTCTCGATATTCGGTATTTTGATGATTTTAGCGACATTATTTAACGGAATTGTTTCAAATTTTGTATTTGAAGTTCGTAATGGATATTACAGCCTATGACAGAAAATTGTCTGCGCAGGTCCACGCCTTCGTATACCCCCGATATTCGGTATTTTGATGATTTTAGCGACATTATTTACCGGAACTATTTCAAATTTGGTATTTGAAGTTTGTAATGAATACTATAGCCTATGACAGAAAATTGTCTGTGCAGGTCCACGCCTTCGTATAGCCCCATGTAACGGTACCTCTCGATATTCGGTATTTTGATCATTTTAGCGACATTATTTACCGGAATTGTTTCAAATTTGGTATTTGAAGTTTGTTATAGATACTACAGTATAAAACAAAAAAATGGGCAGTGTAGGTCAACGTCTTCGTATAGCCCCCATGTAACGGTACACCCTGATATTCGGTATTTTGATGATTTTAGCGACATTAATTACCGGAATTGTTTCATAACGGTACCCCCCGATATTCGGCATTTTAATAATTTTAGCGACATTATTTACCGGAATTGTTTCAAATCTCGCATTTGAAGTTCATAATGAATACTACAGCCTATGACAGATAAATTGTCTGTGCAGGTCCATGCCTTCTATAGCCCCCATATAACTGTACCCCCCGATATTCGGTATTTTGATGATTTTAGCGACATTATTTACCGGAATTGTTTCAAATCTCGCATTTGAAGTTCGTAATGAATACTACAGCCTATGACAGAAAATTGTCTGTGCAGATCCACGTTTTATAACCACCACGGTACCTCCCTATTTTCGGTATTTTGATAATTTTAGCTACATTATAAACAGATTTTTTTTCTTTCAAGTTTCGCATTTGGATATTGTAATAGCTTGTGACAAAAGTTGCCTATGCTGGTCCACGTCGTCGTGTAGACTCTAATATACGGCTACATTAGGTATTTTCAAGATATTAACATAATTTTTAACGGATTTTATTTTTTTTCAAAATTGTTAAATTTGTACCAAATGGTGGAGGGAATTCAAAGTTCGGCCCGGCCGAACTTACAGCTTTTTTACTTGTTAATCCTTAAATGTCGAGGGGAAATTTTCGGACGTATTTTATGACGTGGTGGTAAATTCTACCCCGTTTTACCACGTCATTAGTTAAAACTTAATATATATATAAATTTCTGGTGTTTAAGTACGATTTTTGATGTAATCCGACATCCATAACAGACTTCTTTAGTCCTCTATCCCTTTTGAAGGGTGTTTCCTTGATTCCGCTTATGTTTTATTTATTTTGTTTAAGTTCCTTTTAATTTCCTTATTAAACAGGCTTGCATCGATATTTTCTAAATATTTTCCATTATAACCTTCTCATGGACCTCAAGTTAATTAAATTATTTTATCGAATGTAAATGGTGTATAATTTGCATTCTCTTTGCATGCATAAATGTAACAATGTGCGGGTGCCGGTACCGGTATGTATATGTGTGTATGAGTGTGGTAAAAGAGTCACTTGAAAGGATTTAGTTTATCCCATGATTGTACGGTTGGTTGGTTTAGCTCGGTTGATTTTAGTCAAACTAAACTAAGTAACTGTCGTCTGACATCCATGAGGGGGGAGGACGACGACAACGACGGGGGCACTGATGAAGGACGTTGACGACAACGTCAACGATGAGAATGCCATCCATTGCTATCTGGGGTTTGTATCAAGCATCCCACATAAGCGAGGCCACAATGGCAATAGCACTGAGGACAACCAGGCATTGTAATAACATCAACAACAACAGCAACACCGAGTGCAACCAGCACCGACATCTAACAACAAAGGAGCACAACACAAAAAAAGAGCAGACTTTTATTAAGCTCCTCCAGCATGGCATAGGATATCCCTTAGATGAGCTGAGAAAGAGAGAGAGACAGATAGAGAAAAAAAATTATAAAACCGTCACCACACTCTACTAAATACTGTTGACGATGATGCTGATGCTTGTGATGAAAAATAAAAACAGTTGAAATGTTAAGAAAGCAAAGGCAAACAAAACAAGTTAAAAAGCAGTAAGTTCGGCCGGGCCGAACTTTGAATACCCTCCACCATAGACAATTTTCTGTCACGGGCTATAGCATCCATTACTAACGTCAAATACGATATCTCAAACAATTTCAGTGGGTATTGTACATAAACTCGTCAAAATACCGAATATAGGGAGGTACTGATATATGGGGCCTATACGAAGACCTGGACCTCCATAGACATTTTTCTGTCACGGACTGTAGTTCCTATTACGAACTCTAAATACGTAATTTGAAACACTTCCGGTGAATAAGGGCGCTAAAATAATCAAAATACCGAATATAGGGAGATGCCGTTATATGGGGGCTATACGAAGACGTAGACCTTCCCAGATAATTTTCTGTCATAGGCTGTAGTATCCATTTCGAACTTCAAATACCAAAGTTGAAACAATTCCGGTGAATAATGTCGCTAAAATCATCAAAATACCGAATATCGGGAGGTACCGTTATATGGGGGCTATATGAAAACGTGGACCTACATGGCCCATTTACGAACTTAACCTGCCTACTGGAAAAATAAACAGGTGTGCAAAATTTTAGCCTTCTATCTCAATTCGTTCGAAAGATAGCGTGATTACAACAGACAGACAGACAGACAGACGGACATGACTTAGAATTTTACGCTGATCAAGAATATTATACTTTGTTGGGTCTGACATGAGTATTTCGAGGAGTTACAAACGGAATGACAAAATTAATATACCCTCCATAGTATGGTGGAGGGTATAAAAAAATCGAGGCAGGGAAAACTAACAAACATGGCAGTGCAAAGGACCAGAAATGGAGAAAGAGAAGAAGAGCGGGAGATATGGAGTAGAATTTGCAAAAAACTACCTCTGAAGCAAGCATAATAAAATACTAGTTCTCGACTCATGTTCATCCTTTGGACGACTGCTGCTGCTCGTACTTCACAGCATTTTCAAATCCTCTTTTAAGGCTTTGATATACCCCGAAGGCTTTATTATGGCTTACCCTTTACACTCGGTTCTATGCTTCCTGTGTTGTTGGGAGTTTTCCGCCTGCAACATGCCATGCAATCTAAAACCATATTGGATGATGGTGTTGTTGCTCCTTGTCGTTGTTGCCAATGTTGTTAGCCATGAGCTATAAATAAAAAAGAAGAGTAAATATGTCCTTTTTTTGCAGTGCCCAGAGTAGAGTTTATAACACAAAGAATGTTGAATTAATATTATCGTAGTTGTTGTAATCTTATGGGGAAAATACTAAATTTTATTAAAGGATTTACCTAGTGTGGGTGTGGTAAATTGTTATATTATTAACATAAATACTTACTTGAGTGGATAAATAGCACTTGTTGAATAGGGGTTTATTTAGATTGAAAAAGACAGCCTGGCACAAACTTCTTGTATTTCAATACATTTTTGTGTTTGAGATGCTTTATCATTGTTTCGTAGGAAATTAAAGGATGCCCGTATATTATTGATGTATTTAAATAAAGCATGGTTTTAATGACAGATTTTTTTTATTTTGTTACAAATGTAAATTTAATAAAAAACGAGCTCGAGGTCTTTGTTGTTGTTTAATTATTTATTATTTTCGATATTTCGTCCTCCAACGGAAGATATTTTGTAAAATTTTGTTATATGTTTAAACAGTATTGTTCCTGATGATGTCTTCCGTTGAAGAACGAAATATCGAAAATAATAAATAATTAAATAACAACAAAGACCTCGAGCTCGTTTTTTATTAAATTTACATTTGTAACAATATATAATAAAGGTCAAATTAAATATCTAAAAATCAAATGATTTTTTTTTATTTCTCGTCACTGTGTGTTGATTTGCCGATATACTCCTTATCGGTCAAAATTTTAAAAATACTAAACCCATATAAAAACCCTCCCGATTTTCCTTAATTTTATACATACCAATATTTCAATGTAGTGTAACAGTGTCATAAAGTTTTACTACTCCTCAACTAGAAATTAAGGATTAAGTCAAGTTTTTTTTTTATTTTTTTAATATTTTGATAAAAAAATACTTCAAAAGCTTTTCCTGGTCAAAAGCTGCTAACTTATTTTCAAAGTTCATACACTTTTTTAAATATTTTTATGAGGACTTTGATTTTAAATTGCATTGAATAATATGAGGAACAAAAAATTCTTGATTGATGATTTCATTCTGATTTTCTAGACCTCGAAAACTTGTTTTCAAAGAACTTCCTGTTGGATTTTTTAAGAAAACATTTTGAAAGAGTAATGATCAAATATCTAAGACTTTCAAGAAAATTAAAAACAAGAAACAGCACAAAAATCATACATTTTTTTGAAATATTTTTAAGAGGATATTTTTATAAACAAACATTGTGGATTTTTTCAAAATATTTTTTGACAAACAAAAAACTTGTTCCAAAATGACTTTCTGCTCGAAAGCCGTTGACTTATTTTCAAAATTTTCATTTCAGAGCCCTTATACTTAGAAGACGCATTCCCAAAACCACCGCCAAATTGGTCACCTTTGACACGAATTATGGCTCTCAAACGGACAACGAAACCGTCATACGCTGCCCGTATGTGGCAAGGCTTCAATATACCCTCCAGATTATTTTCGAATATTTAACATTCGGCATTTATTCTGATGCGACGGTCGATTAATACGAGTGGAGAGCGACCATTGGCTGTTATGGCGGCCCACACCATCACGATGGCCGGCGATTGCGTTTTAGCTGACCTCTTTGGAAAGTAAACACGATCATTTTGTTTATTTAAAAACTGCTGGACAACGAAAGATTTCTCATCGGAGAAAACCAAATTCGGCAGTTCACCACTTTCGCCCAAGCGAAGCAACTCTTTAGCTCTTTTGAGTCTATTTTCTTTCTGTTGCGGTGTAAGTTCTTGCACGTTTTGGAATATCGATGGCTTTATTCCGAGCTCACTTTTCAATATTTGCCGAATGGAGTATTGCGCTATATTCAGCTCACGAGCCATTTTTCGGTTCTTGCGACGCGGGTTTCGATCAAGTCGCTTCTTTACTTTTCGAACCATTTCTGCTGATGTTGCTGTTTTCTTCCGTCCACTTCCTTGACCCGGGTCGGGCTACGCTACCAGTATCACGGTAACGAGCGATGGTACGGGACACAAAAGAATTATTCACATTTAGATGCTGGAGTGCTCTAACGATAGCCACTTGTGGTTTTCCATCCAAATATAAAGAAATCACACTATCACGCTTGAAGTCCATAACGAATAACTTTTTTTCCGGAAAATTCTCACCAAAATGCTTTTGTACGCTTGTAAACAATATAATGAGCTGTCACTGGAATAATTTTAAGAGCTATCGGACGAGTGGCTTAGAAATGACAGCAGTCTGAAGTTGGTTGTAGTTTTTTCATCTCACTCTGTAAGTACACATTCCTCCATATCCCAATACTACACTCCGCCAGATATGTTAATTTCGAATTTCAGGATTCCAGCTTCAACCATTCCCTCTAACTCGAATTGCACCAAATTTAGTACCTTTTGGTACTTTTCGTATTCACGATTACACACTTCCAAAATTACCTCCATACATTGACCCCACTCCTCTATATTAATTATAATTCCATATTTCAAGTTTTTAACTCTAAACACTCACATGATGTGATATAGTACCAAATGTAGTACATTTTAGTACTTTTCGTACACTTATAGTGCCAGTTTTCAAAAACCTTTTGGTACGTATATCATTCATTCCGCAAGTGACCCTCATTCAAAATTGTTGAGTTCTAGTTCTACTGCAGCCTCAAAAACAAAGGGTACCATGTTTAGTACCGTTTGATACTTTTCGTACCGTTGTAGTACGAATTTCCCAAAACCAAGCTTTATCTGACTCCTTCGAACCAAGAACGACCCTCACCCAAAATTTCAAGATTCGTCTGGGCGTGAATCGTTTAGTCAGTCAGTCAATAATTTTATAATTTTATTAAAATAGATCCATGTTTGCATATCTGATATTCATTTTTTATAACCTTTCTAAAAAACATCGCTGGTTCTTGCTTGGATAGTTCTTTTAAAAAAATTATTAAAAAATCCACGTTTGTAGGTTTGATAGTCCATCCGGCTTCAGTATCTTGAATTAAACTATGCCACGTGATATAAGATCAAGATAGATGACCATGTGTCGGATTAATGCAATTTTAAATAAAATATCAGATTTTTTGTTTTATTTTTTTGTCTCTTCCCTCATATCCTTGGCAGATGAACCAAAGATTATGTTAGAAAACTTGTGTCAAATAAATTTTTTATGAAATTTTTTATAGTTTTTATGATAATAAAAGTAGCTGACTGCTATATCCGCAATATAAATCAAAAAGTATTGTTTTAAATCTCAGCGTGCTCAAAACCGAGTAACGAACCATTGAGACATCCAGAGGAGATACAGACAAAAAAACCATTCATATTTCCATTCAGCCATGGTGGCCACACACAAACATGCATTCACTGCGAATCCCAGCAATGGTACTTCCACATTAAGGATGTTGAGAACTACTACTTAAACTAAGGACAAAGCCAGCTACTTAAATAGTGGCAAATGCGAATAAATATCTTTGGCACTTTGTGCAATGAAATAATGGGGCAGATTGTTCTACGAAATGATATGTTTTCTTTGGGTAATTGTTGTCATTGCCCATATAAATGAGCGTCATAACTCATTCCGCACATTAGCTGCTGGTATTGTGGCTGAGGAGTAAGAAATATTGGCTGGGCATTGAGGATAGGACAGGGCAAGCCAACCAATTGAAAGGGGGGACGACGCATTGGAACAACGGAATCAGTTCAGACAATAAAACCCCGAGTGATTTTATTGTCTTCTGTCTGTCCGTCTTTTTTTGGTGTTATTGGCCAAAAAAGAATACCATGGCCACAATGTGTATTGGCCAAAACAAAAAACATGTGAAACAATACTTCGAATGTTAACAGACAAAAATTGGATTCAACAATGCCTGTGTGCGGTGTGGTGCAGTTGCCTGTTTGGAACAACTTACCCAAGTAGCCGCATTTCTTTTGGGTGTTGCTTCGATGGATGCTACTACTCCAGCATGGAAATGGAAATCCTTTGAAATAGATTTGCACATTGCTGTGATAATGATGATGTCATTGCTTTAGAATTGCCTCTCTCAATTGCCTGGAAGTTAGTTGCCGGCTGAGGCATATGTTTTATTTGAGATAATTTCCTGTTCCTGTTACGACTTTGTCAAGAGAGCTGTTGAATGGTAATTTAGAAATGATTTCACAAAGGATTTAAAATGTTTTAATTTTATGTCCTTTTCGTATGGTAGCATATGTTGGTAGGGACATTCAAACAACTGAATATATGGAGGAAGGAGTCAAAATGGCATGTGCAAATTTTATTTAAATATCCACGTTTTAGGTGTGAGAGTCCTTTATAAAATTTTATTAAAAAATCCACGTTTATTGGTGTAAGAGTCCTTGTAAAAATTTTATTAAAAAATTCACGTTTATTGGTGTAAGAGTCCTTGTAAAAATTTTATTAAAAAATCCACGTTTATTGGTGTAAGAATCCTTAAAAAAATTTTATTTAAAAATCCGCGTTTATTGGTGTAAGAGTCCTTGTAAAAATATTATTAAAAAGTCCATGTTTATTGGTGTAAGAGTCCGTATACAAATTTTATTAAAAAAAACACGTTTATTGGTGTAAGAGTCCTTATAAACATTTTATTAAAAAATCCACGTTTAATGGTCTAATAGTCCTTATAAAAATTTTATTAAAAAATCCACGTTTAATAGTCTAATAGTCCTTATAAAAATTTTATTAAAAAATCCACGTTTAATGGTCTAATAGTCCTTATAAAAATTTAATTAAAAAATCCACGTTTAATGGTCTAATAGTCCTTATAAAAATTTTATTAAAAAAATCCACGTTTAATGGTCTAATAGTCCTTATAAGAATTTTATTAAAAAATCCACGTTTAATAGTCTAATAGTCCTTAAGAGAATTTTATGAAAAAATCCACGTTTAATGGTCTAATAGTCCTTATGAGAATTTTATGAAAAAATCCACGTTTAATGGTCTAATAGTCCTTATAAAATTTTATTAAAAAATCCACGTTTATTGGTGTAAGAGTCCTTATAAAAATTTTATTAAAAAATCCACGTTTAATGCTCTAATAGTCCTTATAAAAATTTTATTAAAAAATCCACGTTTAATGCTCTAATAGTCCTTATAAAAATTTTATTAAAAAATCCACGTTTAATGGTCTAATAGTCCTTATAAAAATTTTATTAAAAAATCCACGTTTATTGGTGTAAGAGTCCTTAGAAAAATTTTATTAAAAAATCCACGTTTAATAGTCTAATAGTCCTTATGATAATTTTATGAAAAAATCCACGTTTAATGGTCTAATAGTCCTTATGAGAATTTTATGAAAAAATCCACGTTTAATGGTCTAATAGTCCTTATAAAAATTTTATTAAAAAATCCACGTTTATTGGTGTAAGAGTCCTTATAAAAATTTTATTAAAAAATCCACGTTTAATGCTCTAATAGTCCTTATAAAAATTTTATTAAAAAATCCACGTTTAATGCTCTAATAGTCCTTATAAAAATTTTATTAAAAAATCCACGTTTAATGGTCTAATAGTCCTTATAAAAATTTTATTAAAAAATCCACGTTTATTGGTGTAAGAGTCCTTAGAAAAATTTTATTAAAAAATCCTTGTTTATTGGTGTAGGAGTCCTTATAAAAATTTTATTAAAAAATCCACGTTTAATGGTCTAATAGTCCTTATAAAAATGTTATTAAAAAATCCTTGTTTATTGGTGTAAGAGTCCTTATAAAAATTTTAATAAAAAATCCACGTTTAATGGTCTAATAGTCCTTATAAAATTTTATTTAAAAATCCACGTTTAATGGTCTAATAGTCCTTATAAAAATTTTATTAAAAAATCCACGTTTAATGGTCTAATAGTCCTTATAAAAATTTTATTAAAAAATCCACGTTTATTGGTGTAAGAGTCCTTATAAAAATTTTATTAAAAAATCCACGTTTATTGGTGTAAGAGTCCTTATAAAAATTTTATTAAAAAATCCACGTTTATTGGTGTAAGAGACCTTATAAAAATTTTATTAAAAAATCAACGTTTATTGGTGTAAGAAACCTTATAAAAATTTTATTAAAAAATCCACGTTTAATGGTCTAATAGTCCTTATAAAAATTTTATTAAAAAAATCCACGTTTATTGGTGTAAGAGTCCTTGTAAAAATTTTATTAAATAATCCACGTTTATTGGTGTAAGAGTCCTTGTAAACATTTTATTAAAAAATCCACGTTTATTGGTGTAAGAGTCTTTATAAGAATTTAATTAAAAAGTCCACGTTTGTTGGTGTAAGAGTCCTTATAAAAATTTTATTAAAAAATCCACGTTTATTGGTGTAAGAGTCCTTGTAAAAATTTTATTAAAAAACCCACGTTTATTGGTGTAAGAGTCCTTGTAAAAATTTTATTAGAAAATCCACGTTTATTGGTGTAAGAGTCCTTATAAAAATTTTATTAAAAAATCCACGTTTATTGGTGTAAGAGTCCTTATAAAAATTTTATAAAAAAAATCCTTATAAAAATTTTATTAAAAAATCCACGTTTATAGGTCTAATAGTCATTTATAAAAAAAATATATTTAGATCCACATTTGTAGGTCTGATAGTCCTTTGTCCTTTCTAAATTCACTTTTTTAGTCCTTCAAGCATTTAAAAATTAAAAATGTCCACATTGACAATTTCAATAAATTGCCTATATATTAATATAATCATCATATATCAAACTAATGTAAATAAGAACTTGACCCATAACCCCTTCTGCAAAAGGACTCACTCGCACACAGGGACAACACAATCTAACCATAATGGCCACAAGGGTGTATTTCTTTGGCTGCCCACATCAACCTATCGAAATAAAATGATGACATTTATTTGCAAATTACTTTGAAAGCCACTCAAACCCCCAATCAAAGGCCAAATTCTCGAAAATAGAAAAAAGCCTCTTAAAATTGAATTGCTGAAAAACGACAGAGTGAGATTTTTTTTATTTAACGTAAATTTTCTTAACAATGGACAATTTGATTTCTATCGCAAATACATTTGAATTTTATTACGTATTTGTGTTTTTATTTAGCTTCTACTGGCATTTGCAAAGGTCCAGTTTGCTGATATTATTTTGGCCAGCTTTTTTTTCTGGGATATCCTCAATAAAAATAACCATTAAATGCTACTGAAGTGTAGAGACTCACACATACGCACACACACACACGTTTGTCTTGACGACATTTCTGCTACCCCAAAAGTGTGTCCGACAACCTCCTTCCCAATTGACCATTGGCCAAAATTGTTTTGTGAAAAGGTACTTGGAATTGTTGGCCATTGTTGTTTCAGTTTCGGCCATCACGGCCAATTGAATGTTCCTTTATACCCTTATTTCGGCCACTTTGGCGTCATTTCTTCGATAATAAAATAAACATTTAGACGGGAATTCAACTCTCAAATGACAGAAATTACTGCTGGCTGACCTAACACACATACACACACATATGTTCGCTTCATTTATTTAGATTGGTAATGATATTTGAATGGGGTTATTTTAGCCGGAATTGAGAATCAGTGATTTCATCAAACGTTTTCTTTTTCGTCGTCCACACTTGGTTTATTGTGACGCATTTATTTTTACGATCAACAAAGGAATAACATCTTTATTTCAACTTCCAATCACATCAATTGCCTGGAATAATGATTGGCAATTGGTTTGAGGGGAGGAGGGCGAAGGGTTTTTGTAAGGGATAATTGCAAATCGTATGGTCGTCATGGACTGAAATAGAAGAATGTTAAGTCCGCTGTTGGAGCGACCTTTAATGTATATGGTAAAAGTATAATATTAGTGTTCATTCGGGCGCCAATGAATTGAGGATCGCCATAGAATCACTTTCTGAGTTGATTTATGCGTGTCAGTCCGTCCGTCTGTCAATGTATTCTTGTGAACAAAATGCAGGTCGCATTTATTATCCGATTGAGATGAAATTTTGCACAAATCATTTGTTTGGCCCAAGGACGAACCCTATTGAAATTGGAGATAATCGGTAAAAATTTAGATATAGCTCCCATATATATCTTCGTCCGATTTGCCTTCTATTGTGCACCAAACGTGTAATATCAGCCCGAATAGTATGGAATTTTGCACATACAACCAAAATAGGCCTGAAAATAAGTATGCCAAATTGATCGAAATCGGTTCAGATATAGCTATAGCTCCCATATATATGTTTCATCCGATTTGTTATTTTTGTCCTCCGCAGCCATAATATGCACTCTGTAACAACAATATTTGGGGAAATATATCAAATACAGCTCAGAAATACATTTGCTAAATTTTATCGAGATCGGTTCAGATTTGGATATAGCTCCCACATATAACTTCGTCCGATTTACCTTTTATTGTGCATTAAACGTCTAATATTTGCCCAAATGGGATGAAATTTGGCACTTACGACCGAATTGAGTCCAGAAGCTAATATGTCAAATTTGGTAAAGATCGGTTAAGATAAAGCAATAGCTCCCATATATATTGTTCATCCGATTTCTAGTATTTGTTACCCACAGCCGTAATATGCACTTCGTAACAACGATATTTCAGGAAACATATTATATACAGCTCAGAAATATATTTGCAAAATTTTTTCGAGATCGGTTCAGATTTGGATATAGATCCCATATATATCTTTTTCTGATTTTAAATTAATTTTGCACCAAATGGTCAATACAAGTCCGAATTTAAAAGATACAAATGCTTCGGCATATTTGGTCCTTTGAACTTTAAAATCATAGCGTGTATGATTGAATTCTCCCATAAAAACTTTTAATTGTTACGTAATCATCTACTAAATTAGCAAAGTGGTGTAGGGTATCATAAAGTCGGCCCCGCCCTTACTGGTTTAATTTGATGTTTGATCAGATCTGATCTACAAAAATACCAGGTGGGATAGGAAGAAGCAGATAAAATAAAAGTTTTTTTTTTTTTTTTTTTTGCTTGAAGGTTTGTTAGTAAGATAAAACCTCGAGTTTTGAGAGACCAGATTTTATAATTTTACTATTAACAAGTTAAAGAGCATCAGTCGGTTTTGCCAACATATGTATACCCTCAGCCAATATTCTGGTATTTTAATATATTTTGACTTCTGTTATGAATATTCAAATTGTTGACCCTCTTATGGTATCGATCCTAAATAAATATGACATAAATATTGCGACGTGCAAGGTTTGGACTATATCGACCTCTACTTCCTTCACTTTATATGAGATGTATGAACTATTTTAGAAAATGGCAAAATGTGGGTGAGGTACCAGATATAGTCGGTCGAAGTCTTCCATTTTCATACAGATAAATATATTGGCATGTGCAAAATTTCAAGAAAATCAGACATTTTTATCCAATTTTATGCAAAGTCATAAATTTAATATTCATCTCAGGTTTCTGGTTGAGAGAAATATATAGATTTAGATATAGCAAGTTGTAAAGAATCGCTGACTTGTTTCGCAAGTTATGACAGAAAAATGAATTGAAAATTGTTACCCTTTATAGGTGAGGTACCACAGGGGGTTCACGGATATATGTGATCTTCGCAACAGATCTTGTGTGCAAGTAGCAAAAAAAATGGTCCGATCTATACCATTTTTATAACAGACCTCGTGTTGATAGAAATATTGAGATGTACCAAATCTGGTATAAAGAGAACCAGATGGTTATTTCGGATTTTATAAACGTTTTGGTTATTCAAAACTTCGACTCCTTGTGGGGGGGGGGGGGGTGTGGTGCCAGAAGGAATCGTGCGATCTCTTCCGTCTGTATAACAGATCCTGTGTTGATAGAAATATTGAGATGTGCCAAGTCTGAATGGAATCGGATGTAAATTTCACGTTTTATGAGCTTAATGGATTTTACAAATTTCGACCGATATATTCCATCTTAACACGAGATCTTCGGTTTATCAAAATATTGGGATGTGTGAAATTTTAAGACAATCGTACTCTTACATCCCATTTTATAAGAATTGTAATTATTCAAAATGTTTAGCCTTTGTGGAAGAGGTATTTGATGGAGTGGACCGATATTGTCTATTGTCGCACCTGACTTAGCACTGACGCAAATATTAATTAGTATTTGCAAAGTGAGAGCAAAATCAGATTATCGTTCCTTTTTCTGTGCAGAAAATATATTTTTTGACAATTTCCACCTTTTGTGGGGGAGGTGCCAGAAGTAGCGGACTTATATATTCTATTTTAATACCAGATCTTGAGTTTATAAAAATATTGGGATGTGTGAAATTTTAAGACAATCGGACTCTAACATCCCATTGTATACTTCATGGAGTGGACCGATATTGTCCATTTTCGCATCTGACTTTGCACTGACTAAAATATTAGGATTTGCAAAGTTGCAGCAAAATCAGATTTTTTGAAAATTTCGACCATTTGTGGGGAGGTACCATAATTTATAAGAGTTTTAATTATTCAAAAAGTTGACCCTTTGTGGGGGAGGTACTTCATGGAGTGGACCTATATTGTCCATTTCCGCACCTAACCTATCACTGATGAAAATATAAGGGTTTTTATAAAGTTGGAGCAAAATCAGATCATCCTTTCTCTTTCTGCGACGCAAAATATTTTCTTTGAAAATTTTGAGCTTTTGTGGGGGAAGTACCATAAGGAGTTAACCGATATTGCCCATCTCCGAACACAATCTAAGTTTGGCAAAAATATTACGATGTACCAAGTTTGGACCAAATCGGATACTCCCGTCGAGAGTTATCGTGCGCACCAGTCAACCAGACAGACGGACGGACGGACATTGCTAGATCGACTTCTAATGTCCGACTCCAAATGTCCTGGTTCAAAGAAACCTAGGATCTGAAATCGTTATTTCGACTAGGCACGTTTTGACCGTATCAAATGATGTATACCCTCTGTAGCCATTTGGCTGAGGGTATAAAAACTTTAAATCTGTCGGTACAGTTATATGGGGGCTGTACCGAAACGTGGGCCTATAAAGCCCATTTTTATTAACAAAAGACCTTCAGAACAAACACACATCTGAGTGATTTTTTTATCAAGCTATTTCAATTCGTTCGGTAGCAAGAGAGATTTCCACAGACGGACGGATAGACAGACAGACGGACATTGCTAAATCGACATTAAATTTTATGCTGATCAAGAATATTTAGAGGTGCTACAAATGGAATGACAACATTAATATACCCTCATATCTAGGTGGAGGATATAAAAAAGTATAGGAGGATATAAGGTGGAGGAATTTCAAAAAAAAAAAAAATTGTCCATATGGTGAGTTGCTCCATAAATTCATATCCCCTGAACTTTGGAGCTTCTAATGACACCTGTAATTGTGTAAACATTTCCAATGCTTGGAGATTTAGTATCTTTTTTGGTGATGACTGTGGTTACTCTAAATTATTCATTTGAAAATACACGGAAATAAATTCATATCTTCTGAACTTCGGAGCTTCGAATGATATCTGTAATTGCGCCAACATTTCCAAAGCTTGGAGATTTAGTATCTCATTTGGTGATGACTGTGGTTACTCTAAAATATTCATTTGAAATTACACGGAAAAGGACCACTAAATCAACTTTGTAAGATTTTTTTTGGGTTTTCATCCGTTCCGTTTATTTATTATTATTATTATTATTTATTATTTTTTTTTTTTTGATGAAAATTCAATTCGAATTGAATTCCCTCTGTACAGGTTTTTATATTTTCACGACAAAAAATATTCTGTCCTTGTTCTGTTAAATCAATACCCTACAGCCCTTAATTTCCCTGGAACCCTTTCAATCCAACCGAGATGAAAATATTTCACTTTCCCGAGCATCGTTTTTTTCTTATTTTTACATCTTAATTAGAAAACATTTTTTGGGGTCCTGGTAATTACTTGTTTATCCTTTCGTAGAATTTACCACATTAATGTGGTTGATTTTTCCATCAAAATCTTGGTTGTGCGCATTAATGGAACAAGGAGACCTGTTACAAAGATCCACAAATAAAAATTTATGTTCCCTAACTGGTCATAAACATTAATTTAACAGATTAGCAGAGATTCTCCATAAAAATCAGGGAGAGAGAGAAATTTGAAAACATTTTAAGTAAAAAAGAAAAAATCAAAACCACAAAAACCGCCCCAAAGAAAAAAGGCTGCTTCTGCTGCGTGTCTACCGCCGATAAACGTGACGACTAAAATGAAGCGATAAACACTTTTGGGAAATTGGAAATGGAAAATGGGACAATCAAAACAAGCAGACACCTAAAATTACAAATACGGCAAGCCGACAATTTCCTGGAAAACCGATTGAAGCGATTGAGACATCAAGCGACGATGGCATCGGCAGCCGCTGCTCGTAGTCACATGATCATCGTTTGTCGTCTAATGTCTGTTGCTTTGGTCCTGAACCTGACCTAGGTTAAATACATGATCTGGGTTATCTACCAGACATGTCATCAGGTGTCACCTGAATAATGTTTATGTAATAACATTAAGTGATGTGTGCGTGATCGAAACCAAATCTAGGAAATTGATGGCAACAGAAAGTTGTGCCCTGGAAAAATATAGACTCAAAGAGAGTGCAAGCCGACAATTTTGGGTACACAAAATTAAGGACTCTTCAGGCAAATGGTGATCACAACAACAACAACAACAACAACATTAAAAAAATTATAAAATGTTAAGGCGGGAATCATCACCAAAAAAGGAGTCTTAACGGCAAATATTGTATCCTGTTGTGTTTTGGGTTAGCACACTAAATGGTCTCCTCCCGTTCTTGGAGGAAAGAGAAAACTAAAAAAAAAGAAAAATAAAAACACTGTTGTGACATTGTGATAAATACCCACTCCTACACCCAACTGCACTTTCCGCATCCCTTTGCCATGACCCAAGATATTATCATGCAGGACATCATTACACCATCCTTTGGTGCCACAGAAAATATCCTACGAATCCATTTAAAAATGTCTCAATTACTTAGTTATGGATTTCTAGTGCTAATGTAATTGCCCCAGTGAGGTATTGTCTGAGTGTGTGTGAGTGTGAGTGTCACAAGAACATGCAGCTCAACATTTCTCTCCCAATAGGGAGCCAGTCAGCCAATGTTGTCCTGGTCAGTTAGACTTAACATGTTTTTACGTTTGTTGGGCAAATGATTAGCAAGAATTTAAATTTTCTTTTAATGCTCGAAAGAAAAACAAAAAAAAAAACACAAAATTGATTACATGCTGGGCTTTGGTATCTCGGCCATTAAACCAGTCGGTATTGATGTTAAGAATACCGAGAAGTTGTTAGAGGAATTCTTGAAATTTTTGAAACTAGTGAAACCAAGTGAGAAATTGTTATTCATGGAAAGCCAATTATTTGCAAAAAAAAAAAAAAAAAACAACAATTGAAGGCTTTTTTGAGGGTATCTTCCTGTTGTTGAATTCTTCGAATTGGCAGGGATTGAATTAATTGGGGAAATATTACATTTATAGCAACATAATAACTATCGAAATCAAATAGTCACAACTATAAACCAATCGACGTTTTCATGCGGCATGAGTTTAGGGCTGGGGCAGCCTACCATTTGAATTGGTCATCGAAAAATATTTGGCGGAAAAAATAGACTATGTAAAAAAAATACGAAAATTTCTACTGAACCGCGATTTTTTTAATCCACCGGAATCTCAAATTAACAAAAAGGTTACTTCTGACCATAACATTGATGCTGAAATCCAAGATATCGCATATATGTCAAAAATATATACAATCTCATATATAAAGCACCCTTGGACTGATTTTGACAATTCTCAATAATTCGGAAAAGGATAAAATCTAAGAAAATCGCGTAAAAATTGACAATAAAAAAGGGAATTTTTTTTTAGTTTTTGTCATATTTTTTATCTCATGAGACTTTTTAAATTTGACTTACAGTATTGACTTGTAAATTTTGATTTTTTTTCCATCTTATGACACTATGTTTGAGGGTATTAAATTCAGGTTGGAATTATCGTCCGATCTTCACGAAATTTTAGATGAGGGTAGTGTTAGGGTCTGAATTGAAGCCTATTGTAGTTGAAGATATACATTTAGGAGTTCAAATGGACCAAGAATTAAAATTTTCTTAATTTTGTAGTCGCTCTACAAATCAATCGGCACGGGTTTAGGACAGGGTAGAAATGTGGCATTTGAGATCAACATTGGATTCGGTTAAAATGGACCACAATTTTTGTGTGGAACTGTTTTTGAATAGCTATCAATATGACAGAGAGCGTAAATATGAGGTAAATACCCACGGTCAAAAACTAAGGGTAACGTTTATGCAGGGTTGTATGGTTTTATTGTTTTGGTAGAAATATTCCGCAATTCAATGTTATGTGGCACTTTATAAGTGTTTTATAGATTATTTAAAACGGTGATCCTGTATGGGGAAGATACCAAAAGGACTAGGCTGATGTCCCACTCCTTTTGCTACCTCCCCCACAAAAGGTAGAAGATTTCAAAGAAAATAATTTACCTTATATCTACCAGGATTCACCGACTTATGATTATTCAAACGGTTGACTCTTTAGGGGGAGGTTCCAAAGCAGTTACCTAATATTGACCAGTTTATATCTGATCTAAGACTGATATTACACCGTGTCAGACTTTTACTATATCGACTACTTTCTATACTTTATATGAAATGTATGATAATTTTTGGAAAATGTCCAAATATGCTTGAATTAACATAAATAGGAGACCGAAGTGTTCCGTTTTCAAACTTCATCGAATACAGATAAAAATATTGGTGTGAGCAAAATTTTAAGGAATTTGAACATTTATATACAGTTTTATGCGAAATCATGAATAATCCACGATAAATTACATATTTATATCAGATTTATGGTTAAGAGAAATATTTACATATAGCCAGTTGTAAAAAATCGCCAACTTGTTTCGCAAGTTATGACATATAAAAGTATTGGAAGTTGTGACACTTTGTGGATGAGAAACCAAAAAGGGTTGGTCACAACAGATCATGAGTTAACAAAAATATTTGGATCTGTGAAATTTGAAGAGAGTTGGATGCTTATTTCACCTTCGTTGAGCGTTTTGTTTTTGAAAATATTGAACACATTGCAGGGGAGGTACCAGAAGAAATTGTACGATCTCTACCATTTTTATAAGACATCTTGAGTTGATGGAAATATCGAGATGTACAAAGTCTGGAATAGATTCGGATGTTAATTTCGTGATTTATGGATATTCAAAATTTTGATCCTATGTGGGGGAGGTACCAGAAGGAGTGGACCGATATATCCCATCTTCAGAGTATATTTGTGTTAGTAAAAATAATGGGATGTGTGAAATATAAGGAGAACCTGATGCTTATTCATAACAGATCCTGTGTTGATAGAAATATTCACATGTGCCAAGTCTAAATGGAATCGGATGTTAATAACTTATGAGCTTAATGGGTATTTAAAATGTCCACCTTTTGTGGGGAAGGTACCAGAAGGAGTGGACCGATATATTCCATGTTAACGCCAGATTTAGGGTTTATAAAAAATATTGCGATATATGAAATTTTAAGCCAATCGGATTCTTACGTTTCATAAGAGTTATAATTATTCAAAAGTTGTACCCTATGTGGGGGAGACACTTCATGACGTGGACCGATATTATCGATTTTTGCACCTGACCTAGAACTAATGCAAATATTAGAATTTGAAAAAATGGAGCAAAATCGGATTATTGCTTTTCTTTAGGCCTTGTCCCTTTATTGTTGTTTTTATAAAAACAACGTATGATAATTAGTGGAGAACAATGGCAATGTTTACCAGGGAGGTAATGCAGGGAATACCTAGGTTTCGGAAAGAGCAACCAATTCTCATCAGTTTCCTTGTTTTTGCGTGGGATATTCTCCCTAGGAGTTTTTTTTTAAATAACTCCTATGACAAAAAACTTTTTTTTATCCAAGTAACGAGATCAATAGAGAAGGAACCAAAAAATTACATAAAACTAAAATTCTTTTGGAAAATCTTCTAAATCTTACTACCGCACTTATAAACATTTTCATCTTTCTCCACTTGTTATGTAAATAATAAAATAATAAACAAACGTTGTTTTTATTTTATTTTTTTTTTAAATTTCAACCTTTTATGGGGGAGGTACCAGAAGAAGTGGACCGATGTATTCCACCTTAACGCCAAACCTTAGATTAATGGATTTATTGGAATGCGTGAAATTTGGGAACAATTGAACTGTTACATCATATTTTACAAAAGTTGTAACTATTGAAAATGTTGACCCTTTGTGGGGGAGGTGTCGGGGCCAAGCACTGACGCAAATATTAGGATTTGCGAAGTTGGAGCAAAGGCGGATTATCAATTTTTTCGGTGCAGAAAATATATTTTTTGAAAATTTCGAAATTTTGTGGGGGAGGTACCAGAAGCAGTGGACCAATATTGCCCTTCTCTGAATTCATTCTAAATCTGACAAAAAATATTACGATGTGCCAAGTTTGGACTAAATCGGCAACTCCCTTCGAGAGTTATTGTGCGCACAAGCCTGCCAGACAGACGGACGGACGAACATCGCTAGATCAACTCAGATGTCCTAGGGTCTAAAAACGTTATTTCGACTAGGCTCCTTTTGACCGTATCAAATGATATGTACCCTCTCTAACTATATGGCTAAGGGTATAAAAACTAAATGCTGCTAAATTTAAAATCCTGAATATTGATGTGTATGTCACTGTTGGTGCCTGCAGTTGCGGGAAGAAAGTGCATATTGGCAGAAAATGAAAAGTGATAACATCTCGCAGTTTCAGCTCTATCCCTTCACCCAATGACCAAGAAATTACTTTTCGAACAACTATAGTACGCATTTCCAAACCTACCTTCAAACCTCAACCTTAGATACAAACAGTTATCAAAATCACAAATTTCAGATTTATATCTTTTGCTCTTCAACCAAACCCAAATTTAGTACCATTATATCACAATACCAGAACCACCTTCATATATCACACTTACCCTTTGGTATTCGAATTCAGAACTCTAGCTCATGCCTTTCTCCAATAGGAAGTATTGAATTTGTGGTATCCTTTTAGTGCGAATTTGTAGAAACTCAGCCTTATCACATGTCACGCGCCAAGTCTGGCTCTCGTGCCAAATGTGAAGTGTTGCTTCAGCCATTTCGTCTGGGTGTTGATGCTCAATAAATCAGCCAGTCTTTTATTTCAAGCTATATATGGATCTCCCTATTTCGCAGAGCTGAGTCGATCTAGCTGTGTATATCCGTCCGTCTGTGCATGCTAATTTCACGCTACACTTCGCAATTATGGTCTGATCATCACGAAAGTTTGCATTAAGGTGCGGTTATGGCCTAAATAGAAGCCTATTGCTTTTAAAGATGTTTGTAAAATATTGAAGTGGTCCAAAAACAGAAGAACTTCCTGACTTTGCAATTGCTCTATAGGTCGCAGTTGCCGACCAATCGAAGCGGAGTTTATTTTGGGCCTAGAGTTTAAGGCTAGCCAGAAACCTACCGATTTGGATGCCGTTTCAGGCGAATTTTTGTTTTAGAGTATAAAATAGTCGACCCATCCCACTATAGCGTTTGCTTACTTGTGTATGTATAGATGTGTATTTATGTATCCAAGTAGGTCTAATGTTGCTGTTGGCATTGTTTGCATTTAAAAGAAACATATATAAATTATATTGCATTTTACGAGAGTTATAATTATTCAAAATTTTGTCCCGTTATGGGGGGAGGTGGTAAAAGGAGTGAGCCGTTCTATCCTATATTCATACCAGGTCTAAATGTGGTTGATATATTGACATGTGCGAAACTTGAAGGAAATCGGGTTATGATTTCACATTTTATAAGAGCTCCGATTATAAAAAATTTGTACCCTTTGTTGGGAGTTACTGGACCGATATTATCGTTCTTTGCCTAGCTCTGATACAAATCATAAGAATTTTCATAGTCTGAAAAAATCGTATGATCCTTTTTCTTGTTGTGAGGTAAATTGTTTTCTCTAAAAATTTTCTTCGGTAAATGTTGATGGGAGGGATGGAGGACGGATTTTGTCCATCTCCGAACTCTATCTAAGTTTGATAATACCCCAAACCAAACCATACGAAATCAAATACTCCCATCTCTTTTTGTTCTCAAGAATTAAGGAAGTTGATATTGGCAACATTAGATTTGGATTCCGTGTACACACAGCCGAAGCTATACGCAATTTTCCGTTAGGGAAGTTATTTGGCTACATCTGTAAAGATTTTTAGAAATTTGAACAGATTTACTTATGGCTTATATTTCTTTTATTTATTTTGCCAACCAATGTTCAGAAACATACTGGTAATCGTGGTCGTTATTTTTTTTCCTATGCTGTACATTTGGCAATCTCCTACTACCTCTCCTTATAAAATAGTTTTGAGTATTTTGTATTTCGCTATATTTTTCAATAAAGTTATGCTTGATATATGTATTTGGTATTTTTTTCGGTTTTAGTAACTAATGACAGTTGTTAGAAAATTGTTGAATGTCCACTCCCAAAAAATGTTGAATGTCCAACTAAATTGCCAATTCAATGCCGATTTACTACCATACATCATTTGCCAGAAAACGGCATGACTCATCATAAAGAAATTGACTTTTAACCAGACAACTCATAAGAAATCTATGCAATCAGTGGTTAAATTTCCAAAAAAGGAAAAAAAACAGCAACCAAAAACTGCAAACGTTATCCCTTTTTTATCCCTTCCCTCTATGGTAAAGTCAAGGTTGCCATTTATGGCTAATGTTTTGCAATGGTAATTAAGAAGTCAAAAAGGCGTAAACACATTAAAAGGATTACAGCAAAATGCGCAAGATTTTGCCGGTAAAAATCCCAAAATTTGCCAAAAAATGCAATCCTTTTTTAAGGATAAAACTATGCATCTGTAGACATCGTTAATGGTGTTGGTGTGTTAGTGTGGTGGTAGTAAACGTCAATTGTTTATTTTTTAAGGGTTACACAATGTCATATTCCAGTGAAAATGTCACTGGTTTTTGGGATACTTTTTATTGATTTTGTTGCTGTGTTAGTTGTTGTTGTTGGTTTTTTGTAACATTGCCTGTTAGGGTTAGATAAAGGGATAGAAGGGGGTTTCGTATGCAATGGGTGTTTACCTGATAATTATGTCATTTGCTGGCTTTTTTGTTGGGTTTTTAGTAAAAATTGTTCGGTGTAACGGATTAGTTGAATATCATTATGTTGTAAATAGGGTGTTGTACTTTGGGAATGATAGCTAATTGAAATATGTTTGTTAAAATTTATAAATCATACAACAATCCAGAAATGTGGATTTTTAAAAAATATTTTTCAAGTCCCAACAGAGACAAAAACGTGGATTTTTAACATTTTTTAAGGATTATCAGAGCCAGAAATGTGAATTTTTCAAAGAATATTTTTAAAGGACCAAAAGAGCCAGAAACGTTGTTTTTTTAAGAATATTTTTAAAGGACCAACAGAGCCAGAAACGTGGATTTTTTAACCAATATTTTTCAAGGACCAACAGAGCCAGAAACGTTGATTTTTTTAAAGATTATTTTTCAAGAACTAACAGAGCCAGAAACGTGGTTTTTTTAAAGAATATTTTTCAAGGACTAATAGAGCCAGAAACGTGGATTTTTTAAAGAATATTTTTCAAGGACCAACAGAGTCAGAAGCGTGGATTTTTTAAAGAATATTTTTCAAGGACCAACAGAGCCAGAAACGTGGATTTTTTTAAAGAATAATTTTCAAGGACCAACGTAGCCAGAAAAGTGGATTTTTTAAAGAATAATTTCAAGGACCAAAATAGCCAGAAACGTGGATTTTTTAACCAATATTTTTCAAGGACCAACAGAGCCAGAAACGTGGATTTTTTTAAAGAATATTTTTCAAGGACTAACAGAGCCAGAAACGTGTTTTTTTTAAAGAATATTTTTCAACGACTAATAGCGCCAGAAACGTAGATTTTTTAAAGAATGTTTTTCAAGGACTAATAGAACCAGAAACGTGGATTTTTTAACCAATATTTTTCAAGGACCAACAGAGCCAGAAACGTAGATTTTTTTAAAGAATATTTTTCAAGGACTAACAGAGCCAGAAACGTGTTTTTTTAAAGAATATTTTTCAACGACTAATAGCGCCAGAAACGTAGATTTTTTAAAGAATATTTTTCAAGGACTAATAGAACCAGAAACGTCGATTTTTTAAAGAATATTTTTCAAGGACCGACAGAGTCAAAAGCGTGGATTTTTTAAAGAATATTTTTTTAAACATCAACAGAGCCAGAAAAGTGAATTTTTTAAAGAATATTTTTTTAAACATCAACAGAGCCAGAAAAGTGGATTTTTTAAAGAATATTTTTAAAGGACCAAAAGAGCCAGAAACGTTGTTTTTTTAAGAATATTTTTCAAGGACCAACATAGCCAGAAACGTGGATTTTTTAAAGAATAATTTTCAAGGACCAACGTAGCCAGAAAAGTGGATTTTTTAAAGAATATTTTTCAAGGACCAACATAGCCAGAAACGTGGATTTTTTTAAAGAATATTTTTCAAGGACTAACAGAGCCAGAAACGTGTTTTTTTAAAGAAAATTTTTCAACGACTAATAGCGCCAGAAACGTAGATTTTTTAAAGAATATTTTTCAAGGACTAATAGAACCAGAAACGTCGATTTTTTAAAGAATATTTTTCAAGGACCGACAGAGTCAAAAGCGTGGATTTTTTTAAGAATATTTTTTTAAACATCAACAGATCCAGAAACGTGGATGTTTTTAAGAATGTTTTTTTTAAACATCAACAGAGCCAGAAACGTGGATTTTTTGTAAACAATATTTTTCAAGGACCAACAGAGCCAAAAACGTGGATATTTTAAACAATATTTTTTAAGGGCCAGCAGAGCCAGAAACATGGATTTTTTAAAGAATATTTTTTCAAGGACTATCAGAACCAGACACGTGGATTTTTTAAAGAATATTTTTTCAAGGACTATCAGAACCAGACACGTGGATTTTTTAAAGAATATTTTTTCAAGGACTATCAGAACCAGACACGTGGATTTTTTAAAGAATATTTTTTCAAGGACTATCAGAACCAGACACGTGGATTTTTTAAAGAATATTTTTTCAAGGACTATCAGAACCAGACACGTGGATTTTTTAAAGAATATTTTTTCAAGGACTATCAGAACCAGACACGTGGATTTTTTAAAGAATATTTTTCAAGGACTATCAGAACCAGACACGTGTATTTTTTAAAGAATATTTTTTCAAGGACTATCAGAACCAGACACGTGGATTTTTTAAAGAATATTTTTTCAAGGACTATCAGAACCAGACACGTGGATTTTTTAAAAATATTTTTTCAAGGACTATCAGAACCAGACACGTGGATTTTTTAAAAATATTTTTTCAAGGACTATCAGGGCCAGAAATTTAGAGTTTTTAAAGAATATTTTTCCAAGGACGATCAGGGCCAGAAATGTAGAGTTTTTAAATAATATTTTTCCAAGGACTATCAGAGCCAGAAATGTAGAGTTTTTAATGAATACTTTTCAAGGACTATAAGAGCCGGAAACGGGATTTTTTTAAAAAATTGTCAATAAATTTCTAATGGTTCTAAAATTCGTTTCCAAAATCTTCCTCAAAAATTGTTTTTTTTCTTCCTGCTTTCAAATATCCATCACTCCAGGAAAGTGCCCATTTACCACAAGACAAAGTAATTTTGGCTACAACTTAAACCCACCTATTAAATGGTCTACAAAATTTCTCAATTTGTCACTGCGTAGTCTGTAATATTACCATTAACAGCCTTTTTTACTAAACTACCGTTTTGGGTAAAATTTGTCGGTTTTTTTAATAAAAAAAATGCCATCATTTTTCGTTCATAAAAGTTATTAATTTCAGATGTTGTGTCTGCCCTTCACACCCTCGCTTTGATGAAGATACACTTTGCGAAAGGGGTGTGTGTGTACACCCCCCTTGGTTTGGGTTGTAACCCCTTTTTTATTATCCTTGGAGGAATTGGTTCATTCGCTTTGCGGGCGCCCCTTTATGTTGTTGCTGTTGTTGTTGTTGGTAAATCATGTAGCGAAACCCATTTTTCGGGCACAATATTGATATGACATTTGAAAGGAAAATATAATATATGGTTTAATTTATAGTCAGGTCCGTGCTCCGAATGTAATATGTGTAACAAAAGCGAACAAAGGCGGCAAATAGAAATGCGTAAACGTTTTTGGTGCGAATCCTTTCTTTCTGGTGATTTCTGCAATCGTTCGCCGATTTGTGATCCTTGCTTGCATTCTTCACATATTGTTATTATATTAAGGTCGTATTTTTTGTGATGTGGTCATAAAAAAATCCTTTCCATGTGTTGTTGCCCATTGTGGTGCATTGTGTTGTTAGATTTTTGCTAAAAATCCGAAGAGAAAAAAGGGTTTAATGGTTTTTTGGTCTGATTTGATGTGTCGTTATACTTTGATTTTTTTATCATGTTTTTTTTTTCTGGAGGGGTGGGGTTGGTATGTGTAGACTAATTTTCTTTTATGAAAAATAAAAATTGTGATTTATAAATTTTATGTTCCATTCTCCGCCACCTCCTCCCCCAACACAATGTTTCTATTTTTATTCCTTTGGCCCTGGGTTAACGCTTGTTAAATATTTTGACAAGTGTCTTTCCATTTTTAGACATTTTGCAACCAGGGGTAACAATTAAAAAATTTGCCAACATTTTGATTTAATTGATTTTAAAGAATCAAACATTGAAGGGAAGGGGTGGTTTAAATGTTGTCTTGTTTTTATTTGGTGATAAATTAAATTTTAATTGAAGTGCCTATATTTTTTCGAATGGTAACAATTTTTTAGTGGATGTTTTGGGATGGTAAATATTCTCCATTCCCAGAGATTACACCATCCCGTCTATCAACTTAGCGGCTGACTAATAGTGTTATTGCTATGCGATTGAAAATTACTTTGGATGCTAAAGCCATAAAATTATTTTTTTTAAATATTTTTAGCGTCTTTCAAACTCAGAAACGTGGATTTTTTTAAATATTTTTTTCATGGACTATTAGAGTCAGAATCGTGGATTTTTTAATAAACATTTTTTCAATGAAATGGAAAAGAAACAAGGATTTTTTAAAGAATATTTTTCAAGGATTATCAGTGCCAGAAACCCAGATTTTTAAAGCAAATTTTCAAGGATTAACAGAGCCAGAGCCAGAAACGTGGATTTTTTAAACAATACTATCAAAGCCAGAAACGAGGATTTGTTTAATAATATTTTCCAAAGACTATCCGAGCCATAAACGTGAATTTAAAAAAAAAAATATTTTCCAAGAACTATCAATGCACGAAACGTGATCTTTTATAGAATATTTTTTCAAAACGCTAATATCAGAGACAGAAACTTGGAATATTTATTCAAGGACTATAAGAGCCAGACACGTGGCATATTTTTTCAAGGACTATAAGAGTCAGAAACGTGGATTTTCAAAGAATATTTTTTCAAGGATTAGCAGAGCCAGAAACATGAAATTCTGGAAAACGTGGATTTTTAAAAATATTTTTTCATGGACTATCAGAGCCAGAAACGTGGATTTTTAAAAATATTTTTTTCATGGACTATCAGAGCCAGAAACGTGGATTTTTAAAAATATTTTTTTCATGGACTATCAGAGCCAGAAACGTGGATTTTTAAAAATATTTTTTTCATGGACTATCAGAGCCAGAAACGCGGATTTTTAAAAATATTTTTTTCATGGACTATCAGAGCCAGAAACGTGGATTTTTAAAAATATTTTTTCATGGACTATCAGAGCCAGAAACGTGGATTTTTAAAATATTTTTTTCATGGACTATCAGAGCCAGAAACGTGGATTTTTAAAAATATTTTTTTCATGGACTATCAGAGCCAGAAACGTGGATTTTTAAAAATATTTTTTTCATGGACTATCAGAGCCAGAAACGTGGATTTTTAAAAATATTTTTTTCATGGACTATCAGAGCCAGAAACGTGGATTTTTAAAAATATTTTTTTCATGGACTATCAGAGCCAGAAACGTGGATTTTTAAAAATATTTTTTTCATGGACTATCAGAGCCAGAAACGTGGATTTTTAAAAATATTTTTTTCATGGACTATCAGAGCCAGAAACGTGGATTTTTAAAAATATTTTTTCATGGACTATCAGAGCCAGAAACGCGGATTTTTAAAAATATTTTTTCATGGACTATCAGAGCCAGAAACGTGGATTTTTAAAAATATTTTTTTCATGGACTATCAGAGCCAGAAACGTGGATTTTTAAAAATATTTTTTTCATGGACTATCAGAGCCAGAAACGTGGATTTTTAAAAATATTTTTTTCATGGACTATCAGAGCCAGAAACGTGGATTTTTAAAAATATTTTTTTCATGGACTATCAGAGCCAGAAACGTGGATTTTTAAAAATATTTTTTCATGGACTATCAGAGCCAGAAACGCGGATTTTTAAAAATATTTTTTTCATGGACTATCAGAGCCAGAAACGTGGATTTTTAAAAATATTTTTTTCATGGACTATCAGAGCCAGAAACGTGGATTTTTAAAAATATTTTTTTCATGGACTATCAGAGCCAGAAACGTGGATTTTTAAAAATATTTTTTTCATGGACTATCAGAGCCAGAAACGTGGATTTTTAAAAATATTTTTTTCATGGACTATCAGAGCCAGAAACGTGGATTTTTAAAAATATTTTTTTCATGGACTATCAGAGCCAGAAACGTGGATTTTTAAAAATATTTTTTTCATGGACTATCAGAGCCAGAAACGTGGATTTTTAAAAATATTTTTTTCATGGACTATCAGAGCCAGAAACGTGGATTTTTAAAAATATTTTTTTCATGGACTATCAGAGCCAGAAACGTGGATTTTTAAAAATATTTTTTTCATGGACTATCAGAGCCAGAAACGCGGATTTTTAAAAATATTTTTTTCATGGACTATCAGAGCCAGAAACGTGGATTTTTAAAAATATTTTTTTCATGGACTATCAGAGCCAGAAACGTGGATTTTTAAAAATATTTTTTTCATGGACTATCAGAGCCAGAAACGTGGATTTTTAAAAATATTTTTTTCATGGACTATCAGAGCCAGAAACGTGGATTTTTAAAAATATTTTTTTCATGGACTATCAGAGCCAGAAACGTGGATTTTTAAAAATATTTTTTTCATGGACTATCAGAGCCAGAAACGTGGATTTTAAAAATATTTTTTTCATGGACTATCAGAGCCAGAAACGTGGATTTTTAAAAATATTTTTTTCATGGACTATCAGAGCCAGAAACGTGGATTTTTAAAAATATTTTTTTCATGGACTATCAGAGCCAGAAACGTGGATTTTTAAAAATATTTTTTTCATGGACTATCAGAGCCAGAAACGTGGATTTTTAAAATATTTTTTTCATGGACTATCAGAGCCAGAAACGTGGATTTTTAAAAATATTTTTTTCATGGACTATCAGAGCCAGAAACGTGGATTTTTAAAAATATTTTTTTCATGGACTATCAGAGCCAAAAACCTGGATTTTCAAAAAATATTTTTTTCATGGACTATCAGAGCCAGAAACGTGGATTTTTAAAAATATTTTTTTCATGGACTATCAGAGCCAAAAACCTGGATTTTCAAAAAATATTTTTTTCATGGACTATCAGAGCCAGAAACGTGGATTTTTAAAAATATTTTCTTTTCCAAGGGCTATCAGAGCCAGAAACGTGGATTTTTAAAAATATTTTTTTCGTGGACTATCAGAGCCAGAAACGTGGATTTTTAAAAATATTTTCTTTTCCAAGGGCTATCAGAGCCAGAAACGTGGATTTTTAAAAATATTTTTTTCATGGACTAACAGAGCCAGAAACGTGGATTTTTAAAAATATTTTTTTCATGGACTAACAGAGCCAGAAACGTGGATTTTTAAAAATATTTTTCTCATGGACTATCAGAGCCAGAAACGTGGATTTTTAAAAATATTTTTTTCATGGACTATCAGAGCCAGAAACGTGGATTTTTAAAAATATTTTCTTTTCCAAGGGCTATCAGAGCCAGAAACGTGGATTTTTAAAAATATTTTTTTCATGGACTAACAGAGCCAGAAACGTGGATTTTTAAAAATATTTTTTTCATGGACTAACAGAGCCAGAAACGTGGATTTTTAAAAATATTTTTCTCATGGACTATCAGAGCCAGAAACGTGGATTTTTAAAATTATTTTTTTATGGACTATCAGAGCCAGAAACGTGGATTTTTAAAAATATTTTTTTATTGACTATCAGAACCAGAAACGTGGATTTTTAAAAATATTTTTTTCATGGACTATCAGCGGCAGAAACGTGGATTTTTAAAAATATTTTTTTTATGGACTATCAGCGGCAGAAACGTGGATTTTTAAAAATATTTTATTCATGGACTATCACAGTCAGAAACGTGGATTTTTAAAAATATTTTTTTCATGGACTATCACAGCCAGAAACCTGGATTTTTAAAAATATTTTTTTCATGGACTATCAGAGCCAGAAACGTGGATTTTTAAAAATATTTTTTTCATGGACTATCAGAGCCAAAAACCTGGATTTTCAAAAAATATTTTTTTCATGGACTATCAGAGCCAGAAACGTGGATTTTTAAAAATATTTTTTTCATAGACTATCAGAGCCAGAAACGTGGATTTTTAAAGATATTTTTTGGTGAGAAAATATTCGTTGTCCAGCTGTTTTTAAACAAAAAAATGATCGTGTTTACTTGCCAGGGAGCTCAGCTGAAAATGTGCACCTTCGGTTGGCCACCATAACTCAAGCGCCGGCCATGTTAATGGTGTGGGCCGCCACAACAGCCGATGGTCGCTCTTCGCTCGTATTAAGCGACCATGGCATCAGAATAAATGCCGAATATTATCGCGAAAATATTCTGGAGGGTGTATTAAAGCGTTGGGCACGCAAACATTTTGGCCGCAGACCTTGGACATTCCAACAGGACCCGGCACCATCGCACTCAGCACGCACCACCCATGAATGGTTACAAAATGAAGTTCATCGCTTTATTTCCAGCGCACAATGGCCACCAAAATCTCCGGATACCAATCCGTTGGACTATTGTGTCTGGAGTATTTTGGAAAGCAAGGTTGGCACTAAAAAATACCAAAGTGTCGATCACCTCAAGCAAGTGCTTCGCCCGGGAATGGGCCAAAATACCGCCGAGCAGCGTGTGACGGTTTCATTGTCCGTTTGAAGGCCATAATTCGTACCAAAGGTGACCAATTCGAACAAATCTAAATTATTCTCAAATTTGATGCTATTTACGAAATTTTTCATGCGATAATTTAAATAATTTCAATAAAAACGGGGCCATCGGAGGTAGGATCCATATAACAAATTTAAAACAATTCAGTGTAAAAATGTGACGATTATCGAATATTGGTTGGTACCGTAATGGTGAGGCTATGGTGAGGCTATACGAAAACCTGGATCAAAAGCATACATACTGTCCACGAAAGAGCTCATATACTGACTCTTGGAGGGGGTGGTAAGAACTGGATATACCGATTTTGTCCATTTTCGCACCCTACCTAGATTAGGATTTGCAAAGTTCGAAAAAAATGGGATGATCCCTTTTTTGTACTTTTCTATGAAAAAAGTGTCCTAAAACAAATTCGGCCCAAAGAGACCTTATGCCGATTTATGCGACACATTTTGGCCGCATCAAATAATATATAACCTCTGTAGCCATATGGCTGAAGGTATATAAAGAATTATAGAATATCTGGATGTGAAATCTGCTTATCCTTTGGGCTCTTCTGGCGAATTAAAAATACATATCTAATGAATTTGGTCTAAAGTGATTATATGACGATATTTAGATGCAACACGTTTTGGCCGTATCCAATGATGTATACCCTCTGTAGGCATATGGCCGAGGGTATTTAAAGAAATTTAGAATATCTGATAGATATCTTTAGAGGACTATCAGAGCCAGAAATTTGGAATATTTATTCAAGATTAATAAAGGCCAGAAACGTGGATTTACAAAGAATATTTTTTCAAGGACTATCAGAGCCAGAAAAATTAATTTTTAAGGAATATTTTTAAAGGACTATAAGAGCCAGAAACGTGGATTTTAAAAAAAAAAAATCAGGGACTATCAGAGCCAGCAACGTGGATTTTTAATTTTTTTTTTTCCGGAACTATCAAAGCCAGAAATGTGTGAAATCTGCTTATCCCTTAGGCTCTTCTGGTGATTTAAAAATGCATATTTATAGGCCCTTAAAAATTATTCCGAAAAGTCAAGGGGCTGATGCTCCCTTAGCCATATATTCTGAAAAATCGACGTTCGGAAGGCTAAATTTCTATATAAGATTTAATATATTGAAGATGGGAAGAAAATAGATCTCTTTGTAAAACATGGCATTTTCAGGGCTTTGTAAAAATCAACAAATTTTACACTTAAAATGATATGATGAGTTTCATCAACACAGACGGATTAACCTAACTTCACATGCAATTGTCCTTTTCGGAAACGGAAACATTACCTTTGTGTTACAATGTTACACAAACCGAATAATTGTTACAATTTCGTAAGAAAAAACGTATGGAAATGATTTCGAATTCCTTTTCAAAGATGGATTAGAATATAAATCCATCCTTCCATCCAATAAATTTACCTACAAATACGATTTTAATCCCCCTTTCCTTTCCGGTGTTAAGCCGCCGCCTCCAGTGCTAGCTTAGCAAAATGAAGGCGTGAGAGAGTTATTATTATTAAAGACAACATTCGAATTGCGCTGCATACCTGACGACAAGGTCGGTCGGTCGGTCGGGTTACTTAAGATGTGATTAAGCGGGGCAGATATTACAACAATTTATGTAACACACAGCCAGCCAAATGGCGGAGAAGTGTGCATGCACACTCTCCCTCCCGCTATTCCAGAGGACTTGCAAAATTTTATGTAATTCCTGCTATGCAATGTTGTCAACATCGTTGCGACCTTGGTGGGTTTCCACTTTTATGGCAAGGCAATGTCATAACTGCCAATAAAGGCTGGCTAAGCAACGGCTTATGGAAGGATAATTTCAGCCGTTTTGAGTTAAAGTTATGAGGAAATGAGCAAGGCTTAGTTAATCTTAACCAGGAAGTTAGCCAGCCCGCGATATTTTAATCCACGAAGAGTTAGACTAACTACCTGACCTTTGGCTTTTGGTAATATTGCATAGTTTCGGCGGCTATGACGAAATGTTAGCCAGCGTAGCGCGTAAACACATTTTATTGCCCCACTAACTCAGCGGTTGGTCAGCGGTTTTTGTGTCGGAAAACGGAATTCCAAAGAAGTTTGTTTTCCAAGGGAAGACACCATTTTGCTTTCAAGGCTTTTTTGCGGGATGGTAAGAGTTTTTCCCTAGCCCTTTTTTTGCCGGCCGGTAGTCAAATGTCTAAGTGGCCAATGAGGAAACCAAAAACAACCTTGCCCACTGACCGACCGCTCGTAAAAAAGGGATGGAGAAAGAGTTTTTTCGCACGAGCGTAAAGGATAATTTCTAAAGAGGCGACAAGGACGACGTTGAACAAAACAAAAACTCAACGGGAGCGAGGAACTCTTTTTTATGGCAGTGACAGTCACGTTCGGCCATAAAAACCGAGGGTCCATAAAAGGAAAGTATTGAAAATTTGGTTGTTGGTGTGTTTTTTGTTGGGAAGGAATTTTTTCGGTACAGTGGGTGTGGAAAGGAATTTTTGTATTTTTTTATTGGAGATTTGTTCCTATATTTGTCAAAAGGAAAAAAAAAAAAACAATTACAATTTATCATGCAGGTTGGTTCTCATAATAGCTATCGGGGGTGCAACCGATTTGGTACAAACTTGGTCCATCGAAATACTATTATCTCACTCCATCAAACTTTCATAAGCTTAAGAAAGATAGAAGGAAGTATCTGCAGTGATTGAAACTAAGCACATCGTAATATAAGTATTAATTTAAGGGACTTCTTGTCGAAGATTTGTGGACCTTAAAAATATTTTCCAATATTTTTGAAGGTCCTCAAAAAAATGTGTATTTAAAAAATCAAGTACCTCATGTTTTTTCGAATATTTTTGATAAGGACTCTTTTTTAATAAAAAAAAATTCAAAAACCTCATCGACTTTTTTGAATACTTTTTACACAGTTGTATTGAGAAAAAAGCGTTTTTAATATTTCTTCCAAGGACCCCATTTTCTTTCAAGCCCATTTTAAGGAATTTCCCCCCCCTTTTAAAAAAACAAATTTCATTTTTTTAAAAAGTCCCCTGAATTGAAATTGTGAATTTTTAAGAAAATGCTTTCAAGAATTTTCTCGATAAAAACTGAGTTTTTTTAAAAATTATTTTAAGGTCACCAAACTTAAAATAGTGGATTTTTACTGTATTTTTCCATTCTTAAAAATATTGGATATTGTAAGATTTGTTTTGAAGACAATTGTGGATTTTTCTTCTGAGGAGCTCCTTTTTACAGGGCCATTTAAAGAAATATTTTTTTCCGGGTTCGTTTGAGATTTTTTTTAAATAATAGTTTCTAAAAATATATTTTTAGAGGCCTTTTAAGGAATACTTTAACTACATGTTCCTCTATAAAAATCTAGATTTTGAAGAAATTATTTAAGGGACCTCCAGACCAAAAATCGAGAATTTTTTAAAAATTAAAGATTGTAAGATATATTTTCAAGACTGTTGCGCATTTTCTAAGAACATGTTTAGAAGACATCTTTGGGTAAAAAGTGTAGATTTTTTAAACCTTTTTAAAATTTTTAATATAAGTTATTTTTAAAATAACTTCTGGGGAGAATATCCCAGACAAAAACAAGGGAACTGATGAGGATTGGTGTTCTAATTGGTTCTTTTTAAAAACAAATCTGAGATTTTTCAGACAATTTTTCCAGTAAAAAATTGTTGTCAAAAATTTTCTGACCATAGACACTATTTTTTATGAAAAAATGTTCAAAGATTTTTTGGCCACTATTCATGGATGTTTTGCAAAAATTGTTCAAAAAATAGTAGATTCTTAAAAAAATAAAACTTAAGGATATTCTGTACAAAAATTAAAAAAAATCCCTCCAGTCAAATAGCGTAGAGTTTTTAAGGAAACAAATCCAGGTTTTAAAAAAATCCCTAAAAAAAGTGGATTTCATAAAAAAGTAACAAAAGTAGAAGTGGGGGAATTTTATATAATTCAAAAACCTCCTTGGCAAGAACATGTGACTTTTTAAAAAATTTGTTAGTTATTGAGATTTTTCACACTGTAAAGATCGTTTGTTTTGCGTTTTTAAGAATTATATTTCAAGGACAACCTTATCAAAAATCGTGGATTCGAAAAAAAAATCAAAGGATATTTTCGAAAGAACTCCTTTGACAAAAACTGTGGCTGTTTTCAAGAATCTACCCAAGTTGATCCTATCCTTCCGAAAATCGTAGATTTCTTGAAAAACATTTGTTGAGGGCCTCCTACACACATCTTTGATTTTTATAACAATTTTTTTACTATTTTAAGGGCATCTTTTAACTCAATTTTTTAATCGTCTGATTTTGCAAAAACAGATATTTTTCAATTTATTTTCAAGGACCTTCCTTCCAGGACATTTTTGAGAACCTTCCGCCTAAACATCCTAACCCAAAAATGTTGATTGAAAAAGAAATGATGGAATATTTTCGCTGACATTTTCTCACCAAAAATCGTGGATTTTAAGAGCACCTCCTTTTGTTCAGGGCCTACAACACAAAATCATTTTTTTTAAAGACATTTTTGAGGACATTCCGTTTAAAAATGGCGAATATTTAAGAATTGTTTTTTTTATTTAATTCTTTGGTTCCTCTTCTATTGAGCTTGCGATCTCGTCACTTGGGTAAAAAAATGTTTTTGTCATAGAAGTCATTTTTAAAATAATAATAAAATAGACAAAAAAACAAGGGAACTGATGAGGATTGGCCCTGCCTTACCCCCTGGTAAACATTACCATCTTTCTCCACTAATAAACAAACGTTGTTTTATAAAGCCTGACCATTTTGCAACAACAAAATACTACGGTATGCCGAACAAACAAGCCAACACTGTTCTATTAAAAATAAATCATAGAATATTTTCCAAGGGCCCCCTGACGAAAATTGTGAATTTGTTTTAAATTTAATTCAGGAGTTTCCTAGATTTCTTGAGTAAAATGTTCAAGAATCATCCTACGACAAATCGCGGATTATTACAGATTTGTTTTTTAATGACCTTCGTTTGTTTTTATTGGAGTTTATTCAAAGACCTTCCTTCCCTTGCAGGAACTCGATTGACAAAAATCGTAGATTTTTTAAAGAAATGTTTTTTATATCCTAGAAATATAATCTAGCATTTTAAGGATTTTTTCCGCTTTTTCCAAAAGCGGGGTTTCGTTAACCGATAAACGTGAATTTTGTAAGCAATTTTATTAAGAGAGTATTTTTGATTGAGAAAAATCTTAGATTATTTAAAAAATATTTTTAAAAAATAGTCAAATTTTAAGATTTTTTTCCAAAAAATATTTTTTAAGACAAAAATTGAGAAATTTAAAATCTACAGAATATTTTTACAATGTTTTTCATGGAATTTTTAATTTTTTTCAAGAGTCTCATAGATTTTATGAGAAAAATTCTACATTATCCCGCTTAACCAAATATTATGGATTTTGTTAAGGATATTTTTATTTCGTATGAAATATTATTAAAATAATATTTTAACAAGGTCGCCTTGAGAAAACTCCGGATGTTTAGAATTTTGTATGGAATATTTTTACAACGTTTTCTTGGCATAAATCGCGGATTTTTAAGAAAAAAATTGGGAACATTTTTAATTTTTTCAGAATTTTTGAAGGGCCCCTTGGAGAAATATTTGAACTTTTCAAGATTTTTGTGAGGACCTCCTGATCAAAACTCGTAGATTTTTTAAATACAAATTTGTCAAGACCAAAAATTTTGATATTTTTTTTTTGGAGGGGGGGGGGGGGTTTCAGGTCCTCCAGAACAAAATTGATAATATTTAAGAATTTCCTGATCAACTATGGTGTATTTTTTACGAAAGTTTTTCATTAAGACCCGCTGTATTTTTTCATATAACATTTTTCAGGAAAACCCTTGATAAAATTGTGAAGAATTATTCGTTATTTTCTACTAGTATTTACGATCCTAGATCCTAAGCCGGGCCCAAAAACTGGCTACATTAGTTCCCTCATTTCATAATGCATTTTTGAAACACCTTGCAACCACTGTTTATCTCATTTAAAAAGAATGTACGTGTGTGTCCTTTTTTTCATACTCCAACTTGGACTAACGGGTTGTGCGAAAGACGAGAACAAAAATAGAATTCATCTGAAGAATGAGTTGATGAACATCGGTGCGTTCGCAGGAACTTCTGTCGGCGGTAAGCGTGTGTAGCTCTTTTTATTAGCGTGATTGTGCTAAAATAAACGTTAATTTTATTTAACAATTGGCTGCATGTTTACATACAATTGTATGCTATCGCTAACATTGTCGTCGGCGGCAGAAGGAAGGGATTTTTCATTATTAACGGACATGATGTGTGTGTGTGCGTGGGGGGCGATTTTTTTACACCATAAATTTGATATGTGAGAGAATGTAATTGTGTTGGAGTATAAGATTGTTATTTGGCCTTTGATGAAATTATTTTTACCGTTGTGTTTTCGTTTTTAAAAAAGAGTTGCTTGGTTAGAATGATAAAAATTGTTTAAAAGAATTGAAATAAATACATAAGTAGTTGAAGTCGAATGGTACACTGAGGGAAAAATCCCGTTGCGAAATCAAGCACGTATGTTGTCATTTTCGCAACGACCCGTTGTTATATTTTTCAACAACGGCTGTTGGTGAATTGTGCACGAACGTGCTCAAATTGACACCGAGACGTGGTCAACTTTCGGTACCAACAACAGCCGTGCTTAATTTGTCCATTTGTAATATTGGTAATTGCAGCCGATTACACACGAGTAAAAAATGACAACGGTGGTGCATGATTCACACACGGTCGTTGTCAATATGACACCGGTCGTGTATGAATTATGCACCACCACCTGCATAATGATGCACCACCGTTGTTACTTTGTACACCGACGTGCATGAATCGTACACGATCGTTGCCATTTTAGCAACTACCGTGTATGAATCATGCACCACCGTTGTCATTTTTTTTACTCGTGTGCAATCGGCTGCATATTTACCATTTTTTCCGTGTTATTGAAAGAGAAAGGACGCATTGTGCAAAAAATTTATTGAAAATGAATAATAATTCGCAAGATCCTCAAAATATCATTGGTGAGTTGTTAGAAATCGATGGCAATATTGTTGTGGTTCGCGATACAAACCATTGCAGCAGTCAAGATGCGGAAAACAATGAGGACGATTATATGTTAAGGGAGTTCTTAAAAGGAATAAATATGGAGTCGCTTTTTGAACAATTAAAAGGTAAGTAAATAAAAATGAATTTTTCAGTTAATCAGTGTAATTAACAAAGAATTTTCTTTTTTGTTCTTTTAGCATCACATGTAACATTTCGCAGCTTGCAGTACTTGAAAAAAGAAGATTTAAAGGAAGCAGTGCCACCATTGGGACTGCGTGTTGAATTCAGAGAAAAGCTCTTTGCTTGGAAAAAACGAAAGGTACGTATTATTTGTTTTACAGAGTTGAACTCAGTATTAATATTGTCATAACAATAGCTCGGGATTGATGACGAAACTATGTCAGTTCCATCTAAAATAGGTGAATGGTGGAAACGCAACGAGACACCTGCAAGTACTCCTGGTACTCCCGACACTACAGGTTCGAACTGCTCAAAAGCCAAAGGAATTTTGTCAGAGGTAAGGTAAGAGTAATATTTGTGTAAGCATAGTTAATGTAGTTTTTTTATTTAATATAGGATCTAACGGAATTGTTAACACATACCTCGAAGGGGAAACTAGCGCTTGAATGTAGTAGCGTTAATAAGAAATTAAGTGACGAGCAAAGAGATGATATAATTAATATAATTATTGAAGATATTTTAACCAACAATGTTACTCTTTACACTCAAGACTATATGCGCATATTGGATGAAATTTGTTCCGTTTTTCCTCTTGAAAACGAAATGAGGGTAAGATTAACAATATAAACAACGTATCTGATTATGTAGTTTCTTAACTTATAATATGTCTTTATTTTTAGGATTATTATTACATTTCAAGAAAAGGAAAGAACAACGCAAGCGGAAAACTTTATGCCAAGTATAGAAACAAGAAGTCCAAAAGAATAAAGCTTTTGATTTCCGAGCCTAGCACAAGCAAAGCAGCAACTCACACATCTCCTAATTTTTGTAACAAAGATGTTCCCGAAATTGATGAATCAGTTGAAAATTCATTGAAAGCTTCCTTACTAAGAGAATGTAATGATTGGGGATCGATCTGCGAAAAATGGAAAAGATCTTTTAACATACGGCAAAGAGATATAAAAAATTTAAGTAGCCATACATTTCTCCTTGAATGGACGAAGTTGTCCGATGCAAGAGCTTCAGAATTGGTAAGTAGCCATGAGCTATTTATTTGTATATGGATACTAATGTTTCGTTTTAGGTCAACATTGATTTCGATATTATGTATCCACAGAAAGGCAATCTTCTACTTTCTAAATGGGACCAATTTAAGAAAAAAATTTACAATTATTATGGGAAAAATATTCATAACGAACATTGCAAACAACTCTTCGCAAATGTTTTGACGGCAAGCAGCATAGGTAAATTTTAATTCCTGATTTATCATAAACATTAAAAGTAATATTTATTTTATATTTCGGTTGCAGATGCTCAAGATTATATATACGCAATACTGTTGAATTCAGTTTTACCATCACCTGCTAGGTTTAAATGTGGAAACGGTAAATTACGAAAAAAAGTAACAATAGCTGATTCGCAGGAAAGTTTCGTACTGCGACTACCGACAATTAACGATTATAAAAGGCAAATTGATACAGTCACTGAAAAGTATTACAATGCTGGATTAACTATACAGCCATTTATAATTGTGGAGGGTTTGTCCGATTTCAATATAAAAGGTTTTTATGTTTTTTTTAACCACAATTTGTTAAAATTTCAATCGTTCCTCGAATGTTTAGATACATGTTTTAAAATTTTTCATGCACTTTCTTTAAAATATCCAAATGCCTGCCAAATTCCATGGATTTTTATCCAAAAATATTTTTATGAAATTAATACTGTATATGATATAAAATCAGTTAATTTGACTTCACTTATTAATTTCTGCAACAATAATTAAAGTACAATTCAAAATGTATATTTGCTTTCGTTGCCGTAAGCATTTTGATAAGGCAAATCTTTTAATAGCTCATTTGAAAACAGACCATTTAATGTCCACTAAATTTTTAAAAGTACAATGCGTTCAGGACAACTGTAAGCAAACATTTACAAAATTTACGTCATTCAGAATTCATTTAGAAAAACTTCACAAGAATCACACAAAAGCTCCACCAATGGTTAAAGCCATTAATGTGCCAGTTGAAATGTCATCATCAAAAGAAAATGATTATACAAACAGTGAAACTGTTATTAACAACAATACAATAGAAAAGGATTTAAATGTTTTGAAAAAGAAAACCTTATATCTGTCTTTACAATTACATGGTCAAAGCTATATGCCTAGAAATCATGTTATAGAAATACAACATTCTGTTTCAATTCTGCTTTCATCCATTTCATGTACAATTGAAAAATATATAACTGATCATCCAAATTATGAAGACTTAAGGTACTTACTAAACTTTTGTAAAAATCCTTTCGAAGAAACTAGAACGGAATATAGACTTTTAAAAATTTTAAAAGAACTAAACTTTTATGATGATCCAAAGGTTTATGTAATTAGCAATCAAGTCTCGGAAATTGTTATCAGCGGAAATCCCAGTTTAGGTCCAAAGTTATCCAATATTTATATAATGCCACTGAAATTCATGATAAGTGCCCTTTTTAAAATTCCAAATCTCTTAGATTTGACATTAGAAAACTCCAAAAAATTCCTAAATTCACCTGTTTTACAAAATTTTACAAACGGTGAGTTATATAAAACTAAATTATTAAAATATCAGTACAATTTAGTTATTCCCTATGTCCTTTACATGGATGATTTTCAAATTAATAATCCTCTTGGAACCCATACATTTTCCATATGTGGTTGTTATATTAGCTTTCCTTCAATGCCACAGCACTTGTTGTCAAAACTTGATTATATATTAACTGCTGCGTTTATACCATCAAAGGATTTAAAAGAACGTGGAAATGAAGTTTCATTTCACAATCTTGTAGAAGAGTTAAAAATTCTAGAAGAAGGGGTTGAAATTTGTGTTCAACAAAGTGTTCAGAAGGTGCATTTTATTTTAGGTGTAATTATTGGAGATAATTTAGCAGTTAATAGTATTTTAGGCTACGTGCAATCATTTAACTCTAAAAGATTTTGCCGGGTATGTAGAAGAAAAAAGTCCCAAATGCAATTCGACGCAATTCAGCATTTAGATAGTTTAAGAAACCAAGAGAATTACAACTCAAATGTATTGGAAAATAATTTTCAAGAAACAGGTATTAAAAACAAGTGTATCTTCGAATCTTTACCAAATTTTAACGTCACTGAAAATTTTTGTTTTGATATTATGCATGACATTTTCGAGGGCATATGTGTCTACGATATGTCTAATGTAATTCTCGGGCTGATTCAAGAAAATATTGTTACGTTAGATTGTATTAACAGCAGAAAATCTTTATTCCAATTTGGAGAAATTGAAGTGGGAAATAAATCTGGACCACTAGATTTATGTAGATTGAAAAACTATAACTTAAAAATGACAGCTAGTGAAACTATGTGTTTTACTAATTTTTTACCTTTAATGGTAGGCGATTTAATTCCTTTCTCCAACGATCACTGGAAAGTTTTTATAATATTATTACAAATAATCGATTTACTTTTAAGACCAAGTTATATAGAAGACGATTTAATAAAATTGGAAGAATTAATTAGAGATGACCATTCACTTTATATAACATTATACGGTTCGTTAAAACCGAAACACCACTTTCTTGTCCACTATCCCACAGCTATCCGAAAATGTGGTCCCCTTAAATATCTCTGGAGCATGAGATTCGAAGCTAAACACAAGGAAGCAAAAGCCTATTTAGGAAATACTACATCAAGAGTAAATCCCTGTCGTTCATTATCTATTAAGTCTGGATTGAAATTTTCCAATTTTTTATTAAAACACGAAGATAACTTAGAACCAAATGTTATCATTAATACGCATACCATCGAAGATTTGGCAAAAGAGGAATATTGTTACAAAAAAAGTAAGCCAGTTTTAAATTACCAAAATTGCAAAGTGTCTGATGACATTTTTTTTAAGGGAACTAGGTATAAAAAAAACTATTATTTAGCAACAAATAATGCCGCAATTGAACTTTTCAAAATTAAACATTTAATAATTGAAAATGAAAATGTTTACATTTTATGTAACCAAGTAAAAGTTAAAAACTTTGATTACCATTTACAATCGTATGAAGTTGGTTCTCTGAATGAGGATACAATTTTTTTAATACCAATTTTAGATTTTATTACTTACCCATTTCACTTATATCCTATGAATAATGGAAAAGTTTATTTCAGATTTAAGTTAATTTAATTTGTTTCTATACATTGAATATATGTAATTCGAATTGTTTTGTTAAATCAAATATGTATTTATATTGAATTTATGTAATTGGTTTCGTTCAATAAAATACTTTTCAAAAATGTCGTTTCTTCTACTAAGGGTATAAAATGGAAAAGGAACGGATATCAAAAAATGACCACCATTGATTTCAATCTGACAACGGGCGTTGACAATCCGACAACGGAGCGTTGACAATCTGACAACGAAGCGTTGACGATCTGACAACGAAGCGTTGACAATCTGACAACGGGGCGTGCTCGAAATGACCACGTATGTGCTCATTTCATGCACATCTGTTGTTGAAATCGTTGCCAAAATCTCGGTGTCAAAATGACAACAGCGTGCTCATTTTGACACCAAACGTGGTTGATACACTATCATACACGGATGTGGTCATTTCATACACGGATGTTGTCATTTTTTCTCTGGGTGTAGCTGATGTTTTATTAGAATTGTATTGAAGATGTACGAAAGTTAAATGTAACTCTTTTATTGTCATACCATACCTTCCCAAATTACTAACAACTTTCAATTTGAAATCCTTTATTAAGGCCACGATTTTAATAAAATCCATTATTTTTTTATCAGAAAGTTCTTAAAAATCACGGTTTTTGACCAGGAAATCTTAATTTATATAATTATTAAAAAAATAAATCTAAAATATTGGGCAGAAGTTCACTGAAATGATATTTAAAAAATCCATAATTTCTAGGTTAGTTTGGGAAGATTGTTTGCAGGTAATATTAGTCCTTGAAAGTATTATCTTAATAGTGCAAAATGATTTCCACCAACGAAATGAGAGTGATTTCCACCAACGAAATGATATAATAAGAACGAAATGCTAATAAAGAATATATTTACCATAACTTTTGGTCCGGAAGCATTTGCAAAAAAAAAAAAAAATAAATAAATAAATAAACCTACGATATTTGGTCACAATGTCCTTGAATAAGTCCTCGACGGAATTATTTAAATAAATCAACGATCTTTTGCTCGGAGTCCCTAAACCAATTTTCTTAAAAAATCATCTAAAATACACTTTTTACTTCTTGAAATATTACATTAAAAATTGAAGAAGGAGCATAAGGTATATCTGCACGATATTAATCAATAAACCAATTAATTCAGGATGTTCATAAAATGATTAATGGTCAGGATGTCGTTTAAAACATTGTCTTCAAAAATGTACTATTATTGCTTTGGATATCCTTAAACCATTTGTACGTTAAGAAATCCTCAAAAAAATTAAAAAAAATGAGATCAGAAAGTATTTGAAAATTATTTTAAAATTCTACGATGTTTGGTCGGAAGATCCTTTAAGAGGTACCGTTTTTTTTTGTAAAATAGCCCGTAAAATCTTAGAAAATATTTGATTTTTGTCAAAAAAAGTTTTTCAGCTCTATCTCTTCACCCAATATCAAATTTCGTAACATTTAGTACTTTTTGGATACATTTAGTACCCATTTCCCAAAACCCTTCGCAATATCACAATCCTCGACATCAGCTTTTACGCAATATACAATTTTTTGCTGTTTCAGCTCTATCCCTTTACCCACTGACAAATGCAGTCCTTTTCGGACAATTATACACATTTCCAAAGCTACAAAGGATATAACATTGTAGAATTTTATGTATACCCTTCTTCCAATACCAATGATAGAACCGTTTATTCCTTTTTATACAATTATAGTACACATTTTCGAGCCCACACCCATATGTCCAGGCTACACATGAACAGCGACCAAATTTCAACCACTTGGCGGAGAGATGCCAAATACTAAGTTGTACCAAATAAAGTACTATTTAGTACTTTTCGTGCACTCGTAGCACACATTTCTAAATCCACCTTTTTATCACTAACCTACCACCAACAGAGACTCCAATACAAAATTTCAATTTCATCTATTCATCCTAAACCCAACTGATCCAAATTTATTAACAATTTGCACACTTAGTACACACAGTTTGCACACTTAGTACACATTTCCAAACCAACTTCATACATCAAACTTGTATTCCAACCTTGATTCTCATGCCAAATTTCAAGTTTTTTGCTCTATCCGTTCACATAATACCAAATGGTAACATTTTAGAAGTTTAGTACCATTTTAGAACTTTTCGTAACCTTCAAGATTGAATTTTTAAGACTATATCTATCGTACCTCTATCTAGCACTACACCTGTGGGTCTCATTCACAACTTCTGTGTTCTAGTTCATTCCCTTTGTTCAATAAAAAGTATTCAATGTTTCGTACATTTTAGTATTTTTGTACCCTTTTAAAACGAATTTCAAAAAAAAAAAGCCCTATCCAACGCCTACGCACCAATACTAGCCTCATGCATCATTTCACGATACTACCTTCAGCCGTTTCGTCTGGGAGGTGTTTCTAGGTCAGCCAGTTATTTCACATCTCTTTTTTATAAAGGGTGTCCCAACTTGAACGCAATTGTGAAATCGGAAATCGGTATCGTGAAATGATAATCAGTTTTTTTCTTGCCTAGATTTGAAGAAAATAATGTGGTTTCAACAAGACGGCGCCACATGTCACACAGCCAGAAAAACAATTCAATTGCTGCATCAGTCATTTCTCGGTCGTATTATTTCGCGTTTTGGAGACCAGAATTGGCCGCATAGATCCAGTGATTTAACACCTTTCGATTTTTTCTTTGGAGTTTTTTGAAGTCCATGGTTTACGAGAAAAAACCAACCACGATTCAAGCCTTAGAAAATAAATTGGCCGTATAGTTCGATCGATTAAAAACCTTTAGATTTTTTCTTTGGGTTTTTTTGTCCGAAAATTGGGATTTGTAGTTCGTAATGAGTTTTAGTAGCGGAACTTTGTATATTTATGTGTGGCCCCCATATAATGTTTTTTTTAGTTTAAAAGTTGGCTTTACAAACAGTGTAAAATGAAACATTTGGCAATCCGGATTCTTTTGTATAAAAATGGGTAAGGTGGAGTGTATTAAAGTTCGACCCGGCGGAACTCAATTTTTTTTACTTTTTTATTGCCTGTACCATACTATGGAGGGTATATTAACTTTGTCATTCCGTTTGTAACTCCTCGAAATACTCATGTCAGACCCAACAAAGTATATATATTCTAGCACTTCTGTCTGTCTGTCCGTCTGTCTATTGTAACCACGCTATTTTGCACGAATTGAGATAGAAGGTTAAAATTTTGCACACGTGTTTATTTTTCCAATAGGCAGGTTAAATTCGTAAATGGGTCATGTAGGTCCACGTCTTTATATAGCCACCAATAACGGTACCTCCTAATATTCGGTATTTTGATGATTTTAGCGACATTATTCATCGGAATTGTTTCAAATTTAGCAGGTCTAGCTTTTCGTATAGGCCCCATATATCAGTACCTCCCTATATTCGGTATTTTGAGTTTAGGTACAATACCGAAATTTGTTGAGATGTCGTATTTGAAGTTCGCAGTGGATGCTACAGCCTATGACAAAAAATTGTCTATGCAGGTCCAGGACTTCGTACAGCTACGATATAACGGTACCTCCCTAGATACGAAATTTTGATGATTTTAGCTGCATTTTTCACCGTTTATTTCAAGTTTCGAATTTAAATATGGTAATGGTTTATGACAAACAATCCCTATGTAGGTCCACGTCGTATAGACCAAATTATAATAATTATATCGGTATTTTTAAAATTTTACCAGAATTTTTTAAGGATTTTATTTTTTGAAAAGTTCCAAACTCGCTCCAATTGGTGGAGGGTATTCGAAGTTCGGCCCGGCCGAATTTACCGATTTTTATCTTGTTTAACTTTACTTTATCTGTGTTTTATTTAAAATGTGAAAATTGCATTTTAGTTGGAACACCCTTTATATATATAAATTTATATATAAATTTTGCCTTTTCAAAAATTTTACGTTTAGCGGAAATATTGGAAAATTGACTAAATTCAGGATTTTTTAAAAATACTGAACATACCCACGCCCTTTTGGTGAAATTTTTGCATGTTCAAATCCTGGATTCTAAAATCGTTAGCCTCCCTTTAAGATTTATGCATGCATATTTCCTAGAGTCAAGTAGACCCACAAATTCCTGTGTGTTTTTGATTTTGGTAATAAATTAATTCACGAAACGAAATATTTGCCACACTTCCTTCCTTCCTCCACCAATCCTTTCGAATTTTCCTTCATTTTGTTCTATTGTTGTTTGTTATTTTCCTTTTTTTTCCCAGGCAGTTGACAAATATTTAGTCAGCAATTTCAACAAAACAGCATTCCTGTAGCATTCATTCATTCGTTAGCTGTTGTTGTTGATGTTGTTGTTGGCATTGCTGTGTTAACATAATTTTCTTGTTGGCTGGCTACCATTTTTGTTAACCCTTTTCTGTCAACTGATTTCTCGTTCTTGTTGTTGTCTCTTTTTTTGAGGTTCAGTTTGTTATTTTTCTTGTTGACGTTTGGTTGTTTGCTGCCAATTTCTGACATTTGTTTTGTCAGTATTTACTTATACTTTGTCAGGTTGTGTTCTCATTTTTTTCTCGGTTCTGGATTTCTTTTTGTTTGTGTGTGTGCAGGTGGTGTTGGTGTGACTCTGGCAGCCAATGATTGCCTCCAACCAATCTGAATTTGATTTATTTTTGCAAGGAGTTACACTTGGCTGTTGTTGTTGTTAACACTTCGTGTTAATTTGAGTTGTTATTTAATTTGGATTTTATTTTTCTTTTGTGTGCAAATAATTTTTTCCACCCTTTGACTTTGTTTATTTTATTGGGGGAAATGGTGGTGTTGATTTTGGGAAAATACTTGTTTTTTTTATTTATATAAGCTAATAAGTCAAGTGCTTGAGATTCTTGGTACTAACATCGAAATTATTTTTCCACCATTTTCTTATACCCTACACTACAAGGTGGTCAGGGTATTATGTCTTTGTGCATTTGTTTGTAACAGGCAAAAGGAAACGAGATAGACCCATAGTTCCTTTTGATGATCTGCATAGAATCACATTCTGAGTCGATTTATACATGTCCGTCCGTCTGTCTGTCTGTCCATGTATTTTTGTAAACAAAGTACAGTTCGCATTTATTGCCCTATCCAGATGAAATTTTGCACAAGTCATTTGTTTAGCCCAAGGACGAACCCCATTGAAATTGGAGATCATCGGTCAAAATTTAGATATAGCTCCCATATATAAATAAGTATGCCAAATTTGATCGAAATCGGTTCAGATATAGTTATAGCTCCCATATATATTGTATATCCAAATTGTTATTTTTGTCCTCAGCAGTCGTAATATGCACTCTGTAACAACAATATTTGGGGAAATATATCAAATACAGCTCAGAAATAACTTTGCTAAATGTTATCGAGATCGGTTCAGATTTGAATATAGCTCCGATTTACCTTTTATTGTACACCAGACGTCTAATATTTGCCCAAATGGGATGAAATTTGGCACTTACGACCGAATTGAGTCTAGAAGATAGTATGTCAAATTTGGTGAAGATCAGTTCAGATATAGCTATAGCTCCCATATATATTGTTCATCCGATTTGTTATATTTGTTCCCACAGCCGTAATATGCACTCCGTAACAACGATATTCAGGGAAATATATCAAATACAGCTCAGAAATACATATAGCTCCCACATATATTTTTATCCGATTACAAGTTAATTGTACAACAAAAGGGCAATACAAGCCCCAATTGAAAAGATACAAATTCTTCGGCAAATTTAGTCCTTTGAACTTAAATTATAATTATAATCATAGCTTGAATGATTTAATTATCCTACAAATGGTTTTAATTTTTATGTGAAGCTCTGCTAAATATGCAAAGTGGTGTAGGGTATCATAAAGTCAGCCCGCCCGTCTTTAAGACTATCTTTACTGTTTTTAAAATGAAAAGTGCTAGGAAATTAAGAAAATCGAAAAATATTTAAAAATTCCTCTGGGTCTGAAAAATACTCGATTCTTATTATTTTTTTTAGAATACCTTTGCTAGGCCTTTCTTGGGAGGATTTTTCTTTCTTTCACCAAATATTCTCATTATAATGATGACTGCCAATACTCATCGACTTCATTTAAACGACATTCTAAATTATTTTGTTTTAGGGTATAGGGTTCCATTGCTTCTCATTGAGTTTTGTGTGTTGTTTCTTAGTATTTTGCCAATTTAGTTGTACCACAGCCACATCTCCACAAAAAAAGGTGTAGCACTTCCTTCAACCTCTACTCCCTTATTTATGTGAATAGTTAGGAAAAAAATGAATTTTGTATTTCAATTCAATTGAGAAACAAATGACATTCCACTAAAATTGCACTCACTTACTGCACAGGACAAAGGCATAGTAGGTATAGTTTATTTTACCAGAATTTCAGCATGAGACCATTGTTTCTTTTCATAAGACTTTAGGTGATAATTCGATTAGAAGTTGGCTAAATTGCAAAAAGTAACAAATGTAGACAGAAGCAAGGACTAATTGTTTCGGTGTTTAATTGGAAATTGATCTGTATGACAATATTTGGTGGGGCGTGAGAATAAAATTGTAGGTATTTCAAGAAATCGCCAAAATTATCTAGAATTTATATTTGAAATCGAATTGAAATAGCAATAGTTGGTTGAGGTGAATACAAGGAGCAAACACTAATTCAAGTGAATTTTCGTTGTGAGAAATTAATGATTAGGAATAGTTACATATTTTTATATACCATCCACAGTAGCATAAAAGGAATGTCAAATTCAAGGTTCCCGGCCAAAACGGTCATTTACTGATGGGATCCAAGAATAAAGTAGTTATTTCTGGAAAATATGGGATACATTTCACTATTCGGAAAATACGATATTCGACTTTAATAAATTGCATTTTTTTATTATTCTTCTGTTTTCAAGTGAAGTGCTATAGTAAGATACTATTAAATCAAATTCAAACTTTAACTTTAACGTAAATAGCATATTTCAGTGGAGGCAGCACTGTGTACTGAATTTAGCCCACATGTTCGATTTTTGAACAGAGGTTTTTAGTGGATAAAATACAATATAGTCAAATCAATTTATGCGAATTTATCAAAGTCCATTTTGGTTCCAACTTTTTTTTAAGGCCAAAATGGAAAAGGTTGACTGGCTTGACATGTGGTTTCAACAAGCCGATCACACATACCAAACATAACAATAGACTTATTAAGAAGAGAGTTCGCTGAATACATTATTTTAAGTCCGGAAGCTGCCCAGATCGTACTGTAGACAATTGTTGCGATGATATGTTTAAGCTCATGTTTACATAGAGTATGTCAAAATTGGGCTAAACGGATGAACTATTTGAGGTGCAGCCAACATTAGCATGAAGTAATCTCCAAAAATTAAATGTTTACGCGGCGTATAACCAATTCAAATAAAGATTTCATGCATTTTTCAGAATTGCATGTGTATCCTAAAGTTCTTAAAAAATTACCCTATATACAGGGTGAGATAAAACAAGTAAAAAACCAGTAAGTTCGGCCGGGCCGAACTTTGAATACCCTACACCATTTGGAACGAATTAGGTAATTTATAAAAAAAAATAAAATCCATAAAAAATTCTGTTAAAATCTTAAAAATACCTAATATCGGAAGATACCGATATATGGGGGATATACACTATACAATACAATTCTATTTCAGGGGGTAAAGTACTCACAAAGAACTTCTTGCGTAGAATTTTAGACACTTCAATTGAAAAATGTGGCTAAAATCATCAAACTATCGAATATCGGAGGTACTGTTATATGGGGGCTATACGATATCGTGGATCTATATATATATATAAAGTAAAGTACTCACAAAGAACTCTTTGTGTAGAAATTCAGAGAATTCCATTGAAAAATGGGTCTACAATCATCAAAATACCTAATATCGGGGGTACCGTTATATGGGAGCTATACGATATCGTGGACCGATATAGCCCATCTTTGAAGTTGACCTGCCTGCAGACAAAAGACAGATCTGTGCAAAATTTTAGCTTCCTATCTTTATTTGTTTTGACTCTGGGTCTAAAATTATTATTTCGATGAGCTACAAACGGAATGGCGAAATTAATATACCCTCCATACTATGTATGGTGGAGGGTATAAAAACACTGCGAAAAAGTCAAACGCCATAATTTTTATTTCTTTGTTTTAATGTTATTGAATGAAAGCGAAATATGTCGAAAATAGCATTAAATTTTAGAATACGTTTAGAATTGTTCGAATTGGTCACCTTTGGCACGAATTATGGCCTGAAATCGCAGCCGAATGTTGTGCTGCGGTATTTTGGCTCATTCCCGGCGAAGCGCTTGCTTGAGTTGATCGACACATTGGTATTTTTTAGTGCCAACCTTGCTTTCCAAAATACTCCGGACACAATAGTTCAACGGATTGGTAGCCGGAGATTTGTGCGCTGGAAATGAAACGAGGAACCTCATTTTGTAACCATTCTCGTGCGGCACGTGCTGAGTGCGATGGTGCTGAGTCCTGTTGGAATGTCCAAGGTCTGGGGCCAAAATGTTTGCGTGCCCAAGGCTTTAATATACACTCCGGAATATTTTCGCGATAATATTCGGCATTTATTCTGATGGCACGGTCGATTAATACTAGCGTAGAGCTACCATCGGCTGTTATGGCGGCCCATATCAACACCATGGCCGGCGCTTGAGTTCTGGTGGCCAACCGAAGGTGCACATTTTTAGCCGACCTCTTTGGCAAGTAAACACGATCATTTTCTTTGTTTACAAACTGCTGGACAACGAAAGTTTTCTCATCGGAGAAAACGAAATTCGGCAGTTCACCACTTTCGGCCAAGCGAAACAATTCTTTAGCTCTTATGAGTCTCTTTTCTTTTCGATGCGGTCTAAGTTCATGCACTTTTTGGAATTTCAATGGCTTTACCTTGAGCTCATTTTGCAATATTTGCCGAATGGAATATTGGAGATATGTTCAGCTCACGAGCCATTTTTCGGCCACTGCGACGCCGGTTTCGATCAAGTCGCTTCTTTACTTTTCGAAGCATTTCTGCTGATGTTGCTGTTTTCTTCCGTCCACTTCGGGCTACGCTACCAGTCACGGTAACGAGCGAAGATTTATTCACATTTAAATGATGGAGGGCTCTAACGATAGCCACTTGTGGTTTTCCTGCCAAATATAAAGAAATCCCACTATCACGCTTGAATTCCATCACGAATAACATTTTTTCTAAAAAAAAATTCTCACCAAAATGCTTTCGAGTGCTTGTAAACAATACAATGAGCTGTCACTGGAATAATTTTAACAGCTGTTGGACGAGTGACTTAGAAATGACAGCAGTCTGAAGATGGTTGCAGTTTTTTCATTTCACCCTGTATATGAAAAATTTTAGCCTTCTCAGTTCGATCGAAAGACATAATAGGACTTTTATGCTGTTTATATGGTCTAAAGTGAGTATTTCCAGGAGTTAAAAAAAAAAAAACTATTTGTCCTCCATATTATAAACTCAAGTGTCTTAATATGATGGAGGGTATAAAAATACAATATCACGTTGAATTTTCATATGGATTCAAAGATTGTAAGTTTAAAAATTCTAGATTTTGAAAGAATTTGACCAAGACATGGAGATCTTCAAATCTAAAAATTAACGGCCCTCCGTTCAAAATGCGTAGATTTTTGTATGGTTACAATGACTTCAAGCTTAATATTGTGGATTTGGAGATAATTGGACCAAGACTGGTCTAAAAATTATGACGACGTGTTTAAAATTCGTGGATTTTCTTATTGTTTCAAGAACTTCACCTCTAAAATTAGTAGATTTTGAAATAATTTCACCAAGACATAGATAACTTCAAGTCTAAAATTCGTCGATGTTGAACGAGCTTTTTTCGTTGTGTCAAAGATCTTGGAATTCGCAAAAATTTTGTTCAAGGACTCATTTCCCAAAATCTTTGATGTTGTAGGAACATTGATTAAAGACTTCCATGCAGATATCGTGAGTTTGTCATTGAAGAAACTTTTTGCTAAAATTTTTAAATTTTTGTTTAAAAATATATATTCGGAAGAGTTTCTGGCCAGTTTTGTGACTTTATTACAAGTAATAAGGACCTTATGCTATCAATCATAAAATAGAGGATACATTAAATACATTGTCATTCCATTTGTTAAATTATCACATTGCAAGTTGGACCCGGGACCCCTAGAGACTCTAGGGGAGACTCTACGAACTTTAAATTAACTTCTCCATAAAAAATTGACTTCCAAATCTCCTAAAATTCTATAATATTTCTCGCCTCACCTACCTCGTTAAACTATGAAAATATCATTTGGTAACAAGGACAATAACAGTAAAATAAACCATAAACTAAAATACCACACCACATGTGTCGATTGATTATTTTGGTTTGGTTTGACTGAGTCGTTAAAATTCTTCTTCTCTTATTTTATTTGTTGTTTATTGTTCGATTTTATAGATCACAACTCTATCGCTGTTATGTTCTAGGGTTTTGTTAGTTTTTGTGAGGGTCTTCCTGTTACTCCAACCGATATGTTTTTTTTCGTTTTTTTTTCATTTTTTTAAAAAAAGCCACAATTACAAAAATTGAACAATCAAAAGTCATAGAATCGAATTTCCAACGAATTCCACAAAAAAACTTCAATATCCATCATAAATCATGTCAAGGTATTGTTTCAATAAAAAAGGGCCAAAACCAATGGCGGGAAAAACAGATTGGAACTCCCAACAACAACAACAGCTACAAACACAACCACGAAAGTCAATACAAACATGGATGCCAACAAATCTATTGAAATCAAATGATGGTGGCTGATGCTGTGGCTGATAATGCTGGTAGCCAAGATCAACGTCACAATGTCTGGCCAGGTTGTCTTGTTTTCCTATCAAGGGGAGTTTTCCCAAAACGAAACCCAAACTTAGCTGGAAAAAAGTGAAAAATTCCAAACAATTCATAGACAATTATGGGGAAAACGATGAAAATGATTTTCTTTTGTTACCTCACCCAAACTGAGAGAGAGGTGTTCGAATAACACTTGTTTAAATCGATTTTGTTTGGAAACCACCAGCCAGCATCCTCAATTCACTTGAGGTTTTATTTCTATTATTCGACGTTCAGTACCCATATCTCAGTGATATTTTTATTGTAAAGCGTTTTCATTCATAAATTTATAAAATCATTACTGGCTGGCTGGATGTTTATGGGATTCACTCGTCAATCCACTTGTCTTATTTGCTCAACCTGAAGAAAATATGTTTTTTTTTGTATTTCCATATCAATTTCGTTGTTGTCTTATTAACCAAAATAATATGTTTGGGGTTACTTTTTTTTTGATTTGTAGAAGATCTCATTGTTCTGCCTCGATATGATTAATGGTGTTATCTGGATTTTTGAAAATCAACGGGGATCAGGGATCATTTCAAATTAACTTATTAGCTGTCCCTGGGGTAATTAAGTCGTTTACAAAACAAACAGTTTTCTATGGCCGGGCTAATATCCTGGTTAAGACATTTATTAATGGATTTTTGACGATGAGATAATTTGTTCAGAGTGACAAGTGATAGGTAACTGGGGTTTTTAATAGGGGTTTTGGGGGGAAATATTGAAATGTTGAAAATAAAATTATAGGTCTTCTTAGGCTTAGGTTTTCGTAGAAGTTTTAACTCATTCCATAGCTAGTAATTAGTATCTCAAAATTGTATTTTAGGTACGCCTTTAGCTGCTACTGGAATCTCAAATAATAGGAACGAGGTCTTCGATTTGGTTCAATACTTGGGTTGTTTTGCATTTTCGTAGTAAATTCTTTTCAATAACTTCTTGACGAAAAATCAGAAATATTTCAAATATTTTTTTTTTCAAACTCCAGCAAATTGGAACATCATTTAGAATTTTCAGAATTTTTTCGAGACCTCTTTGGGAAATCCGTTGTTTTTAAAAATATTTCTCACAATGGCTTTCTGAGCAAAAATTGAAGTTTTAAGAAACAATTTTCAACACCCTCCTGTTAAAAATTCTTGGATGTTTCTAAGGCTTTCAGAATTTTAAGTCAACAAAAAAAAGAGAAGAATTTTGCCAAGACATGGAGAACTTCAAGTCTAACAAGTAAAAAAGCTGAGTTCGGCCGGGCCGAACTTTTAATACCCTCCACCATTTGGAACGAATTTGACAAATTTCAAAAACATAAAATTCGTTAAAAATTTTACTAAAATCTTAAAAATACCAAATATAGCCATTATATTAGGGTCTATACGACGACCTGGACCTGCATAGGCAACCTGTGTCATAAGCCATTACAACATTCAAATGCAAAATTGAAAAAAAAATCGGTGAATAATGTAGCTAAATCATCAAAATACCGAATATAGGGAGGTGCCATTATATGGGGGTTATACGAAGACGGGTACATGCACAGACAACTTTTTCTCATAGGCTGTAGTATCCATTGCGAACTTCAAATACAAAATTTGAAACAATTCCGGTGAATAATGTCGATAAAATCAACAAAGTACCGAATATCGGGAGGTGGCTATACGGAGACGTGGACCTGTTTTTGGACCTGTTTCAGTCTTTGGCTGTAGTATACATTACGAACTTCATATGCCAAATTTGAAACAATTCTGGTGAATGATGTCGATAAAATCATCAAAATACCGAATATCGGGAGATGCCTTTATATGGGGGCTATACGAAGGCGTGGACCTGCACAGACAATTTTCTGTTATAGGCTATAGTATCCGTTATGGACTTCAAATACCAAATTTAAAACAATTCCGATTAATAATGTCGCTAAATCATCAAAATATAGAATACCGGGAGGTATCATTATATGGGGGCCATACGAAGACGTGGACCTGCACACACAATCTCCTATCATAGGCTGCAGCATCCATTACGAACTTCAGATGACTTGAAGTCAAAAAATTGTGGATTTGTAAAAATTTGGCCAAAACATGGATATCTTCAAGTCTAAAAATTGTGGATCTTGACAGAATTTGGCTAAGACATTAAGAACTTAAAGATTCCATATGGATTTAAGGACTTCAAGTCTAAAAATTGTGGATTTGGAAAGAATTTGGCCAAGACGCGGAGTACTTCGTGTCTAAAAATGAATAACCTCCTGTTCAAACTTCGTGGATATCCTTATGAATTAAAACACTTCAAGCCTAAAAATGCTGAATTTGAAAAGAATTTGACTAAGACATGGAGAACTTCAAATCTAAAAATTAATAACATCCTGTTCTAAACTCTTGGATTTCTTCTGAACTTCAAGTCTAAAAATTGTGGATTTTAAAAGAATTTTACCAACACATTTCCAAATTCGTGGATTTTCTTATGAATTTAACGTTTTCAAATCTAAAAATTGTGGATTTTGAAAAAATATGGCCAAGACATGGTGAACTTCAAGTCTAAAAATCGATGGCCTCTTGTTCAAAATTCATGGATTTTCGTATGGATCCCAGGACTTTAAATCTAAAAATTGTGGATTTTGAAATAATTTTGCCATGGCCATGTCTAAAAATTATAGATTTTGAACAAACTTTTTCGTTGTTTCCAAAAATATGTAAGAAGGACTTCAAAGACTTCCTGCCAAACATTTTCAAGGACTTATGTCTAAAATTCTTTGATTTTTTAGAAACATTGATTAAAGACTCCCTGGCATTCAAAATACTTTCTGCTAAAAAATTGTCAAATTTTACTAAAAAAATATTTTTTGAAGATTTTCTGCCCATTTTTTGTGACTTTATTGAAATTAATAACAGCCCTGTTATATTCATCATAAAATAGAGGGTGCAGATTTGTTATTCCCTTTGTTGCACCTAGAAATATTCGTCGAAAATTCCAAAAAATCTATATTCATACTCAGTGATTTTATGCCGATTTATCCATGTCCAGCTCTCTGTCTCTTAGTCTGATGAAAATACAATAGCTCGCAATATTAATATTAAATTAATTAATTAATATTAAAGAAAGAGCTTCGAATTTTTGCATATGTCTTGATATAGTTTCTAGCATATTTGTTAAAAAAATATCAATGTCATTTTAGTAAAAAAATTCTCTCGAAAGAAGAATTAAACCGAAAATTTTAATATATTTCCAATTTTCCTCTAAATTCTCAAAATTTCACTAAAGCAAAATTGATATAGGAGACACAAATTCTCACGCCCACCAGACTGACCGTTGTAAGAATAAAAATTCTTCATAAAATTATAACAATTATTGTCATGTTGTTTAGCTCCTGTTTAGGTCATCAATTCTTTCCAAAATGTATTCAATCAGCACCTTCATTGGCTACATGCTGAATTTCTGCCTAAATGCACTATGCCTTCACCTTAGCAGGAATGATTTTTTTACACAATTGTGACCGAGTGCAAATTTGTCATCTCTTCAATTGAATTGTATTACAAATACATTTCATTGTGTATTCGATTGAAATGAATGGAAAATATTCTAAAGGAAATGAGACACCTTTTTGAAGTTGTGGCAAGGGGTCTACCAAATTGGCAAAATACTAAGAAATAGCTAGTTCAAACATTCAAAATGAAAAGATTATGCGAAAAACTGGGATGAGCTCATAAGGATTGATGGTGACAGACAGAATATCGATAAAATTGCGAAATAGAATGGAAATTACTGTCAATGATTTTGAAAATGTTCATTATTAAGTTTTTTTGGTGCTAGTGTATGGGAATTTATTTTAATGGTGCAACTGGAATTGAGTTAGACTTAATCAATAAAAAAAAAAATTCAACAAACTCAAAAGCCATAATATTGACTTTTAAATTTTATTGAATGAAAGCTAAAATTGTCGGAAATATCATCGAATTTTAGAATAAGTTTAGATTTGTTCGAATTGGTCACCTTTGACACGAATTATGACCTTCAAACGGCCAATGAAGCCGTCACACACTGCCCGAATGTTGCTCTGCGGTATTTTGGTCCATTTCCGGCAAATCGCTTGCTTGATCGACACTTTGGTATTTTTTAGTGCCAACATTGCTTTCCAAAATACTCCAGACACACTAGTCCAAAGGATTGATATCCGGAGATTTTGGTGACCATTGTGCTGAGTCCTGTTGGAATGTCCAAGGTCTGCGACCAAAATGTTTGCATGCCCAGGCTTTAAGACACCCTCCAGAATATTTTCGCGACCATATTAAGCATTTATTCTGATGTTGCGGTCGATTAATACAAGCGGAGAGCGACCATCGGCCCACACCATCACCATGGCCGGCGCTTGAGTTCTGGTGGCCAAACGAAGGTGCACATTTTCAGCTGACTTCTTTGACAAGTAAACCCAACTGCTGGACAAAAAATGTTTTCTCATCGGAGAAACCCCAATTCGGCAGTCCACCACTTTCGGCCAAGTGAAGCAACTCTATAGCTCTTTTGATTCTATTTTCTTTCAGTTGTGGTGTAAGTTCTTGTACTTTTTGAAATTTCAATGACTTTACCCCTAGCTCATTCTTCAATATTTGCCGAATGGAATATTGCGATATGTTCAGCTCACGAGCAATTTTTCGGCCACTGCGACGCGGGTTTCGATAAAGTCGCTTCTATACTTTTCGACCTATTTCTGCTGATGTTGTTGTTTTCTTCCGTCCACTTCCTTGACGTCGAGCTACGCTACCAGTATCAGTATCACAGTAACGAGCGATGGTACGAGACACAAAAGATTTATCCACATTTAAATGCTGGAGTGCTCTAACGATAGCCACTTGTGGTTTTCCAGTCAAATACAAACAATTTAAAAAGCAGTTAGTTCGGCCGGACCCAACTTTAAATACCCTCCACCATTTTGAACGAATTTAAAAATAAAATCCTTAACAAATTCTCTTAAAATTTTAAAAATACCGAATATAGCCGTTATATTGGCGTATGTACGACATGGACCTACATGGGCATTGTTTGTCATAAGTCATTACCATATTGAAATTCGAAACTTGAAATAATCTGTGAATAATGTAGCTAAAATCATCAAAATATCGTATATAGGGAGGTAGAGTTATATCGGAGGTGTGCGAAGACCTGAACCAGCATGGATAATTTTCTACCACAGGCTGTAGCATCCATAACGAACTCCAAATACGCGTCTCAAACAATTTCGGTGGGTATTGTACCTAAACTCGTCAAAATAACGAATATAGTGAGGTACTGGTATGTGGGGCTTATACGAAGATCTGGACCTGCATAGACAATTCTCTGTCACAGACTGTAGTTCCCATTACGAGCTCTAAATACGTAATTTGAAACAATTCCGGTGAATAATGACGATAAAATCATCAAAATACCGAATATAGGGAGGTACCTTTATATGGGGGCTATACGAAGACGTTGACCTGCACAGACAATTTCCTGTCTTAGGCTGTAGCGTCCATTTGGAACTTCAAATACCAAATTTGAAACAAATCCGGTTAATAATGTCTCTAAAATCATCCAAATGCCGTTATATGGGGGCTATACGAAGACGTTGACCTGCACAGACAATTTGCTGTCTTAGGCTGTAGCATCCATTTTGAACTTTAAATATCGAATTCCGGTAAATAATGTCGCTAAAATCATCAAAATACCGAATATCGGGAGGTACCGTTATATGGGGGCTATATGAAAACGTGGACCTACATGGCCCATTTACGAACTTAACCTGCCTACTGGAAAAATAAACATGTGTGCAACATTTTAGCCTTCTATCTCAATTCGTTCGAAAGATAGCGTGATTACAACAGACGGACAGACAGACGGGCATGGCTAGATCGACTTAGAAATTTACGCTGATGAAGAATATTGTTGGGTCTGACATGAGTATTTCGAGCAGTTACAAACGAAATGACAAAGTTAATATACCCTCCATACTATGGTGGAGGGTATAAAAAATCACACTATCATGCTTGAATTCCATCACGTTTGACTTTTTTCTAGAAAATTCTCACCAAAATGTTTTTTTACGCTTGTAAACAATATATTGAGCTGATGATGACAAACAATGCCCATGTAGATCCACGTCGTATAGACACCAATATAACGGCTATATTCGGTGACAGCTGGCTTGGAAATGACAGCAGTCTGAATTTTGCTAGTTCTGCTGTCAATATTTTCCACCAGCCTTTTGTGGTGGATGGCCCAGCCAGATTGTCTACGCCTAAAATATTTTCTTTTTTTAAATTTCATATTTTGTTACAACTTGAGGTTTACCGGTCGTAAAATATCGAATTTAAATATGCCTTTAACTACTCTCTATACCACAAAAAAAAAATCGAACCCCTGTGGGTATGACCCATGCCACCATCCTTACAGCCATGGTCAATTTTCTTCAACGATTTTTCATTCAATTTTATGGCACTCATATGTGCACAACAATACACACTGGAAAAAAAGACATTAAAAAAATAAATATTGAATGAAAAATGTTCGTTTATAAAAGCCAACCATAAGATGAGATACCTATTAATAATGTAATTTTTTTTTATTGATTTTTTGATGCCCTCACAACATTATTAAACACACACACAAAGGATTTTCTTCAGACCTTGTTTGGAGGAAATCTCTTTAGAATGCATTTTTCAGTTCTTTTTAATAGGGGGAGAAGAACTGGACACCCGCGTACTGCACAACAATAGATCGGGAAACTAGTTTTCAATGGAGAAACATCTCCAAAAGTGGGAATAAAAAAAGTCATTATCCAAGGTTATATGGTGGCATTTTTAGTTTCGTGGTGGCCTTAATTGTTCCAAAACCTTGTGGTTTCCGCTGAGGTTTTTATGATTCTTATTTCGTTTCCCCCACCCCAATCTTTTAATTCTTGAGGTATAATCATCCATTGACATGTGATGGGGATGGTTATTAAAAAAACGACCATTCACATTTGTTTTTGTCTCCTCCATTCGAAGATCATTTGTTACCAAATTTTACTACTTCATTTTGAGATTTAATAACTCAGTTAATAACCCCCTGATCGTTTATGAGATTATGTCGTTAAAATGAGTTCGAAATCTCAACTAAATGCTGGCTGCATGACAGGCTTCTTGCTGTGGTCAGCAGAACCTTTCGTTTAGGATTTTCTCCCACGCTTAAAATATGCTTAGAAGCATACTGACCTTAACAAATGATTGGTAATTGTTTGGAAAATGGTAAGGGGTGTATTTTCTTTATGCTTAGCTTCCTCTAATGGCATTGTCCGGTGCCATTGAAAATATTTTCCATTTTTGTTGATTCACTCCACTTTTTTGTATTGATTTTTCCATTTTATTTTTTTCGTTTTCTTCTCGGTATTTTGCCAATTTTGTTGTCCTGTGGTTGCCACCAGAATCAAGGTGTATCCTTTTTGTTTTTTGTTTGATTTTGTTATCCCTATTCATAATACCAATTGTATTATGCACAGAACAAAAAAATGAAAATAAGTAATTCAATTCAATTAGCAGGATGACAGTTCGTTCATACAGTGGCATTGCATTGGCAAGGCAATTGCCGAGAACAATAGTTGTCTCGGTTAAGGGGGAGAGTTATATTTAGCCAGAATTACAGCAGGTTATCATTGTCCTGAATTGCTTCATAACAATTAAAGGTGATAATTCAATCATTTTTAGTAGCAGGTATTAGTAGCAGAAAAAATGACTTAGGCAAATGGTTAAGGAGGGCCAAAGTCAATGAATATATTTCGGGGAAATTTTTCAGGGAACAGAAGTCTCTATAGGGTTTCTGTTAGAGTGGTGATATGTTTAAAATTAGGGGATAGTAATCTATTTACAATTTTTAGGCTCAGATAGGATTGATTTTGCTATTTGTCTTGCTGCCTTTTTGGAAGACTAATATTTATTTCGAAAATTAGTATTTTTTGTTAAAACTTATGGTAGGGAGGTGATTGCCCCTTTTTCGGGTCGAATTTTTTTAAATTTAAATTTTAGTTTTCATTAGTTTCTAATTCCAGAAAAATATTTTTTTCTTGGGGAACAAAGCTGGATACCCGGATATTTGTCTCAAAAGTCCAACTGCAAGACCTGGGTTAGATCTAAACCGATACAGGTAAAATTGGAAAACCTATGAAAATACATATCCACCAAGTGGTCAAATTGCGTCCGGGTTCAAAGACCCATTTTTCTGGATTCAAGAAAGATAATAATAAATATTCTAGCATTTTAAAATTGTTAAAGTGCCATCTGTAATTTGGTATATATTTTACGGATTCTCATAATGGGCTCTTTTTGGACCCCCCCTGGTAAACATTACCATTGTTCTCCACTAATAAACAAACGTTGTTTTTATAAAAACAACAATAAAGGGATTAAACCTAACCATTGTGCAACAACAAAATACTATGGTATCCCAAACAAAGCCAAAAGGTTCTAAAAAATGAAATCGATAATCGTTTTAAATAACATAATTATGTAATTTTAATTAGCTTTCAAATAATACATATATGTCCATATCGGACTAATGGAACCGGGTCTTGGATGGGAATTTATAGGTCAAATATCAGGCCATCCGGATCCGCCTCCTAAAAAAAAAACTTCCCGGAATCTGGGTACGAGTATTTCCTTTGAAGTATATTTCAAAGGACTAGAGACGGTATATATCATTTGATACGGTCAAATCGTGCTTCATCCAAATAACTTCAAATAGCTTCATCCTAGTCTGGTGTGAAAATGCAATATATCGGTCCACTCTTTCTGGTACCTCCCCCACAAAGGGTTAACATTTTGAATATCCATTAAGTTCACAAAACTCGAAATTAACTTCCGATTCCATCCAGACTCTGGTACCTCCCCACAAAGTATAAAAGTTTTGGATATCTATATATTTCACACATGCAAACACTTTTGCTACCACAAGATCGGTTCTTTCCTTCTGGTACCTCCTCCACAAAGGCTCAAAATTTTGAATATCCGTGAAGTTCATAAAAAGCGATATCAACATCAGATTCCATTCCAGACTTGGTACATCTCAATATTTCGATCAACACAAGATTTGTTATAAAAATGGTAGAGATCGCTACTTGCCCCACAAAGGGTTCAAGATTTTGAAAAACAGAACGCTCAAAGAAGGCGAAATAAGCATCCAACTCTCCTGAAATTTCTCACATACAAACATTTGTGCTAAAACAAGATTTGTGCTGAATATGCTATATATCTGAGAACCCCTTTTGGTACCTCACCCACAAAGGGTCATAATTTTCAATACTTTTATCTGTCATAAACTGCGAAACAATTCAGTGATTCTGCGATATATATCTGCGAACCCCTTCTGGTACCTCACCCACAAAGGGTCACAACTCAGAGATTCTTTACAAATTGCTATATCTAAATATATGTCTCTCAATCAGAATCCTGTAATGAATATGGAATTTATAACTTCCCATAAATTGGATATAAATGTTCGGATTTCTTATAATTTTGGACATACCAATATTTTTATTTGTATCAGATGAAGCATAAAAATGGAATACTTCGGTCGACTATATCTGAGGTATCTCACGCACATTTAAACATTTTCTAAGAAATAATTGCGTATCTCATGTAAAGTGAAGCATGTACGTATGATCTAAAAACTTTACTTCGATGAGGCCCTGTGGCTAAAGGCATAATGAGCTTAGTCCCAGAACACAAAATTTGAATTTTTAACTTTCTGAATTGAAAGCGTATTTCGTTTTTTAATGGTTAATCTATAGACCAAACTGAATATGTTTTACAGTGAAACAATACCCGAAACGTGCTTGAGCTGTTTAAACCAGTGTTGCCAAGAAATAATAAAAGCTAAAAAATCACCCTTTATATTACAAATACTTCTCGAACATATACGAATTGTTTATTTTTTATGAATATTTTTAATAATGTCGATTTTTTACGAATTTTTTTAAAAGACCTTCTGACCAAAATTCCTTTAGATTTTGAAAGGAATTTTAAGAAAGTAAAAAACTTGGTTTATTAACTATATTTGTTAAAGACTTCCCAGCAGTGTGGCCATTTTAACATTTTTGCAGCTAAATTTAGAATTTATTTTTTGTATTTAGTCGCAAAATTTTCATTTAGCATGTAGCATTTTTATTAGCTTTTTGAAATAATTACTTTAGCATTTCTTGTCCAAAAATTTCTTATATTTTAGTACTTTCCTATAAATCCAATTTTTCTTAAATCTAAAAAAACAAAGAACATGAACATTTTGAACGTAAGTACTATTTTAGAAAAGCAACGGCAAAAGCTAAGTACATAAGAATGGGCAAACATAAACTCAACGATTTATTTTTGGACATGTGTATAAGAATTTATAAATGTTTTAAATAAAAAAACCGTTCAAGATTTTGTCTAGTTTAACCATTTAGTAACGCAGAAGTTGGAAGAGTTTTCAGTGGCATGAACCTTATAAAAGCAGAAATTAGAAATATAATGATCTTATACACTATGAATTCACGTCTTTACATCAGATGCGGATTAAAAAGGTTAAGTAAAGGTTGCGAAAGTTTTAAGATTACAAACGATCTCATTCTAATCATCATTCGGTCTCTAATTTTCACGTAGCAGGACTTAATGCATTTTAATAAAAGCATATTCAATTTAAAAACAGATGTTGGATCTAATTGGTCCTCCTTACGAATATCCTTCATGGATTTGGAATCAATTTTTTTTCAAAAACCTGTCATCTCTAAAAAATGTCATGCTTTGGACCGAAGTAATGCATCTTCTTATATAATTTGGAATATATTTAAGCTTAAACTTAAGTGCGCCATTGGTGTATTTCTTAATTCGCCTGGAATTCGCTTTCAGCATTTCGGTAGAATAGCCATCCAAAATGCTTGGCAGGGCCGATACCAAACCCCCACTTAAAACTTCCTAGGGATCGGACGTTAATTACGACGTGTCAGAAAACTTTCAGTTTTTGGTCCATTTAAACCCCTAAATATTTTGCGAACATCTCCAAAAACACTATTCTGACACTAACCCCACCTCCAACCAACATTTCGTGAGGATCGGACCATAAATGTGCCCTGTATATAATATCCATACTATATAGTGTTGTAAGGAGAAAAAATATTACAAAGAGCATTCTAAATGGACAAGATTTGTCGGAAGCCAAAATTTCGAAGTGTTGCGTAATTGTTGGTCCAATCAAACCTATAATACCCCCAACACATAGTGTGGCAGGGTTTAAAAACGTATTTATATTTAGCATTATTTTTTGGCATTTTATTTTTTATGTTTGGCATTTTTTAGCATTATTTTTATGCTGTTTTAGCTGCAACACTATTTTAGATCTGGTCACACTGCTTCCCAGCCAAAAATCCTTAGCTTTTTTACAACTTTTTTTAAGAATCACGCTTCGATTTCGGAAAAACATCTGTTTAAGGACGTTTGGACGAAAAAACGTCGATATTAAATAATTCTTAAGGACTTAATGTAAGAACACTTTTCGACTTCTGGTAAAAATCATGAATCGGATATTATTAAAAAATTCCAGACTAAAAATTTAAATTTTCATTAAAATATTTTTAAAGACTTCCGATATCGATATTTTTATGAACATTCCCTGCCCCTTTGTACTTTGTAAATAATGCCAATCATAACATTTTTTTAGATTGTCACAGGTTAAGGGTATATATCCGTATAACCGTCGTCGATTCGACGCATACTTCTAATTTAGTTAAATATGGCATTAATAAATGCATACCACCAGTTCCTAAATCAATTTGGATCAATTATGCCATTGCAGCTTCTTTTCAGAATCTTGTACTACTTCGTTGTTTTAAAAAAATCCAATTTCATACGAAATACTACCCTCGTAGTATATTTTCCACAATTTCCGCGCTTTTTTAATTAAATTTTCTAATTTCCACTTAACTGCATTCTTTTGATTAATAAAAGCAAGGGAAACGCTAAAAAACACACACACAACAGCAAACAACCTCAAATGCGTTCAACTCATAAAAGGGGTGCCCTCAATATTGGCAATGCCAAAGAGCCTGCCATCTTCTGGCTTCCATTGTACTTTGGAATATTTGGCAGTTTACACTTTTACTTTTTCAATAAAAAAAAAACACAAAACAGCAACAACAAAGAGCATAAAACCTTTGCAACACAAAATGAGTTTAACACACATATTCTACAGGCTCTTCAGGATTACACTAAAAAAGAAAAAAACAGTAAAAAAAGAAGGAACGCACAAATTTCCACTGATTAGTAACGCTAAAATCGTATAAAAAAGCTAAGAAAAGCGAGAAAGTGAAATCGCGAAAAAAATTTAATTTCAAACGCAAGAATGGCCACTTCCGGTACAAATTATGGCGGCTTTTATGTTGCCGCAGTAGCGGGAGATTTTTATTAAAAAAAAGCAAGACATCGAGGCAGAAAAAAAAATAAAAACAAGGCAACAATGAAATTACTAAACCTCCACACACCCACTCTAAATATCAATTGTGCTTTGGCAGCATGGATGGGGGTTCAATGGAGTGATGTTAAGAAGTCATTGGAGATAAGTCTGTGTTTTGTATGCATTTAGAAGAGGAGAGTACTGAAATTTATGGTTAAATATACACTTTTTAAGTTCGACATGTTTATGAGAAATTCCAGGTGAAATCGACACTTCGGAAAAAGTAATTTTTAATTTCTCTTACTCTGTGCGACAAGTTTCAATTTTTTCAATAATTACGGGGAGAATCTAGCAGATTGTGAAAGTGAAGCCAAGTGTATAGGTGTTTTGAATATATACATCTCAAAGTGGGAGGGGGAGGTTACCACGACTTTCACACTTTTTAGCGCGTTTTAGGTATACACTGTCTTCGATAATATTTTAGATAAAAATACGAAGAATTTTTTGGAAAAGGTATAATAGCGAAAAAACAAATCACCCTTAATATTACAAATACTTTTGGACTAAATATGAATTGTTTATTTTTTATGAATATTTTTTAGAATGTTTTTACGAAATTTTTTGAAAGACCTTCTGATTAAAAATCCTTGAAATTTTTAGAAGAATTTTAAGATTTTTTGGCAAAAAAAATGGATTTTTCTACACGCTCTTAGTAAAAAACATGATTTATTAAAAATATTTGTTAAGGGCTTCCCAGTCCGAAAACCTTAGCTTTTTTAGAATTTTTTTTGGAATTACGTTTCGATTTCGGATTCATACACTTTTCGACTTCTGGTAAAAATCATGAATCGAATATTATTCAGAAATTCCAGAAAAAATGTGAAGAAAATTTTATCGCTCGAATAAGTCAAGGAAGGGGTCTTTTTGGTATTTTTTTTTATTAAAATATGGTTAAAAACTTCCTTCAAATGGGGTCGTTTCAAATCAAAATATTCCACAAAATTATTTGCCAAAAAATTCTACGATGGGGTCAAGGGTCTTAATCTTACCTAAATGCCAGGAATTCATATATATTAAAAACCCGTTTTAGTGTTAAAGCCATACTTTGAGTGAGTTTGGGTAAAATTCTCCAACAAACCATTGTTTTAGAAGGATGACGTCAAGGCCAAAAATATTCTTTATCAAATTTTACTATAAGTCATCAAAGAAAAGAAATCTCTATTTTCATTGCATCCCAAAATATTGTTCCAAAAAAAAAAAAAAAAAAAAAAAAAAAAAAAAAACAAGAATATATATTTTTTATCATTTTTCCCTGGACTTTTTTCGATGTAACGCCTGAAAGATTCATAAAATATCATTCTAGGTGGAACGCGTCCAAAGAACAAAATATTCTACACAAAATTTCACTATTAATCTCGGAATAAATCATACATCTATGTACAATAGTTTTTATGAAAAATTAATTCCAAATCAATGTAATGTAAAAATCTCCCTTTATATTCCATTTTTTGCGAAAAGTGTCAAAGTGAGAATTATTTTCGATCAAATGTCATTGTGAGTCTCTGAAGAAAAGAAATTTTTATCGTGGACAATTTTGATTTGCTACGGTCCCGTTTAAATTCAGTTTTTTATCATATCTGAAACAAGTTTAAAAAGTCGGCAAAACCGACGGATGTATACCCTTAGCCACTGTTCGTTTATTTCAATATATTTTACCGTTGACCCTTAATGTTGGGTGGCTCCACAGAAGTGGAACATTATTGTCAATTTCGTATCTGACATAAGTCTGATATAAATATGCCAGATTATATAAATATTGAAAATTGTGACCCTTTGTGGGGGAGCTAAAAACGGGGTGGGCCGATATATGTCGTCTTCACACGCCAAGCTTGGTGTGGGGATGTATAAATTTGAAAGGAAATAGGATGCTTCCTACGCATTTATAAGCGTTTTTCTTATTAAAAATTTAGACTATTTGTGTGGGAGGTACCAGAAGGAGTGGACCGATATATGCCATCTTCACGCCAGGTCTTGTATTAGCAGAAATAAAGGTATGTGCTAAGTTTGAAAATAAACGGATGCATATTTCGCCTTTTATGAGCTTCATAGCTATTCAAAATTTTGATCCGTTGTGGGAGGGGTACCAGAAGGTGTGGTCTGATATATATCATCCGATGTATATTTTGCAAATTATAAGAGATATAATTACTCAAAATGTTAACCATTTGTGGGGGAGGTACCAGGAGGAGTGGACCAACATATTCCATCTTCATACTAGATCTTGGGTAAATAATAACATTGTCATGTGCGAAAATTGAAGAGAATCGGATGCTTACTTCGCATTTTATAAGAATTATAAGTATTCCAAATGTCGACCCTTTGTGTGGGAGGACGGGACCAGAACGGTACGACCTCTACCATCTTTATAACATATTTTGTGTTTATGGAAATATTGACTTGTGCCAAGTCTGAATGGAATTGGATGTTAATTTCGCGTTTTATGAGCTTTAAGTATATTGATAATGTTAAGCATTTGTGGGGGAGGTACCAGAAGGAGTTGACCGATATATTCCATCTTCACATCAGACCTTGGATTGACAAAAATATTGTGATGTGTGTAATTTGAAGATAATCGGACTCTAATATCACATTTTGAAAGAACTATAATAATTCAAAATTTTGATCTTTTGTGGGCGATGTACTTGATGGCGTAACACTGATGAAAATACTAGGATTTGCAAAGTTGAAGGAAAATTGGAGTATCCTTTCTCTTTCTGTGCAGCATAATATACATTTTTTTTAAGTTGTACCAGAGGGAGTGAACCCATATTGGCCATATCTGAACACCATCCAAGTTAGACAGTAAAAATACAAGGTACAAAGTTTGGACTAAATAGGATACTCCTTTCGAGAGCTTCTGGGCGGAATTCAGCAGTATGTGAAAAAATCTACTCCATTTTGGCTGATATTGGCCATTCGCTGCAAAACAAACATCTAAACTGACATATATGGGAGCTATAACTAAATCTGAACCGATCTCTATAAAATTTGGCAAAGATATTTTTGAGCTGTATTTCATATAAATTCCCGAATATGTTGGTTAAGGCGCCCACATTGCGGCTGTGGAGGACGAAGATATGTATGGGTGTTATATCTACATTTTGACCGATTTTCTCAAAATTTGAAAAAGGTTCGCCCTTGACCAAAAATGTTATTCTATGCAGATCATAAAAATCAACAATGGATCTACCTCGCTTCCTTTTCCACGACACCATCAAATGCACCCAGACGGCAGTGTGGTGTACGGTAAACAATTAAAAAAAAAAGTAGTGCATATTTTTACCCTACAACACGTTATAAGTTTGAGGAAGCCAACTCCACCCTACCTCCTCCAAATATTGGTCCAAGACATACGAAAATATATATGGATCTTCCTATCTCTCCGAGTTGAGTCGATCTAGCTATGCATGTCTGTCAATTCGTCCACCTGTCCGTCGCAATTATGGTCCAATCCTTACGAAATTTTTCTTGGAGGTGGGATTGAGGTCAGAATAGAAGCCTATTGCTGAAGGAGATGTTAGAAAAAAAATTAGGGATTGAAATGGACTAAAAAAAGAAAAATGTATTGATTTTGTAGTTGCTTTACAGGCCACAATAACAGACCCGTCTCGAATCAAAATTTTGCATGGTGCTAGAGTTTAGATGGTCATCGAATAATATTAAGCAGGTGAAATAGACCATAACTTTTATGTTAAAATTATACGGAAATATCCATTGAATCGTGAATTCCACCGAAAGCTGATATCCAAGATATCGTATATATAGCAAAATATTTACAATATCATATATCAATGAAGGGGACCGCTTATTTTGAAAATTCTCACCAATTCAGAATAGCCTTTTAGTAGAAGAGAGAAAGAGAGAGAAATCACATAAAATGATGCTACTAAAAATGTGATTATTTTTATACAACCAGCCAAACGGCTATATTGAAATAACGGTTTAAGATCCTAGGCTCTTTGGACTTCGTTCCAGAACATTTGAGGTCGGTTTATGAATATCGGTTAAGATATGCCTATAGCTCTCATATATATGTTTCATCCTATGCAGGCCCACGTCCTCGTATAGCTTCCGTATTACGGTTTTCATTTAAGCGAAGTTTTTTCCGGAATGTTTTTGAAAATTTTCAAGTTCCTTCTAAATGGGGTTTTTTTTTAATTTTTAAAAATACTTACATTGATTTAAAAAATTGTTCTCTTCTCTAAAATGTCTCTAATATTAAACGTTTCCTTTCCATAAATTACATACCCACCTACTTATTTTTCCTAACATTATCATTCAACCCTCCAAACTATTTATAAAATCATGGATTTCAACTCCCATTCATACACAGACAGATTCAGCACAACATCGTTTTTTGTAGCTATTGTAAAATAAGGACGACGCTTCTATGGCTTGTTCACAGTCTTACAGATCTGTATTGACGGACATTAACGACGTTGATTTACAGCTAATCAATGTTCCAATTATTCAACAAATTGCAAAAAAATATTTCAAAACTCACCCTCCAATTCGAGTCGTGGCATTGAGTTTCTTTTTTCGCTGTAGTCCTCGGCATTGTCCTTGTGTGGCATTGTTGTGTTCTAGTCTCTCTGTATTCCTCCAGAATCCCCGAGGGGTGTTTAATCATTTGACCCTTGTTAAAAGGACTCTTGAACGGCCGCGTCGCTGTTATGCCAACTTTGTGTGGCAAATTATTTGTTCTGGAGCTAGCTGCATCATTAGGACATCAAAATGAAATGCCTCAATCTCGCAAAACTCCCTTTGGCGGAGGGTGTATTTATTACAGCAGCATTCAACATTCAATACAAATCCATTCAATTCAATATCCCAGCAAATTCCCCTCGCACTGGGTGCAGTTAAATTCCATTCAACTTCGTCGTGTTTTCAAAACTTAATAATTTGTGCATCTGTTTTAATGCCATCCTCTGTTTGCGACTTCTTGTCCTTTGGATGTTCGGCCCACATTGTTGTGCTTTTGTATTTGGGGGGCTGGATTTGGTAATGATTTTTTCTACTCCTGTGTTTTGTTGTTGTTCTTTGGTGTTCAATACTTGTGGGTTTTATGAGTTTTAGCATTTGCTTTTTTGTTTTGATAGCAGCACCGGATACCGGAAATCTTTGCAAACTTTGGTTATGTGTATTTTGTTTTTCTTCATTTAAGTCTCTTTAGAAGTCCTTGAAAGAAGGAAATCAATTTTTTTTCGGAATGTTTGTTTCCAAAAGAGCACTTGATGGTTTCGCTGTAATTGGACAGTCTTTGTGTATTGGGGTTTTTTTCGGGAAACTTTTGGACTTTCGTGGTTTACCATTAATAAATAAGCTTCCGTTTACCAGGACAATGGAGGGGACAGGACTTAAAGTTTCAATGATTGATTAATATTTAGGAATATGGGCTAGAAAATAAAAATAAATAAATAGGTTTTGAGAGGCTCGAAGTTGAGAAAGACATCAAAATATTTATTAATTGCAATAGGACAGGCTGCAGAAGGATATAAAATATTTGATTAAAAATTTGACTCAGGGAAATAGGGTTATGGGTTTTGAAAAAAAAAAAAATTGTTCTATTAAAAGTGTAAGTAGATATGTTAGGCAGGCTGTTGCCCTAGGCTGCTGCGCTCTCAAAGGATATTCATCAACAGAACAGTGTTGGCTTGTTTGTTCGGGATACCATAGTATTTTGTTGTAACGTGGGGAGGATATCAGAAGGAGTGGGCCCATATTGTCCATTTTCGCTCATGGCCTAAATAAGATATTTATGTTGATGAATATCTTGTTGTTGCAAAATGGTCAGGCTTAATCCCTTTATTGTTGTTTTTTATAAAAACAACGTTTGTTTATAAGTGGAGAACGATGGTAATGTTTACCAGGGGGTAGGGTAGGGAATACCTAGGTTTCGGAAAGAGCCACCAATCCTCATCAGTTCCCTTGTTTTTTTGCCAGTTTATTAAAAATAACTTCTATGACTTTTTTTAAACAAGCGTTGTTTTTATAAAAACAATAATAAAGGGATGAGGATTTGTGGCTCTTTCCGAAACCTTGGTATTCCCTGCCTTACCCCATCGAAAATATTACCATCGTTCTCCACTTATAAACAACCGTTGTTTTTATAAAAACAGCAATAAAGGGATTAAGCCTGACCATTTTGCAACAACAAGATATTCATCAACATAAATATCTTATTTAGGCCATGAGCGAAAATGGACAATATGGGCCCACTCCTTCTGATATCCTCCCCACATTATATCTGTTGCGAAGATGGGAAATTCGGAAAGAATAATAGGAAAATGTTTACCTTTTACTTTCATTTTGAAATTTACAGTGCAATTGTTTCGTAAAACAAATGCACGATGGACCTACATCCAATTTTTCCTGTCCAAAACTATTCCAACGTCTCCAATAGCGACATTTTAAAAAAAATCAGAATTTTAGTTATATCCCTTCACCCACAAGTCACAAACTGAGTACGCATATCCAAAACAATATACATCTCTCCATCCAAGACACCAAATTAATATCATTTCGAATGATTATAGTACGCATTCGGGACTACATCCATCCAATACACAATTTAATACCACTTAGTACCCTTCGAAAAATTATAGTACATATTATCGAAACCACCTCCAAGAGAGTCCTCAGTATAAGATTCAGGAATTCCAGCTCTATACATTCACTCCAAATTAATTTTTCAAATCCAAATTTAGTAGCACTTAGCACTTTTCGTACGATGTTAGTACTCATTTGCAAAATGACACCAATGGCAGCAGTTCAGCAGAATTCCTTCGTCCTATGCCGAACGTAGTACCATTTAGTGCTTTTCGTAAAAATATAGGACGTATTTACAAAACCACCACCAGGTCTCAATACCAGATACAATTAGAGACCTCATTGTAAAATTTCGGGATTCCATCTGTATTCCTGCACCCAATAACGAATTTAGTACTCATTTACTCACTTATAGTACAATCTTTCAAAACCCACTTTAATATCAATAATATCGGATTCCCGCTCTATCCTTTCACCCAATACCAAAATTAGTACAATTCACTACTTTTCGAACAATTATAGCACGCATTTACTAAACCACCCCAAGATCTCAACAACACATACAAATAAAGACCTCAATATCCGATTTCTGAATTCCAGCTTTACACATTAATTCAATGCCAAATTTAGTACAACTTAGTACCTTTAGAACAATTATAATAAATATTTCCAAAACCAACTCCTTAACTCAATTTCAGATTCCAACAAAGACCTCAATATCAAATTTGAGAATTCCAGACTTATCCCTTCTCCCGATACTAAATTTAATAACATTTAGTACTTAGTACCTACCTCTGTCCCTTCACCCAATACCAATTATAGTACCATTCAGTACTTCTCCTTCAATTATAGTACAGGGTACACATGAACAGCGACCCTAATACCAAATTTCATATTTCAAGCATTATCTGTTCAACCAGTACCAAATTTAGTACTATTTAGTACTTTTCTTACAATAAGAGCACACATTTCTAAATCAACGTCCATATCTTAATTTCAGATACCAACAGTTATGAAAATATCAAATTTCAGGATTTCAACTCTATTCCTTGACCCAATACTAAATATAATACCATTCAGAATTTTTCCCACAATTTTGGTACACATTTTCAAAAGCACCTCCATATGTCCAGGCAACACAAGAACAGCCAAACTAACATCAAATTGCAGATTTCAAGCCAAGTTCACCCAATATCAAATTGTACAAAAGTAGTACTATTTAGTACATTTCTTACGCCTTTCCAAAACCACCTCTTTATCACGAACCAATCGCCAACAGGTTCAGCTGTTTTAAAATCAGTACCATTTGATACAATTCGTACACGTAAGTTGTACATTAAAATTTCAAGCAACCAACATTTCAACAACCTTCGAATATCAAATTTTTTTCCAACAAATTTTCTTTTCCAACCTCTATCCGTTCATATAATGCCAAATAGTACAAATTTAGAAGTTTAGTACCGTTTTAGAAATTTAATTTAATTTAAATCGTAATCTTTAAGTTCCAATTTTCAAAAAACTTTTGGTGCATCTATCCTCCATCCATCAGTGGCTCGGATTCTTGTAATCCTACTGGGATTACTTTGGTCGCAAATATCATTTCTCACGCAAGTCACCAAAGGGCCCTTTTTATACCCTCAGCCATATGACAACTGAGGGTATATATTATTTGATACACCAAAATATGCCTCATTAAAAATACGGCTTTAGAACTTAGAAATCCCACCACGGATTTGTTCGACAGGACATTTGGAGTCAATCTAAGGTTGCGTATGATAATTCTCGAGTATCGGGAGTATCCGATTTGGTCCAAACCTGGTACACCATAATATTAGGGGCAAATTTAGATAGCGTTTGGAGATGTGCAATATAGGCCCACACCTTCTGGTACCTCCCCCACAAATGTTTGAACTTTTGAATATCCATTAAGCTCATAAAATGCGGAATAAGCAATCGATACACCTCAAATTTCACACATCCCAATAGTTTAACTGACGCAAGACCTGGTGTAAAGGTAATAGATATTGGCCCATCCGTTATGGTACCTTCCCCACAAAGGGTAATAATTACTAGTACTTATATCTTTCATAACCTGCGAATCAAGTCAGCGAATATTTTTAAACTTGGTATCTCTAAATATTTCTCTCAACCAGAGACCCTATGTCAATATGGACTTTATCGGCCTCTCCTTATGGTACCTCTCCCTCAAAAGTTGAAACTTAGATTAACAATTATTCGCATGAAATTAGAAATTAATGCGCATTTGTTTTAAGAAGTAGAATACACGATATTTGAAACCTTAAAAATCTCAAATTTTTATCAGATTTTTTTATATTTATATCAGATTTATGTCACATACGAAATGCAGAATGGAGATACGAGAGAGTGGGCCCCTTCGGAACCTCCCACATAAAGGTTCAACAGTTTGAATAAGCAATTCAAAATACATTAAAAAACGAACATTGGCTGAGGGTATAATATATCGGCAAAACCGATTGACAATTCATAAATACTAATAACACATTGAAGGCTTAAAGGCGTACTTCATGGTATTTTTTGCGAAAATCTGCTACAAAACAACATTTAAGAAGGATGATGTCAAAGACAAATATATTCTTCATCGAATTTCAATATAAGTTACCAAAGAAATGGAATCTCTATTTCCAATATTTAATAAGAAAATTTTGGCAAACAAAAACTGAAAAATATTTCCTAATTTTCAACCTTTTTCGAGTTGATTTATAAAATTTAGCTTGAGGTAGAAAGTGTCAAAAGAAAAAATATTCCACACCGAATTTCATTATAGATTTTAGAATTAACCATATATCATAGTGTAACAGTCGTTAAGAAAATTACATTCAAAACTTTTGTATTAAATGTGAAAATTATGTATTTTAGTTTTTACTGATAACTTAACACGTTTCCCTTTTAAGCCAAAATCGCCCAAGGTACTATAATTTTTGGGGAATGTCTCAAATAAAGAAATATTCTAGATAAAATAGTATTATGACGACGATTTGATATAGGTCTTATATAAAAATATTCCTGATTTTATTTTTAATTGATTTGACTAAAATTTAAAAAATGGAAGTTAAATATGCCCTCTGCGGAGAATATTTTTTCAATGGTTATCAGAACAAGGAACATAGATTTTTAAAGAACAATTTTTTGAGGGCGATCAAGGCCAGAAAATTCGATTTTTAAAGAATATTTGTTCAAGAACTATCAGACCCAGAAACGTGGATTTTTAAAGAATATTTTCTCAAAGATTATCAGCGCCAAAAACGAATATTAAAGAATATTTTTTTTTTCAAGGATTATCAGAGCCATTATTTCTCGTGGTTTTAGATATTTCAAGGTTTTTGGCTGTATTTTTTAATCGATCTGACTAAAATTTAGAAAAAAATGGAAATTTAATATGCCATCTGCATTGAGTAAATTCATAATTTTTGGTATTTAGTGATTAAGCTGTGTTAATGTCGATGGTACAATCAGAAAATCATGACCCACACTTAATGATAATCGGTCCAAGGCATTAATTGGCCACCTCCACACTTTTCGTTATTGATTGAATACTATTTTACTTACCATGCTCTAGGTCTAATTCATTGAGCAAATACTTCGCTGACCCTTCCAATAACTCTCACTTGGTATCCACCTGACTCTAATCTCTATCCCAAAAAAAACATACTAATTATTCAATTATTGAATTCGTGGAATTCTATTATTCATGCATGACATGACAGCATCCACATGGAGAAGAGTACAAATGACAGAATTTCGACCTAAGGAAAACATCACACAGGCACAAACACTTGATTAATACAATTACCGGGACATTTTGTGTAACAGACCTCTCAATGGAATTGATGGGAAAAATAGACTAGATGGACAAAAGGAGGGCAAACAATGAGAAAATTGACCAGTGACAAAACCCCAAGAAAAAAGTGTGACCTTTCTTCTGTGACAGCCCAGTTAAAAATTCAACAAATACTAAATAAATAAAGTCAACAAAAAATCGAACAAGAAGAGGTGTAGAACGGGGACCTTGACATTGAATGGACGTCCAACTGAAAAAACAATACAAATTGATAAATCACCTGTAAATATCTTCTAAATATTTTGGTGGAAAACAAACCCCGGCCAAGTGATATGGAATTGAACAATTTCACACATTTTTGAGAAGACACACACACTGGACAGATACTATAAGTCAGTCATATTGGTCATTTCACATCGGGCAAGTAAAGGAGGAGTTATTTTACACCCTTAAATACACACCTTTGGTTTTTTTTTGTGGAAACCTACAGAATCCGAATGGTTTTCTTTTCGCAAAATAAAATTGAAATATTTTATTTTTCAAATCTATAAAAATGGTTTTTGTAATACTCAGTGATTGAATCTCAACACAAAGGTAAAGAAGAGGAAATTAAACAATTTTCAAAAAACAAACTGGAACAATTCTTCCGTTTTGTATTAGAATTCAAGTAATTGTAAACAGGAGAATTTTGGACAAGCAAGTGTTTGAAGGAAGGGTGTTCATATTGGCATGGCAGAATTTTTGTATTTAGATATTTATGCCAAAAATAGAATATTCATATTTCAAGGATATTTTAACAAGGAATGGATTTTTAAATAATATTTTTTCAAGGATCAACAGAGCCAGAAACATGGATTTTTAAAGAATATTTTTTCGAGGACTATCAGTGCCAGAAACGTGGATTTTTTAAAGAATATTTTTCAAAGGACTATCGAAGCCAGAAACGTGGATTTTTTAAAGAATATTCCTTCAAGGACCAACAGAGCCAGAAACGTGGATTTTTTTTAAAGAATATTCCCTCAAGGACCAACAGAGCCAGAAACGTGGATTTTTTAAAGAATATTCCCTCAAGGACCAACAGAGCCAGAAACGTGGATTTTTTAAAGAATATTCCTTCAAGGACCAACAAAGCCAGAAACGTGGATTTTTTAAAGAATATTGCTTCAAGGACCAATAGAGCCAGAAACGTGGATTTTTTAAAGAATATTCCCTCAAGGACCAACAGAGCCAGAAAGGTGGATTTTTAAAGAATATTCCCTCAAGGACCAACAGAGCCAGAAACGTGGATTTTTAAAGAATATTCCCTTAAGGACCAACAGAGCCAGAAACGTGGATTTTTTAAAGAATATTCCCTTAAGGACCAACAGAGCCAGAAACGTGGATTTTTTAAAGAATATTCCCTTAAGGACCAACAGAGCCAGAAACGTGGATTTTTTAAAGAATATTCCCTTAAGGATCAACAGAGCCAGAAACGTGGATTTTTTAAAGAATTATCAGAGCCGGAAACCTGGATTTTTAAAAAATATTTTTTCCAGGACTATCAGAACCATAAACGTGGATTTATAAAGAATATTTTTCAAAGAGCCAGAAACGTGGACTTTTTAAAGAATATTTTTCAAAGGATTATCAGAGCCAAAAACGTGGATTTTTAAATAATATTTTTTCAAGGACTATCACAGCCAGAAACATCAAGGACCAACAGAACCGGAAAGGTGGATTTTTAAACAATATTTTTTCAAGGACCAACAGAACCAGAAACTTAGATTTTTAAAGAATATTTTTTCAAGGACCAACAGAAACGTGGATTTTTAAAGAATATTTGTCAAGGACCAACAGAACCAGAAACGTAGATTTTTAAATAATATTTATTCAACGACTATCAGAGCCATAAACGTGGATTTTTAAACAATATTTTTTTAACGACTATCAGAGCCAGAAACGTGGATTTTTAAACAATATTTTTTCAACGACTATCAGAGCCAGAAACTTGGATTTTTAAACAATATTTTTTCAACGACTATCAGAGCCAGAAACGTGGATTTTTTAAAGAATATTTTTTCAAGGGCTATCAGAGCCAGAAACGTGGATTTTTTAAAGAATATTTTTTCAAGGGTCATCGGAGCCAGAAATGTGGATTTTTAAAAGAATATTTTTCAAAGGACTATCGAAGCCAGAAACGTGGATTTTTTAAAGAATATTTTTTCAAGGGCCATCAGAGCCAGAAATGTGGATTTTTAAAAGAATATTTTTTCAAGGACCAACAGAACCAAAAACGTCGATTTTTAAGGAATATTTTTCAAAGGATTATCAGAGCCAGAAAAGCGGATTTTTTAAAGAATATTTTTTCAAGGACTATCAGAGCCAGAAACGTGGATTTTTAAAAAATATGTTTTCAAGGACTATCAGCGCCACAAACGTGGATTTTTAAGGAATATTTTTTCAAAGGACTATCAGAGCCAGAAACGCGGATTAAAAAAAAATTCTAGGACTTCCTGAACCAGAAACGTGGATTTTTAAAGTATATTTTTTCAAGGACTATCAGAGCAAGAAACGTGGATTTTTTAAAGAATATTTTTCAAAGGACTATCGGAGCCCGAAACGTGGATTTTTTAAAGAATATTTTTCAAAGGACTATCGGAGCCCGAAACGTGGATTTTTTTAAAGAATATTTTTCAAAGGACTATCAGAGCCAGCAACGTGGATTTTTAAAGAATATTTTTCAAAGAACTATCAGCGCCAGAAACGTGGATTTTTTAAAGAATATTTTTCAAAGGATTATCGGAACCAGCAACGTGGATTTTTAAAGAATATTTTTCAAAGGATTATCGGAGCCAGCAACGTGGATTTTTAAAGAATATTTTTTCAAAGACTTTCGGAGACAGAAAGTGGATTTTTAAAGAATATTTTTTCAAAGACTTTCGGAGACAGAAAGTGGATTTTTAAAGAATATTTTTTCAAGGACTATCGGAGACAGCAACGTGGATTTTTAAAGAATATTTTTTCAAGGACTATCGGAGACAGAAACGTGGATTTTTAAAGAATATTTTTTCAAGGACTATCAGCGCCAGAAACGTGGATTTTTAAGGAATATTTTTTCAAAGGACCATCAGAGCCAGAAACGCGGATTAAAAAAAAAAATCTAGGACTTCCTGAACCAGAAACGTGGATTTTTAAAGTATATTTTTTCAAGGACTATCAGAGCAAGAAACGTGGATTTTTTAAAGAATATTTTTCAAAGGACTATCAGAGCCAGAAACGTGGATTTTTTAAAGAATATTTTTCAAAGGACTATCAGAGCCAGAAACGTGGATTTTTTAAAGAATATTTTTCAAAGGACTATCAGAGCCAGAAACGTGGATTTTTAAAGAATATTTTTCAAAGAACTATCAGCGCCAGAAACGTGGATTTTTTAAAGAATATTTTTCAAAGGATTATCGGAGCCAGCAACGTGGATTTTTAAAGAATATTTTTCAAAGGATTATCGGAGCCAGCAACGTGGATTTTTAAAGAATATTTTTTCAATTTTTTCAGCTCCAGAAAAGAGGATTTTTAAAAATATTTTTTTCGAGGAATATCAGAGCCAGAAACGTGGGTTATAAAAAAATTTAAAGGGCTGTCAGAGCCAGAAACATGGATTTTTAAAGAATATTTTTTCAAGGACTATCGGAGACAGAAACGTGGATTTTTAAAGAATATTTTTTCAAAGACTTTCGGAGACAGAAAGTGGATTTTTAAAGAATATTTTTTCAAGGACTATCGGAGACAGCAACGTGGATTTTTAAAGAATATTTTTTCAAGGACTATCGGAGACAGAAACGTGGATTTTTAAAGAATATTTTTTCAAGGACTATCGGAGACAGAAACTTGGATTTTTAAAGAATATTTTTTCAAGGACCAACAGGGCCAGAAACGTGGATTTTTAAAGAATATCTTTCCAAGGACTATCAGCACCAGAAACGTGGATTTTTAAAGAATATTTTTTTAAAGGACTTTCAGAGCCAGAAACTTGGATTTTACAAGAATATTTTTTTAAACGACTATCAGAGAAAGAAACGTCGAGTTTTAAAGAATATTTTTTCAAGGACTATCAGAGCCAAAAACGTGGATTTTTTAAAGAATATTTTTTCAAGGACTATCAGAGCCAGGAACGTGGATTTTTAAAGAATATTTTTTCAAGGACTATCCGAGCCAAAAACGTGGATTTTTAAAGAATATTTTTTCAAGGACTATCAGAGCCAAAAACGTGGATTTTTTAAAGAATATTTTTTCAAGGACTATCAGAGCCAGGAACGTGGATTTTTTAAAGAATATTTTTTCAACGACTATCAGTGCCAGAAACGTGGGTTTTTTAAAGAATATTTTTTCAACGACTATCAGTGCCAGAAACGTGGATTTTTAAAGAATACTTTTTCAAGGACTATCAGAGCCAGAAACGTGAATTTTCAAAGAATATTTTTTCAACGACTATCAGAGCCAGAAACGTGGATTTTTTAAAGAATATTTTTTCAACGACTATCAGAGCCAGAAACGTGGATTTTTTAAAGAATATTTTTTCAACGACTATCAGAGCCAGAAACGTGGATTTTTTTAAAGAATATTTTTTCAACGACTATCAGAGCCAGAAACGTGGATTTTTTAAAGAATATTTTTTCAACGACTATCAGAGCCAGAAACGTGGATTTTTTAAAGAATATTTTTTCAACGACTATCAGAGCCAGAAACGTGGATTTGTTAAAGAATATTTTTTCAACGACTATCAGAGCCAGAAACGTGGATTTTTTAAAGAATATTTTTTCAACGACTATCAGAGCCAGAAACGTGGATTTTTTAAAGAATATTTTTTTAACGACTATCAGAGACAGAAACGTGGATTTTTTAAAGAATATTTTTTCAACGACTATCAGAGCCAGAAACGTGGATTTTTTAAAGAATATTTCTTCAAGGACTATCAAAGCCACAAACGTGGATTTTTAAAGAATATTTCTTCAAGGACTATCAAAGCCAAACGTGGATTTTTAAAGAATATTTCTTCAAGGACTATCAAAGCCAAACGTGGATTTTTAAAGAATATTTTTGCAAGGACTATCGGAGCCAGAAACGTGGATTTTTAAAGAATATTTTTTCAAGGACTATCAGAGCAAGAAACGTGAAATTTTGAAGAATATTTTTTCAAAGACTATCAGAGACAGAAACGTGGATTCTTGAAGAATATTTTTTCAAGGATTATCAGAGCCAGAAATGTGAATTTTTTTAGAATATTTTTCAATGACCAACAGAGCCAGAAACGTGAATTTTTAAAGAATATTTTTGTAAGGACTATCGGAGCCAGAAACATGGATTTTTAAAGAATATTTTTTTAAAGACTATCAGAGACAGAAACGTGGATTCTTGAAGAATATTTTTTCAAGGACTATCAGAGCCAGAAACGTGGATTTTTTAAAGAATATTTTTCCAAGGACTACCAGAGCCAGAAACGTGGATTTTTAAGGAATATTTTTTCAAGGACTATCAACGCCAGAAACGTGGATTTTTTATAGAATATTTTTTCAAGGACTATCAGGGCCAGAAACGTGGATTTTTTAAAGAATATTTTTCAAAGGACTATCAGAGCCAGAAACGTGGATTTTTTAAAGAATATTTTTTCAAGGACTATCAGAGCCACAAAAGTGGATTTTTAAAGAATATTTTTTAAGGACTATCAGAGCCACAAAAGTGGATTTTTAAAGAATATTTTTTCAAGGACTATCAGAGCCAGAAACATGGATTTTTAAGGAATATTTTTGAAGGACTATCAAAGCCAGAAACGTGGATTTTTAAAGAATATTTTTCAAGGACTATCAGACCCTATAAACAGGGATTTTTAAAGAATATTTTTTCAAGGACTATCAGGCCCTATAAACGTGGATTTTTAAAGATTAATTTTTCAAAGACTATTAGAGCTAGAAACATGGATTTTTAAAGAGCAGTGTTTAAGTTTTTTTCCAATATCGAGTGTATGCGGGGTAACATTTAAGTTCTATCACTCTTAAAACTAACCAATTACAATTACTCAACACAACTTTACCCTAAACACAACATTTCAAATGATTTTCATTTCCTTTGGTTCCATTCATTGCTTGGCATTTTTTGTTTAATTTCAAGTTAATCTTAACCCCTGTTTGGTTTTATAACCCCTATTCGGACAATAGCCCAAATGGCTGACTAACCTGCCATTCAATCATCCGTATGGCCAAAGTACACAATGATTGGAAAACAATCCCTTTCTTTTGACCACTTATTTTACTAAATTTCTTTGCTCACATAGTTTTGTATCCTAGTATTTCAAAACAATCAAATAAATCAAACCATTTTCTCTTTCAAACAATGATTGTTCTTTTTTATTTTCCTATGTGTTTTGTTGCTTTTGCACAAAAGAAAGGACCAGCAACTGACCCTTCTTGATATTTAATTTTGTATTGATGATTCAATTTTGTGGAGGTGTAAACCATTTAATTTTTGTACCTTTCGCATGCGTTCTTGTTTCGATTTTAATCATATTTGGGTAAAATATTTATTTTTTTCTCAGTGCTAATTTAATGAATTCAAGTATTAATGATGTAAGGAAGTAGAGGAAATGGGGATTTAGTGGGAGAACTCAAATACTCCTATTTTTTTGTCTTCTGGTAAATTAATGTAATTTTCAATATTTTCACTTTCTCATGTCTTTTTGAAGCAAGCCTGGGAAAATTGTGATTTTAAAGATAAATAAATGGATAATGGCTAGTATTATGGGTAAACAATATAATGACAACTTAAGATGGAATATTTGGAAATCATTTATATTTTAATATATCAAATCTCCCGGAGCTTTAAAAGAATATTCTCTCCAAAAAAATCGAAGGACTGTCCGGGTTATAACACTGTGCGGCAGTTTTCGTGTCATGATCTGTGGGTGATAGTATTCGGTTAGTAGATGGAAATCCCAAAAAGGTTTCGGGCTCCCATGCCATACTTTTTAGAGGTCATTACACCTATAGCCACAACCATACACAATACTCTATACTTTACAAAATTTAATATATATATAGAGCTTTCAAATTTTATACAGGTCTATGGTTTACATGTAAAAAGAAACCATATTTGCAAACAATTATCAATATAGGCCCACGTTTTGGTATACTCCACATATGAAGGTATACCCTGATTTCAGAAATTTCCGAAATTTTGGCTATATTTGTCAATGATTTGAACCTTATTTGGTATCTCGATTTCTAAGGGGATAAAAAACTTCTTCACAGACAATTTTCAATGTATCTCCATATAACAGTACCTACAACGTCCAACCAATATTGTATCAATCGGATTTATCGACAGATGTATACCATCAGCTAATGTTCATTGATATAAATATATTTTGACTTGCGTTGTGATTGGTGCACCTGTTGACCATTTAAAGGGGTGGGGGTGGTGGTAGCAGATGGACAGCCATTTCATATTTGATATTAGTTTGATATAAATAATACAATGTGCCAGGTTCGATCTTTATTGACTACTCCTACACTTTATAAATATAAGACCCGCAAGTGCCTGCTACTGAGCGAGATTTCCACTTTGAATTTTCTATTCGTTCCAACAGTTCCTTTTTAGTACTCAAAATACAATTTGTTCAGTTTGACATAGGAATACACACATTTGTAAAACCACCTCGATATTTAAATTCCGGATACCAACAGGGACCTCAATATCAAATGTATGAAGTCCAATCCTACCTCTTCACCCTATAGCAGATTTAGTACCATTTAGTACTTTTTCGTGCAATTATAGTACACATTTCCGCAACAACCTCCATATGTCCACATGAACAGTTATCGTAAGACCCAATTTCAGGTTTCAATATTTCCCAATACCAAATTGTAAATATAGCACTATTCAGTACCATTCCTACAATTATAGTACACATTTTCAAAAGGGACGCCAATACCGACAATTTAAATTACCATCTACTTCCATTCACCCAAAACGGAATTGTACCATATTTAGTACCATTTAGTACAGCTCGATAAATCCGTCAGTCAGACACTCATGTCTTACTTTTTTATATATAGATTTAGAACCATTTAGTGAGTTCTAAATCTCAGAATTCCAGCCCAAACACAAATTCGAATTATACCAAATTTAATACACAAAATACGAATTTAAAAAATTTTCTTCATATCCCAATTCAACACTTCAAATTTCACAAAACTACCTCCATACCTCAATCACACAAGACCATTGAAAACTGTTTCTCAAATTTCAGTTTTCCAACTTTATTGGTTCGCCACAATTCAAATTTGTACCAAATTTAGTACATGCGAAATTTCAGAATTCCAGACTTATCGGTTAAAAATTAAAAATTTTCTTCATATCCCAATTCAACACTTCAAATTTCACAAAACTACCTCCATACCTCAATCACACAAGACCATTGAAAACTGTTTCTCAAATTTCAGTTTTCCAACTTTATTGGTTCGCCACAATTCAAATTTGTACCAAATTTAGTACATGCGAAATTTCAGAATTCCAGACTTATCGGTTCATCACAATTCCAATTTGTACCAAAATTTAGTATATATAAGTACATATTTCTATAACATCCTCCATCATGGAATCCAATAGAAATAAGTACGAATCTCTAAAACTTCCTACATACACCAATCCTATAATCAAATGATAATCTTTTTTGCAAATTTCAACATTCCAGATCTATTGGTTCACCCCAAATTAAACTGTACCAAATTTAGTACATTTTAGTACAAATAATTAAAAATTCCAAAAACTAACCCATATCCATACAATCCAAAAGTAAAGTACAACATTCCAAAACTTCGCCATATTCCAATCCAACACTACAACAGCAATCTTATTTCAAATTTCTGAATATAAGCTCTGTCGGTTCACCCAAATCAAAATTGTACCAAATTTAGTACCGAATATGGGGGGTTCTGTTGTATGTGGGCTATACGATATCGTGGAAAAGAAAGAAAGAAAGAAAAAACGTAAGAAAGACCAGTAAAGAAAGTCCTAAAGTCGGGCGGGGCCGATTTTTTTGCTAATTTAAGTTTTTATGGGAGAATTCAATCATACACGCTATGATTATAATTATAATTTAAAATTCAAAGGACTAAATATGCCAAAGCATTTGTATTTTTAACATTCGGATTTGTATTGCCCATTTGGTGCAAAATTAATTTGAAATCAGATAAAGATATATATGAGAACTATATCCAAATCTGAACCGATATTGATAAAATTTGGCAAATATATTTCTGAGCTGTATTTGATATATTTTTTTATGAATATCGTTGTTACGGAGTGCATATTACGGCTGTAGGTAACAAATACAACAAATCGGATGAACAATATATATGGGAGCTATATCTGAACCGATCTTCACCAAATTTGGCACACTACCTTCTAGACTCAATTCTTGCTTGCATGTTAATGCATTCGGTCGTATGTGTCAAATTCCATCCCATTTGGGCAAATATTAGACGTTTGGTGCACAATAAAAGGTAAATCGGACGAAGTTATATATGGGAGCTATATCCAAATCTGAACCGATCTCGATAAAATTTAGCAAAGGAATTTCTGAGCTGCATTTTATATGTTTCCCCAAATATTGTTGTTACAGAGTGCATATTACGGCTGCGGAGGACAAAAATAACAAATCGGATGAACAATATATATGGGAGCTATAGCTATATCTGAACCGATTTCGATCAAATTTGGCATACATATTTTCAGGCTTAATTTGGTTGTATGTGCAAAATTTCATACTATTCGGGCTGATATTACACGTTTGGTGCACAATAAAAGGCAAATCGGACGAAGATATATATGGTAGCTATATCTAAATTTTTACCGATTATCTCCAATTTCAATAGGGTTCGTCCTTGGGCCACACAAATGTTATTTGCAAAGTTTCATCTCAATCGGATAATAAATGCGACCTGAATTTTGTTCACAAGAATAAATGGACAGACGGACGGACGGAAGGACAGACGGACTGACATGCATAAATCAACTCAGAAAGTGATTCTATGCAGATCATCAAAAGGAACTATGGGTCTATCTCGTTTCCTTTTGCCTGTTACAAACAAATGCACAAAGACATAGTACCCTGACCACCTTGTGGTGTAGGGTATAAAAATGTAGCCAAAATGATCAGAATACCGAATATGGGCAGGTACCGTTATATAGGGGATATATGATATCGTGGACCTATATAGGCAATACTCTTCTAGGGGATAAAATACTCAGAAGGAACTCCTTCTGAAAATTCATCATTTTAATTTAAAAAATTTGCAACAATCATCAAAATACCGAATATCGGGGAGTACCGTTATATGGGCGCTATACGATATCGTGGATCGAAATAGCCCATCTTCGAACTTGACCTGCCTGCAGAAAAAAGACAGATCGGTGCAAAATTTTAGCTTCCTATCCTTATTTGTTTTGACTCTAGCGTGATTACGATAGACGGACGGCCGGTCAGGGCTAAATCGCCTTAGAATTGTATACTGTTCACGAATATATACTTTGTTGGGCCTAAAATTATTATTTCGATGAGTTACAAATTGAATGACCTCCTCCATACCCATCCATACTGTGTATTGTGGAGAGTATAAGAACTACTTACATCGACATGTATTAATTTTTGAATTAAATAAGAAAAATTATTTCCAAATTTATGTGAATAATTCGTGATCAAAATGTTTAATTTCGGTGGGGGAGGTACCTTTCCTTTGCCTTTCATATTCCATTTTAGAAAGTACTAGAAGGAGTGGACCGAAGTAGCCCATTTCCAAACTTGATCTAAATTTGATAATGATATTACGATGTAACAAGTTTGGATAAAATCGGATACTTCCTGCGAGGGTTATCGTGCGCACTAGACAGACGAACGGATGAACGGATAGACGCCCCTAGATCGATTTGGCCCAATGTAGCCGAATGGCTGAGGCAAAAAAAAAAAATCTTGCAAATTTTGGCATTTGTCCCAAATTTGGTACCATTTGAATTTTGAAAATAGCAAATAACACTTCCTTTCCCGGCTAGTAAGATATAAATACGCAAAAACGTGTTGAATAATTTTCTTTACAAAAAAAAAAAAACAGACTCGCTAAGCTTAGTGGCAGGAAACAGGTCAAATTGAATGGCTGTTAATGCCAAACGGAAGGAGAAAAATCATGACGATGATGATGATGGTGTCAAAGAAAAGATCAAAAGCGGAAGAAATGCCTTGTTCTTTGTCAAATTGAATTATTTCCGATGTGGGGTCGATGAACAGTTGGAAAATCCTTTTTCCTTCTTTAGCTGCTCGGCGTTAAGTAACAAATTCAATTTTGGTTATTTTTTCTTCTTCGTTGGCCTGAGAATCTTACACGAAAGAATGATTTAAATAAGGGATCAACTTAAAAGGATATTTGGCAAAAAAAGGAAGAAAAAAAGATATCTGTTGCATAAATAAGGTGGTGAGATTTAAGCAACCCAAAGTAAGGTAAAGGGAACCAAAGCAATCTTATTTAATATAATGGCATTAAAAAGTCAAACAATATGTTAGACATGTATGTACATATGTATGCTTGCATGTTAATGCATTTTTGCACTTTCCGAAAAATGTCCTTTCATTGAGTCCTTTGATAAAATCAAAGCAAAAATAAAAATAAACTCGCCTGACTTGGTTTCAATTTCAAGCCAAATGCATACAATTTTGATGCTTTCTCACAAAAAAAGTGTGAACCACTATTTTTGGGTGGCAGAAATGCCATTGTCCTTTTTGTTATTTGCTGCGCTGCGTCCCTAAATGACATATGAGAATATGTCATGTGTCCGTGTGTTCCGGCAACCAAATGCAAACATATAATCCTTCAGGTAAATAGTTTTAATCCTTTGTGTCATACATCTTTATTGTCATGTCATCCACAGGCATTTTATGCCCGCCCGAGTCTTTTTTTTTGTGCCAATGCAACAGAGATGTCATGTCATTTAACAAAAGCGAAAATCCTGCAGCCCAACACGGCTACTGTTGGCGAAATGCGCCAATACTCTCGCAGTAGGTTCTCATTATATTTTGGGAAAATTGCATTTAATTTATTTGAATGTTGTCCGTAATAGGATCATAGAGGATTAGGTTACCCCTCCATTGGCAACTGCATAACCACACACTCACACATATGCATGGGTATGGATGGGGCAATTTGAAACCGGCGGTAGTATTGTCTAGAATTTTGTTTAGTTGACAATTTTTAACATTCATATGAAGTTCGAAATTCTTTTATGTTTTAGGTGATCGGAGCATTTGCATATCCACGTTAGCTGGCATTGTTTGAAAATATTTTTATTTTTTTCCGAAATATGAATGATTTTAGGTGTTAGTTGTCAGAGGAGATTATATGAATAGAAAATATTTCAGATTATTGGATTACATTCCACAATTATGTTTTACAATTTGTGCATAACAATTTGGAAAAATTAGTCATAGAAAATGACATTTTTTACCTAAAATTATGGTGACCATAACCACAAAGCCAAGATTAATCTATAAAACAAAAGTCAGAATCAATAAAAGCCAAAATCATATTCCAGGTGATCAGAAATTTTAAAATCGAAACATCACAACCGGTAAACTGAATTTTTTTAAGAATATTTTTCAAGGACCAACCGAGCAAGAAATGTGGATTTTTTAAACAATATTTTTCAAGGACCAACAGAGCCGGAAACGTGGATTTTTTAAAGAATATTTTTCAAGGACCAGCAGAGCCAGAAACGTGGATTTTTAAAGAATATTTTTCAAGGACCAACAGAGCCAGAAACGTGGATTTTTTAAAGAATATTTTTCAAGGACCAATAGAGCCAGAAACGTGGATTTTTTAAAGAATATTTTTCAAGGACCAAAAGAGCCAGAAACGTGGATTTTTTAAAGAATATTTTTCAAGGACCAACAGAGCCAGAAATGTGGATTTTTTAAAGAATATTTTTAAAGGACCAACAGAGCCAGAAACGTGGATTTTTTAGAGAATATTTTTCAAGGACCAAAAGAGCCAGAAACGTGGATTTTTTAAAGAATATTTTTCAAGGACCAAAAGAGCCAGAAACGTGGATTTTTTAAAGAATATTTTTCAAGGACCAAAAGAGCCAGAAACGTGGATTTTTAAAGAATATTTTTCAAGGACCAACAGAGCCAGAAATGTGGATTTTTTAAAGAATATTTTTAAAGGACCAACAGAGCCAGAAACGTGGATTTTTAAAGAATATTTTTCAAGGACCAACAGAGCCAGAAACGTGGATTTTTTAAAGAATATTTTCAAGGACCAAAAGAGCCAGAAACGTGGATTTTTTAAAGAATATTTTTTAAGGACCAAAAGAGTCAGAAACGTGGATTTTTTAAAGAATATTTTTCAAGGACCAAAAGAGCCAGAAACGTGGATTTTTTAAAGAATATTTTTCAGGGACCAAAAGAGCCAGAAACGTGGATTTTTTAAATAATATTTTTCGAGGACCAAAAGAGCCAGAAACGTGGATTTTTTAAAGAATATTTTTCAAGGACCAAAAGAGCCAGGAACGTGGATTTTTTAAAGAATATTTTTCAGGGACCAACAGAGACAGAAACTTGGATTTTTTAAAGATTATTTTTCAAGGACCAACAGAGACAAAAACGTGGATTTTTTAAAGAATATTTTTCAAGAACCAACAGAGACAGAAACGTGGATTTTTTAAAGATTATTTTGCAAGGACTAACCGAGCCAGAAACGTGGATTTTTTAAAGATTATTTTGCAAGGACTGACCGAGCCAGAAACTTGGAGTTTTTAAAAAATATTTTTCAAGGACCAACAGAGACAGAAACGTGGATTTTTTAAAGATTATTTTGCAACGACCAACCGAGCCAGAAACTTGGAATTTTTAAAAAATATTTTTCAAGGACCAAAAGAGCCTGAAACGTGGATTTTTTAAAGAATATTTTTCAAGGACCAAAAGAGCCTGAAACGTGGATTTTTTAAAGAATATTTTTCAAGGACCAAAAGAGCCAGAAACGTGGATTTTTTAAAGAATATTTTTCAGGGACCAACAGAGACAGAAACTTGGATTTTTTAAAGATTATTTTTCAAGGACCAACAGAGACAAAAACGTGGATTTTTTAAAGAATATTTTTCAAGAACCAACAGAGACAGAAACGTGGATTTTTTAAAGATTATTTTGCAAGGACTAACCGAGCCAGAAACGTGGATTTTTTAAAGATTATTTTGCAAGGACTGACCGAGCCAGAAACTTGGAGTTTTTAAAAAATGTTTTTCAAGGACCAACAGAGACAGAAACGTGGATTTTTTAAAGATTATTTTGCAACGACCAACCGAGCCAGAAACTTGGAATTTTTAAAAAATATTTTTCAAGGACCAAAAGAGCCTGAAACTTGGATTTTTTAAAGAATATTTTTCAGGGACCAACAGAGACAGAAACTTGGATTTTTTAAAGATTATTTTTCAAGGACCAACAGAGACAAAAACGTGGATTTTTTAAAGAATATTTTTCAAGAACCAACAGAGACAGAAACGTGGATTTTTTAAAGATTATTTTGCAAGGACTAACCGAGCCAGAAACGTGGATTTTTTAAAGATTATTTTGCAAGGACTGACCGAGCCAGAAACTTGGAGTTTTTAAAAATGTTTTTCAAGGACCAACAGAGACAGAAACGTGGATTTTTTAAAGATTATTTTGCAACGACCAACCGAGCCAGAAACTTGGAATTTTTAAAAAATATTTTTCAAGGACCAAAAGAGCCTGAAACGTGGATTTTTTAAAGAATATTTTTCAAGGACCAAAAGAGCCTGAAACGTGGATTTTTTAAAGAATATTTTTCAAGGACCAAAAGAGCCTGAAACGTGAATTTTTTAAAGAATATTTGTCAAGGGCCAAAAGAGCCAGAAACGTGGATTTTTTAAAGAATATTTTTCAAGGACCAAAAGAGCCAGAAACGTGGATTTTTTAAAGAATATTTTTCAAGGACCAAAAGAGCCAGAAACGTGGATTTTTTAAAGAATATTTGTCAAGGACAAAAAGAGCCAGAAACGTGGATTTTTTAAAGAATATTTTTCAAGGACCAAAAGAGCCAGAAACGTGGATTTTTTAAAGAATATTTGTCAAGGACAAAAAGAGCCAGAAACGTGGATTTTTTAAAGAATATTTTTCAAGGACCAAAAGAGCCAGAAACGTGGATTTTTTAAAGTGAATTTGAGCCTCTCAATAATATAATGTATTTACGTGTGCCACAAAGAAAATCAAATTAAATTAAAATTTGCAACGCCCTGTTTGCATGTCTTCCCCCCATGCCTCGTTTCCTCCTTTTTTTGGTGTGGTTGTAACCACCAGGAAATGATATGACTGCCACAAAAGATACCAATTGTGCCGAATTTCAGCCAGAGCTACAAAGTAACCATGGCTACATCATTATTGCCAAATTATAAAACGAAACTCAAATCAAATGAAATTAACGTACACAGCAGACATCCTCCGTGAATGTGAATGTGAAAAACATGCAAATATAAGAAGGGATTCTGACGCATTGTGTGTGCGTCTTTTTTTTGGCAACGGGATAAGTCACGCCAAGGTGGCAGCCATGTTAGTCTTGGGTTGAGCAACCGCAGTTGGTCGCATTCGTTGGAGGATAAAAGGACAAGCAAAAATCATTACGCATTTTGGTATGTCTCCCCCAAAGGGAAGAATTTACACACACACAAATGTAAAGAAATGGAAACTTGCGATAAGAAGCATAACGAAAATGGAAACGCACCAAGGAAACAAGCGGCGCATGAATGTATTGTTGTCACATGGATGACGATGATGATGTTGATGCTGATGGTGTATGGCCACATTGGCCGCTTTAATGATATCAACCACCCATCAGTGTTGTGTTGTCACCATCGCCACCAACACCACCACCAATGCCACCATTGTCACCAAGCCACCCACCTGCACCCAAACCCAAAGTATGAAAACAAGATTCCAACCAAAAGCCACCAGCTGTGACCTTTGTGTTAATGATGCACAAGTGTGTGTCACAGTAAATTTTCCAACTCTTCACAGATTCCTTCTTCTCCTTTTTTTTGTTGGCGTTGTTTACCATTTTCATGTTGGATATTGCGGGGTTAATTTTTTTCTCCTTGGGTATCTATTGAGGAATGGGGAGGAGGGGGAGGAAGTTAAAGGCAAACCCAGAGAAGTCGGTGGTAACATTGGTAACAAACCCTAATTAATGTTACAATCCATGTTATATTATTTCTTCCAGATTCGTTCTCATTTTCACGCATCTTCCACTAAAAGGCGAGACGAAATTGAGATTTCGGGTTTTTGTGTCCTTTTATTTTTGGATGGGTATTCTGGGTCTGTATGAACTGGGTTTATGGTTGCGTATTTGTAGATGGCTGTTGCTGCTTTTTATTGAAAAATTATCGCTACACGGTTGTAACATTATTTCGTAGTTACATTTAATGACCGAAATTGAAGTGATATGTAGTTGGGAAAAGTTTAAATGGAGTCAGATGTCTGTGGAGAACTAATTATTGAAAAAAAAATTGCATTCAAATTGACGATATTACACGTTTTGCCAGCTATAATTTAAAAAATTATAATTTATTTTCAAGGACTGTTCCAATGGTGGATTTTTTTTTTCAAGAATATTTTAACAAGGACTTTCAAAGCCTGAAACGTGGATGTTTTGAACGTAGATTTTTCAAAAATACATTTTTTAAAGGATTATCAAGGACAGAAACTTGGATTTTACATAATATAATATAGCAATATATTTTAAAGGAATATCAGAGCTATAAACATGGAATTTTTTAAAAAAAATTAAGGAGTATTAGATCTCAAGAGCGATCAGAGCCCGAAAAGTGAATTGTTTCAATATTTTTTTAAAGAATTTAAGATGTGAAAACTTAGATTTTTTTAAGAATATTTTTTCAAGGAATTTCAAAACTTGATTTTTTTAATACTTTAAATTTTCAGATGCTGGAACTTGGACTTTTCTTAAATGTTTTTTTTTTTTTTTTGCAGGACTATCAAATCCAGAATCTTGGCTGTTTAAGAACATTTTCTTCAATGATTTTCAGCAAGAAACATAGATTTTTGAATAATATTTTTTCAAAGACTATCACAGCCAGAAACTTGTTTTTTAACCTGTTTTAAAGGATTTTGAATGACTGAAACGATTATTTTTTAATAATACTCATTGAAGGACTATCATTTTTAAAAAATATATTTTAAAGGACTATCAGAGCCGCAATTTCGTGGATTTCGAAAGAACATTTCTTCAAAGTCTGTCAGATCGGCAATCTTGGGTTTTTAAAAAATATTTTTTGAAGGGACAATCTAAGCCAGAAAATTGGATTTTTACAGAATATTTTTGCAATGACCATTAGAGCCGGAAGAGTCGATTTTTATGTTTTAAAGGGCAATCAGACCCAGAAACGTCAATAGAGAATATTTTTTCAAGGACAATGGGAGCCAGAAACGTGAATTTTTAAAGAATATTTTATTAAGGACTATCAGAGCCAGAAATGTCGATTTCTTAATGAATATTTTTCAAGGACTATCAGTGCCAGAAATTTGGATTTTTTAAAGAATATTTTTTCAAGGACTATCAGAGCGAGAAACGTGGTTTTGTAAAGAATATTTTTTCAAGAATTATCAGAGCCAGAAACGTGGATTTTGCTAAGGACATTTTTCAAGGACCAAAAGAGCCAAAAATGTGGATTTTGTTAACAATAGTTTTCAAAGACTATCGGAGCCAGGAACGTGAATTTTTGAAAGAATATTTTTTCGAGGACTATCAGAGCCAGAAACGTGGATTTTTTTTAAGAATATTTTTTAAAGACCAAAAAAGCCAGAAACGTGGATTTTGTTAAGAATATTTCTCAACGACCAACAAAAGCCAGAAACGTGGATTTTTTAAAGAATTTTTTTTTCAGGGACTATCCAAATCAGAAACGTGGATTTTGTTAAGAATATTTCTCAACGACCAACAAAAGCCAGAAACGTGGATTTTTTAAAGAATATTTCTCAACGACCAACAAAAGCCAGAAACGTGGATTTTTTAAAGAATATTTCTCAACGACCAACAAAAGCCAGAAACGTGGATTTTTTAAAGAATTTTTTTTCAGGGACTATCCAAATCAGAAACGAGATTTTTTTAAAGAATATTTTTTTCAGGGATTATCCAAATCAGAAACGTGGGTTTTGTTAAGAAAAATTTTCAAGGACCAACAGAGCCAGAAACGTGGATTTTGTTAAGAAAAATTTTCAAGGACCAACAGAGCCAGAAACGTGGATTTTGTTAAAAAAATTTTCAAGGACCAACAGAGGCAAAAAAAACCATGGATTTTGCTAAGAATATTTTTCAAGGACGTGTTTTTTTAAAGAATATTTTTCAAGGACCAACTGAGCCAGGAACGTGGATTTTTTAAAGAATATGTCTCCAGGACCAACTCAGCCAGAAACATGGATTTTTTAAAGGATGTTGTAAAAGACTAGGAGAGCCAAAACTTGGAGTTTTTAAAAATATGTTTAAAGGACTTTTACAGCCAGAAACGTGAATTTTTTAAGAATATTTTTTCAAGGACTATCAGAGCCAGAAACGTGGATTTTTTAAAGAATATTTTTTTAAAGACTATCAGAGCCAGAAACAGGGATTTTTTAAAGAATATTTTTTTAAAGACTATCAGAGCCAGAAACAGGGATTTTTTGAAGAATATTATTTCAAGCACCAAATGAGCCAGAAACGTGGATTTTTTAAAGAATATTTTTTCAAGCACCAAATGAGCCAGAAACGTTGATTTTTTAAAGAATATTTTTTCAAGCACCAAATGAGCCAGAAACGTTGATTTTTTAAAGAATATTTTTTCAAGGACCAAAAAAGCTAGTAACGTGGATTTTTAGAGAGTATTTTTTAAGGACCAAAAGAACCAAAAACGTGGATTTTGTTAGAAATATTTTTCAAGGACCAACAGAGCCAAAAACGTGGATTTTGTTAAGAATATTTTTCAAGGACCAACAGAGCCAGAAACGTGGATTTTTTAAAGAATATTTTTCAAGGTCCAAAAGAACCAGAAACGTGGATTTTTTAAAGAAAAATTTTTTGAAGTACTATCAGATCCAGAATCGTGGATTTTTAAAGATTATTATTTCAATCACTATCGGAGGCAGAAACGTGCACTTTTTAAAGAAATTTTTTTTAAGGACTATAGGTTCTCATACCGAATTTCAAGATTTCAGCTCTATCTGTTCACATAGTACCAAATGGTACCATTTTATAAGTTCAGTACCATTTTTGAATTTACGTAGCCTTAAATTTCTTAAAATGAGTTGCTTTTAATTTTTTTTCCATCAACAAATCAATTTTTTTTGATTCTCCGTTATCGAACGTTGGTTAGTAAGCTCTACACAAATCCACTACAAAAAGGGCGTCTGAAATCAAAACCGTAAATCAATATTCTGAAAGTTATACATATCAAAACAAATTTTTAAAGGACAATATATAACAAATATTACCTAGTCTACATATCTAGGTCGAGGATATTATAATACTTTGGACTTGCTTAAAATAAAATATAAGTTTCTGTATATCCATTGATCTAAACAAAATATTTTTTTTTTGATATTTTTTGTATTTAAAACATTTGCAGTTAAGGCTCTACCAATGTCCCTTCCATGCAACTATCAACCCCCCTGGACCATCAAATGAGCAACGAATAATAATCATTGATTCGTGTTAGATAAAAAACAAACAACTTTATCAAATTTAAATACTATTTGCCTTTTTTTAAATAAACAAGCCACATTGTGTAGAAATGGCAATTGAGCTTTAAAATAAACAAGATTTTCACACATTCACAAAATCGCAGCAGCAGCATCAACAACAATAACTACGACAATGAGCTGAGGAACCCTTCCATCAAATCTAGACCACGACCATATGGATTGCTCTAATTAAAAAATATAGCATTCGGTTTTTCACCATGGCTGACGATCCCAAAGTGAAATTTGCATCCTTGGAATCATCCACTGTTGTTGTTTTTGCCTTTTAACCCTTAAAATCGTTGAAATATCCGACCATCTCAGAAAGCAGCAAAAACACACATAAAAGTATTCGAAATTTAAATCAAATAAATCCGACTTAATGTCACAATCAATCCACATTGACACAAATTCTTTGGACACAACCCAACCAAGCAGGAAGTGGAGAGGGAACGGAGAGGAAGGAAAAAACGAGTAAATCCCACAGCCAAAGTGGAGGAAACCAAGTCCTGGTTTCCACACACATTGCCGTATGTGAGAGTGTGCATGCCTGTGTAGTTGTGGCCAAATGTGTAACAATATCAAATGGTTGTTGTTGCTTGTTTTCGGTAGCCATGCAATCTAATCCGAGTTCTTTTTTTCTCTTCGGTTGCGTTGTAAAGTGAACCCCTATTAGCGCGTATTTAACTGTTCATTTGAAAGTTTGCTATTTAGAGCAGTGATGCGTTAAATCAATTCCCATTTTTATAAAGATACACATACACACCGAGATATGCATATGGTTGGCGGTAGTCGTACAGCCAGACTACTTAGGAATGAATGAATGTACGAAGTGTGGACACGTGGAATATCTGCATCACAGATGAGATACGTTCTATAAAAATTTATTTATAAACACTTGATGGCTTCAATAATGTTGGTGCTGGTGGGGAGGCTGATGGTTATGGCGTGAAATCAGCTGCATGACAAATATTGCTTCTTTTATTCGAAATACAGATATGCCTGGTTTAATGCGGACAGCAGATTAATGAAAATTATTATACCTTCAGCCATATGGCTACAGAGGCTATATATAATTTGATACGGTCAAAACGTGCCTAGTCGAAATAACGATTTTAGACCCTAGGTCTCTTTGGACCAAATCCGTTTCAGAACATTTGGAGTGGATCTAGCGATGCCCGTCCGTCCGTCTGTCTGTCTGGCTGGCTGGTGTGAACGATAACTCTCGAATGGAGTATCCGATTTGGTCCAAACTTGGTTATATTTTTATCAAACTTAGATCGAGTTCGGAGATGGGCAATATCGGTCCACTCCTTCTGGTACCTCCCCAACAAAGGGTCAAAATTTTAAATAATTACAACGCTCAAAAAATGTGATGAACGAGTCCGATTGTCTTCAAAATTCATACATCCCAATATTTATATTAACCTAAGGTATGGTGGTAAGAAGGAATATATCGGTCCACTCCTTGTGGTACCTCCCCCACAAAAGATCGAAATTTTGAATATTTATCTTCTATATCTATAAAAGAGGAAAATGTTTGTATGTTTGTTTGTTTGTTTGTTTGTTTGTTTGTTTGTTTGTTTGAAATTTATGGACTCGAAAACCGCTGAATAGATTTTCCTGAAAATTTCCATATATACTGCAACATCGCCTGATAGTAACATAGTCTATATACATTTTTGAATTTCCACTTGGAACTGGAGATATAGCATCAGAATCGGAGGTACCTCCCAAAAATTTATATTTTATATGCACATATCTATTGATTGGTTGAAGATACAGTCTCCAAATTTGGAATACGTAACGGAATTTGGAACAAAAATAAGTTTGCCAAATTATATGTTAATCGGTTCAGATTTGGATATAGCTCCCATATATATTTTCGACCGATTTCGTTCATTTGATGCCTCAAACACAATATGAAAGTTCGATTCCAATGAAATTTGGAATGTGTGACGGAATTTAATCCGAAAATAAATTTGTCAAATTATATTGAAATTGGTTCAGATTTGTATATAGCTCCCATATACATTTTCGGCCGATTTCAAGCATTTGATGCACCAAACGCGCTATGTATACCCAATTTCAACGAAATTTGAAACGTGTGATAGATTTTATCTAAAAAATTGATTTCCCAAATTATATTGAAATCGGTTCAGATTTGGATATAGCTCCCATATACATTTTCGGCCGATTCCATGTATTTGGTGGACCAAACACGATATGTATTTCCAATTGTAATAAAATTTAAAATAAGTAACGGAATTGGGAGCCAAAATGAATCTGTCAAATTAAATTGAAATCGGTTCAGACTTGGATATAGCTCCCATATATATTTTCGACCGATTTCATGTATTTGATGCACCAAACACGCTATGTATCTCTAATTTTAATGAAATTTGGAATGTGTAGCGGAAATTAAAACAAATATACATTTGTCAAATTATATTAAAATCGGTTCAGATTTGGATATAGCTCTCATATATATATATATTTCGACCGATTTCATGTATTTTATGCACCATACACGATATGTATGTTCGATTCCAAAGAAATTTGGAATATGTAATGTATGGATTTTGATTAGAAAATAAATTAGTCAAATTATATTAAAATCGGTTCAGATTTGGATATAGCTCCCATATATATTTTCCGCCGATTTCACATATTTGATGCACAAAACACGATACGTATTTCCGATTCCAATGAAATTCGGCATGAGTGGCTAAATTTGATACAAAAATAAATTTGACAAATTACATGCAAATACGCTCAGATTTGATTATAGCTCCCATATATATACTCAGCCGATTTCACATATTTGATGCACCCAAAGCGAGAGAGAGACAAAATCTGGCACCAGCAAAAATTGCCAAATTATATTGAAATCAGTTGAGGTTTGGATATAGCTAACATATATATTTCGGCCGATTTCATACATATTATGCACCAAACACGACATATATGACCGATTCCAATGAAATTCAGAATGTGTGGCGGAATTTGGTTATAATAATAAATGTGATAAATTAATTGGAAATTAGTTAAGATTTGGATGCAGATCCCATATATATATTCTCGGCCGATTTCACATATTTGACGCACCAATTTCAATGAAATATGAAAGGTGTGGCGGAGTTTTGTGTAAAAGTAATTTTTTTAAAATTATATTTAAATCGGATCAGATTGGGATATGATTTTAATAAGAACCATTGACCCACAACGTCTTAGGCTAACACTAAAAAACAACACAACAATTTATTTGAAATACGCTTATTACGGCGAAGTATGTTGCTATCTCGAATTCACTAATTGCAATAGAAAAACCACTCTACTTAAAAAAATTGCAGTTTCCTGCACGCTAGGTATTTGCTATGAAATAAATTCAACCCTTCGTGTATGCATGTCATGTTACTGCTTTTGTAATGATTTTGATTATTAACGCATTAAATTAGTGCAATATTTTTTTTTTTTTTTTAATTTTTAAATTTGTTTTTCTTTATCCAACATATATTCGTAAATAAAATTTTGAATGCATATAAAATCAAAAGGGGTAGCGAAGCGCACCGGGTTCAGCTAGTTAAGCTCATAAAATGAGAAATTACCATTCGATTCCATTTAGAGTTGGTACATCTGAATATTTCCATCAACACAAGATATGTTATAATGATGGGAGAGATCGGAATACTCCTTCTGCTAACCAAAATAACCAAAACAATCATAAAATCCGAACAAAGCTTCCAGTTCTCTTCAAATTAGACAAATGACAATATTTTATTAGTCCAAGGTCTGGTGGGAAGATGCTATATATGGGTCTACTCATTCTGGGACCTCCACCACAAAGGGTCAAAATTTGTAATATCCATGAAGATCATAGAACGCGAAATTAACCCCGGTTAAATTCTCGTGGAATATGAAAAAATCTATTCAATTTAGGCTGATATTACATATGTGATGAGCGATAACCGTAAAATCGGATGAATATATATCGAAGCTTTATAAAAATCTAAACCGATCTCGAGGTATTTTTGGCAGAGGTATTTTAAAGCAGTATCTGATGTCTGGGATCAAATATCATTGTTGCAGAGGGCATATTCCGCATGTGAGGGACTTAAACGCCAAATCGGGTGAAACTTATATATGGGAGCTATAGCTTTATCTGAACTGATTTTAACCAAAATTTGGAGAACTTGATTTTAGTATAAATTAAGTCAAAATTGCCAAAATTCAGTCCATCTGGGCTGATATTAGCCACTTCTAAAATCTGAAATCGGATAAAGATATATATGGAAGCTATATCGAAATTTAAACCAATCTTGAGCTGTATCTGATGTCTGGTACTACAGACTATTGTTGTGGAGTCCATATTATAAATCGGTCATTAGGACAGATAGTGGCCATTTGGATCACAATTAACCCGAAATCGGTTGAAAATATATATATGAGAGCTATTTCTAAATTTGAACCGATTCTCATGAATTTCAATAGGGTGCGTCCTTGGGCCAAACAAATATTTTTTGAAAAATTTCATCTCAATCGGATGATAAATGTGACCTGCATTTTGTTCCCAAAAATACATGGACGGACGTATAGACAGACGGACTAACATGTATAAATTGGTTCAGAAAGTGATTCTATGAAGATCCTCAAAAGTAACTATGAGTCTATCTCGCTTACATCTCCATGTTTATAATACCCTTACTCTAGGCTCCATATCCAACATTTTTGGCGGAAAATTAAGGTTTATCTTCAATATGGTGTGTTACATTCTGTAGTGATATTTTCTACGATCATAAGTCCTGAAGTTTTAATACTGAAGGGAGATGTTGGACTAGATTGATCCCCTTCGAGCCGGATCAAAGTTGTTTAAAAAGTTGCTTTGTCTATGTAGACCGATATTGAGATTTTTACACCTAACCAAAGTTTGGTACAAGGATAGAGAGAACATTCGCCTTATAAGGGATATGCGAATTTTCAAACTTTTCACCGTTTTGGGACGGTACCTGAAGATATTCCTCTACAGAGTGAGATAAAAAAACTGCAATAAAGACAAACGGCATAATTTTTAATTTTCTTTTTTTATATTTTTATTGAATGAAAGCAAAAAATGTCGGAAATAGCATCAAATTTTAGAAAAGGTATATATTTGTTCGAATTGGTGACCTTTGGCACGAATTATGGCCTTCAAAGGCCAATGAAACCGACAAACCCCAAAATGTTGCTCTGCGGTATTTGGGCCCATTCCCGGCGAAGCACTTGCTTGAGCTGATCGACACTTTGGTATTTTTTAGTGCTAACTTTGCTTTCCAAAATACTCCAGACACAACGGATTGGTATCCGGAGATTTTGGTGGCCATTGTGTGCTGGAAATGAAGGAAGGAACCTCATTTTGTAACCATTCTTGGGTGGCGCGTGCTGAGTACGATGGTGCTGAATCCTGTTGTCCAAGGTCTGTGGCCAAAATGTTTGTGTGCCCAAGGCCTCAATAAACCCTCCAGAATATTTTCGCGCTAATATTCGGCATTTATGCTGATGCCACGGTCGATTAATACGAGTGTGCCCAAGGCTTTGATACACCCTCCAGAATATTTTCGCGACAATATTTGGCATTTATTCTGATGCCACGGTCGATTAATACGAGCGAAGAGCGACCATCGGGTGTTATGGCTGCCCACACTATCACCATGGCCGGGGCTTGAGTTCTGGTGGTCAACCGAAGGTGCACATTTTCAGCTGACCTCTTTGGCAAGTAAACACGATCATTTTGTTTGTTTACAAACTGTTGGACAACGAATGTTTTCTCATCGGAGGGGAGAAAACCAAATTCGGCAGTTCACCATTTTCGGAAAAGGGTAGCAACTTTTTAGCTCTTTTGAGTCTATTTTCTTTCTGTTGCGGTGTAAGTTTTTGCACTTTTTGGAATTTCAATGGTTTTACCCCGAACTCATTTTTCAATATTTACGGAATGGAATATTGCGATATGTTCAGCTCACGAGCCATTTTTCAGCCACTGCGAAGCGAGTTTCCATCAAGTCGCTTCTTTACTTTTCGAACCATTTCTGCTAATGTTGCTGTTTTCTTCAGTCCACTTCCTTGACGTCGGGCTATGATACCAGTACCACGGTAACGAGCGATGGTATGAGACACAAAAGATTTATTCACATTTAAATTCTGGAGTGCCCTAACCATAGCCACTTGTGGTTTTCCAGCCAAATATAAATAAATCTCACGCTTGAATTCCAAAACGGACAACTTTTTTCTAGAAAAATCTCACTAAAATCCTTTTGTACGCTTGTAAGCAATATAATGAGCTGTCAATGGAATAATTTTAACAGCTGTCGGACGAGTGGCTTAGAAATGACAGCAGTCCGCAGTTGGTTGCAGTTTTGTCATCTCTTCCTGTATATGTTTCTTGAAGAACCTTCACACGAGTCAAAAGGGCATCAGTACTACAGAGCCTTTACTGCCAATTGTAGTTTTGTAGGTTATCAAATGATCGGCCCCGCCTTTGTTTACCTGTATATTTGTATAAATATATTTTCAAATCGTGTTCTGTGAGACCTATCTGTTCAAACTTCCTTTGAACATATGAAAAATGTCGCTCTAATTTTAAGCTGGCATGAAACATAAGTTTCTAATTTAAAAAAATGAAAATCACCACACCAAGGACAATCCGTATTCTCAAATATTCAAAAAAATTGAAAACGAAAACTACCCCCCAAAAACAATTCTCGTGTCTAAGTGTTGGCCTGGCAACGCAAGCGTGCATCAGTGAATTTCTTGTATCAATAGACATGGATATATTTCAAACCAAAGTAACTATGTCACAGCGACTGATATCTTTGGTTAAATCTGGGTGACAGGTTCTAGTTTTTTGGGATGTAACTCACAAGGACAGGCGATACGACCTGAGCTTAAATGCAAATAAATGTCAGATATTTGTTTTTTGGAAATGAGGGTGCCGTGGCAAAAATAAAAAAAAATGTACGTCATTACCCACAGCAATGCCACCCCTTTATTGAGGTATGCAAATATGTACTTGGAATGTTCCGAGGAGGTACGGAGGCATCCATCCGCTTCCGTTCACATAAATAATGTTGTTGGCATACTTATTGTATTCCTGTCAAGGATTTTAACAATAATTGCACTCAATGTCCTTGTTTAACTTCAATTTAATTTAATTTCTTTAAAAATGCAACCCTTTGCTCTTTTTCTTCAATTTGTCAAATACCATTTTATTCAACTTTGAACTTTCGTTCAAAGTTAGTGATGACAAATTGTAACGAGCAAAGATGATCAATTCGCGCCTCTCTTGTGACATCTAGGCTTGCTCGCTACTTTTTAACTTACTTGTTATTCGGATTTTCGTCCAACAACATCGTTTCACAACACCCATTGTAAAAAGGTAAAGTTATATTAGTTTTTCGACTAATATAATATTCAATAAAACCGCCAATTTTTATTATTTCAAAATTTTAATTATTTGTGTTTTATTTTCCTTTTTTCATTTTCGCTGCTCCGCAACATTTTTGGTCTCTTCGAGCCGAGATACGTGCTTCCAGCAACAAAAAAAACTAACCTGTGTTTCTTTTGTTTTTGCAAAGGTTTGACTTCGCCAAAACAACCAGCATCTACCCAGTGCCTACCATCACACACTCGCAGCCTACTTATCCATCCCTTCATTTATATTTTTTAAAAACAAATACATCACTAAAAAGGTACGTACCGTCTATTTAGTGAGCATAAACCGCGAGTGTTTCGTTTTGAAATAAAAAATAAATTACAAAAACAACGAATAAAGTGCTTAACTACGGTCGTTTTTACAAGTGTCCGTCCGTCGGCAATTCGTTTTGTTCATATATTTCCAACAGTGCCGGTTTGTTAATTCGTGTAATAATTCTCTTCAAGAATATTACACTCTTAATATACGCGCTCTTAGTGAAGAAAACTAAATTAAAAGTGCAATACATAAGCAGTGATCAGTGATCTTTATTGTGGTTGTGTTTGGTTATTTTGTGATCTTTGCATAAAGAAGAACAAAATAAACAATAACAACATTACTGTTGGATATCACAACAACAATACGATCACATATCAGTGCTGTATGCTTGTGGTTGACTGACTTGTGTTAGGTAGTCAGTAACCACCACACCGTGTAATAGGTGTGTTCATTGCAAAAAGTGAAAATTGTTTATTAGGTCTGTTCAGGCCAAAATTAAAAAATATATTTTTTCAAAAATTTTAATTTTTTCTTAAAAGTTTTAACGGTTCTGTTGGAAATTAACTATTTCGTTATTGGATGCACCCTATATTCGGTCGTTTCGATATTTAATAATAATTTTCGTTATTATTATATAGTATAAAAATATAAATTAAATATTTTTAATTTTTTAAATATTTATTTGAATTTTTTGTCCTTTTTGGAAAAAATAATTATTGTTTTGAACTGTAGCGTGCATCTTACAGTCCGTGCACCCTACCTTCAGTAATAAATATTGAACAAAATTACTTTTTTATTGATTTTTTTGCAATTTTTGGCGATTTGTTTTGGTTTTTTAATTATTTCTTTTCGGAAATAATTTTGTTGTGTATATTTCGATACACAAATCAAATTCTCTGTATTTTTCGATACACTGAGAAAAAAAAATCGTGTAGTTTTCTACACCTAACGAAACAAAGTTTGTCAAATTTGCAAATACTTCTTCAAGTTTTTGGTATTTTTTTAAATACTCATAAAAACAAGAGTGTATTATTCGATACACAGTGAAAATCTTTTCGATTTTCATTACCGAGAAAATTTATTTACATTTTCTCATCACTTCTTTTTAAATTTAAAAAAAAAAAAAAAAGAGTTTCTTTATCTAGTTGGGTGTTGTATTTGTTAGCATTCACTAACAGATAAAAGCATTTTCGTGCTGTTTCAATATAAATTTGAACAATTTCACTCAATTTTCGTTGAGTTTTAACAATTTAAAGTTTGTTTACACTGATATTTTCAGAGTTGCGATTTTTAAATTCAGTTCTTGTTCTCTTTGGCCAAATTCATAGAGCTTTCTAATTCACAATGCCACTATCTCCACTTGATTTCTTTATCAGAGCAACTGATGCTCTGGTAAAATTTGAAGCCAACTTTACTTCTCTTCGAGAGGAAGAGTTGGACCTATATTCCCTTGATGTTCAGGCCGCTGAGGCAAGGGAATTGTGGAGTAAAGTGAAGGAAATGTTTGACCAATGTCTTACATATCTCCAAACTTCTGAAGATGCTGAAAGCGAAGACATCACATCTGCAGAAAGTAAATATGACGTTGCGTATAGGGCATATGTAAACGTCATTGCTTCAATAAATCGTAAATTGGACCAATTACGTACCATACAAAAAAATTCTAACCCCTCCCTTATTCAAAGTTTGAATAGTACCCAGCAGTCTCATCGCTTGAATTCACATGTTTCACATGTAACTAGCACTCCAAGAGTTGTTTCTCCTCCTCATTCAGAAATTTTGCCTCTGTCTGGCGTTTCGCGCCATACGGAACCGTCAGTTGAAGTTTTCGCTTCAAATGACAATGTAATGCATAGTCTGAATCTACCGCCATGCGATATAGATGTTTTCAATGGCGATTTCCTTTCCTGGCCTACCTTTAGGGATCTGTTTTCTGCAGTATACATCAACAACAGTCGACTTAGTAACATTGAAAAATTATGTTATTTACTTAAGAAAACCAGTGGGGAAGCCAAAGACATAATTTCAAAGTTTCCGCTGACACACAAAAGTTTCGCTTTAGCGTGGCAGGCCTTAAAGGAGACATATGACAATGTCCGAATCTTGGTTAACAACCAATTGAAATTGCTCTTTGATCTTCCAGTTCTCGATAATGAGTCCAGTGCAAGTTTGAAAAATCTACAACGAGCAATCAATGGATGCATTTCGGCTATGGCGATCTATGACGTTTCTACGAACGACTGGGATCCCATATTAGTCTTCATATGCATTCAAAGATTGCCTAAGCACACGGTCTCGCTTTGGGAGCAGACGGTCAAAGACAAGTCGGCTTTGTCTGATTGGAAGGATTTGGATCGTTTTCTTACGGAAAGGATCCAGACCCTTACTTGTCTCCGAGATATTCGAGGTATTGACTCATCAAAAAAGATTGAGAAAAAAGTGCGGACTCATCTAACAAAGTCCGTACCTTCTGTGTCTTCTAGCGCTTCTTCCTTTAAATCTTGCGTTCTCTGTCCTAAATTGGTTCATCCATTGCGTTTTTGTCCAGAGTTCAAAAAAGTATCCATAGATGGTCGTTTTTCAGTGCTCAAACGCTTCAATTGTTGTCTGAACTGTCTGACGGTTGGTCATGAAGTTAAAAAATGTGTAAGTAAACACAATTGTGGGAAATGCAATAAGCGACATCACACACTTTTACATCGTGAGATGTCAAATCACGCAAATTCTACACCAGCAGCGACTCCGTCGCCAACAACTTCTAACCAATCCATCAATGCGAATCCAAATATTCCCTCGACTTCGTCAGGTATATCCCACTCTGTCAATAGGCAAGTGTATCATATTTCGCAAAACAAAAATGTTGTTTTGGGTACCGCAATGGTGAATCTAATTCACCAAGGCATCACATACCCTGCTCGTGCCCTAATCGACCCAGCTTCTGAAGCGTCTTTCATCACTGAAAATTTGCAACGTCGTCTTGGTATTTCTACTACGTCGACCCAAGCTACGATTTCTGGCGTTAATCAAAGTGTTTCCACTACATCCAGAAAATTGTGCTCATTATGCATAGGTTCTCCTATCGACTCATCAATTTTCTTTGAAATCCCAGCTCTAGTGGTTCCCGCTATTTCTGGTAATTTACCCTCCATTTCAATAGGTGGTGACATAATTTCCCGTTTGCCAAATATTCGTTTGGCAGATAGAAACTTCTGCGAATCTAGACCAGTTGACCTTCTACTAGGCGCTGATCTATATCCTAGAATCCTTTTACAGGGAATTCAATCGAACATCTTAGGTTCTTTAATGGCACAGAGAACTGTTTTCGGCTGGATCATTACTGGTCCCATTCCCAATTCTACAATTACGGTTTTAACAACCACTATCAACTTTCCGGAAGAAGATCTTAACAAGACTCTTCTTCGATTCTGGGAATTGGAAGAACCTCCAAAACGCGCTATCTTGTCTCCTTCGGACAAATTCTGTGAGGAAAATTTCAAAAAGACGACTCGACGGGACTCAGAAGGCAGATATATTGTCACACTTCCTATCATTCCTAAATTCGCAGGCCAACTTGGTCATTCTAGGACCAATTGCTTACGACAATTCTTTCGAAATGAGGCGTCACTCCTAAGAAAACCGCAAATTAAAACCATTTACGATGGGGTGGTCCGGGAATATTTAGAATTAGACCACATGAAACGGGTTTCAACTTCGTCAGCAAGCTCTACAGTTTGCTATCTTCCTCACCATCCGGTTATTAATCCGGATAAACAAACAACAAAATTGCGAGTGGTTTTCAATGCCTCGAACAAGACTTCCAACGGGAATAGTCTTAACGATATTCTCTATGTCGGCCCAACTCTTCAGTTGGACCTAGTCCTTCTTATTCTAAGATGGAGACTTTTCCAATTTGTATTCAATTGCGACATAACGCAAATGTACAGGCAAATTCGTGTCGATTCTGCTCATACGCCTCTCCAACGAATTTTATTTCGGGATTCTCCCAACAAACCGGTTCAAGACTTTGAACTTCAAACGGTAACCTTCGGAGTAAACTGTGCTCCTTATCTTGCGATTCGGACTTTACTTCAATTGGCCGATGATACAGAAAATGAATTTCCGCTAGCTGCACATATCCTTCGGAAGTGCATGTACGTAGATGACGTCTTGGCCGGTTATCACGATTTGGAGACAGCGCAAAAATCAAGAGACCAGCTCATTGGTGCTCTTTCTTCCGCGAAGTTTGAACTTCGTAAATGGACAGCCAATAATCGAGAAATTTTAGATTGTCTTCCCTTAGATCACCTATATGATGCTAAGCTTCTCACTTTCGTGGAAGCTAGTAGTTCAAAACCGCTGGGCATTCGCTGGAATGCACAGTTGGACCATTTCTATTTCAGTGTTAACCCTCTGGAACACCGGTCCAAATATACTAAACGGGAAGTTTTGTCAACCATCGCCAGGCTCTTCGATCCAGTAGGATGGTTAGGACCAGTAATTGTTGTAGCAAAAATCATCATGCAGCGTATTTGGCTAGACAAAATTGGTTGGGACGATTCGCTTCCGTCTTCGACAGAACGCGAATGGGAAAAATTTGTGATTTCCTATCAGGGTGTTAATTCCATATCCATTCCTCGTTGGGTCCAATATTCACCTCTTTGTCATGTCGAACTTCATGTCTTTTCCGATGCCTCGGAAAAGGCATACGCGGGGGTAGCGTACATTCGTGTCGTTGCTTCAAATGGGAAAATTTTCACAAATTTGCTGACTTGCAAAACAAAAGTAGCTCCGCTTAAGTCCATTTCCCTACCTCGTTTAGAATTATGCGGCGCTGTATTAGCATCAGAACTTGTCAAGGGTATTTTGAGTGAAATTGACATATCTTTTAATAATATCTTTTGTTGGACCGATTCTACGATCGTCCTTTCTTGGCTTCAAAAAACGCCATCTACATGGTCTACTTTCGTTGCCAATAGGGTATGTCGCATTCAAGAGAATGTTGGGCAAAATAAATGGTTTCATGTTCGATCTGAGGACAATCCTGCTGATTTAGGTAGTAGGGGGCTTTCTCCTTCGGAGTTGGCCTCTTCTCAAATTTGGTGGCACGGTCCTCATTGGCTAAGCCTTAATAGTTCTAACTGGGAAATTCAAAATGTTTCTGTTGACACTGAGGTCGAACTTCGTCCTGTTAAAAGTCATGTCACATTTATCAAAGACTATGATGATGTTTTAAATAGATTTTCTTCCATAGATAGAGCATTTCGCGCCATTGCATATATCTTTCGATTTTTCCACAATACGCATTCTTTTCATAGAGGTAAACATCATTATGAGAGTTCCGCTCCTAACAATTCAGAGATCCTAGCAGTAAAATTACGTCTTGCTGCGCTTTCTCAAAAGGCATACTATTCAGAGGAATATTATGCCTTACTTCATAAACGACCACTTAATCCTAAAAGTGATATTTTATCTCTAAATCCATTTCTGGATAAAGAAGGGGTAATGAGATTGAATGGACGCCTATCGCAGTCTCCGACTCTCTCCTATTCTGAACGGCATCCTATTCTCTTACCTTATCATAGTAAATTCGCAAGACTGTTGTTGGAACAAATTCATGTAGATTCGCTTCATGGAGGAAACCAATTAATGCTCCGTATGCTTCGCATGGAGTACTGGATTCCTCGCGCTACTTCACTGATTAGGTCAACCATAAGGCATTGCAAATTGTGCGTTTTAGCAAAGAAGCGTACTTGTACCCAAATTATGGCATCTCTGCCTCCAGAAAGAACGGTTTTGGTTAGGCCTTTCACCTCTACAGGTATCGATTTCGCTGGCCCATTCGACATTAAATCCTTTACAGGTAGATGTTGTAAAATTACAAAGGGGTATGTCTGTGTCTTCGTGTGCTTTTCTACGAAAGCAATACATTTAGAGCTAGCCTCGGATTTATCTACCACTACCTTCCTGGCTGCATTTAATAGATTTATATCTCGTCGTGGATGTCCAAAAACTATCTTCTCGGACAACGGCACTAACTTCGTTGGTGCATCTCGAGAGATAGAACGGGAATTTAAGCAAGCATTAAAGGAAATTCGTGATAAACTCCGATCAAAGTTTTCCTATCAAGAGCTTTCATGGAGATTTAACCCAGCTGGAGCTCCACATATGGGTGGACTTTGGGAAGCTGCGGTTAAAAGCTTTAAAACTCATTTTAGGAAAATGGCTAAAAATTTCAAATATACGTTTGAAGAATTTTGTACATTGTTAACAAGAATTGAGGCATGCTTAAATTCTCGTCCGCTCTGTCCCATGAATGATAGTCTTGACACTACGGTAGCCCTTACACCTGGGCATTTCCTTATAGGATCTCCGATCCTCGCTCCTCCGGAGCCCATAATAAATGAATCTCCATTGGATATCGTTAACCGGTATAGAAAATTAAAAGCGCTCTCACAACAATTCTGCCTTCGGTGGAAAGAAGAATATTTAAAGAGCCTCCACCATCGTTACAAGTGGAAATTTCCGCAACGCGATATTCAACCGGATGATTTAGTTGTCCTTCGACAGGAACATTTACCTCCCACAGCGTGGAAATTAGGTCGCGTTGTCCAAGTTTATCCGGGAATTGACGGTCACGTTCGCGTCGCTGATATAAAAACGGAAAACGGTATCGTAAGACGACCTGTAGTTAAGCTGGTCATTTTGACCGACGACGATTAAAATGTTCACCTCTCTCCCATGCCATCTCCACTTTTTTCACAGATGGAAAATTTGAGTCAGATGGCCGCTTCCCTTCCTTACTACGATGAGGACATCCCAATGTCGGATGAAGAGAGAGGTGTTGAGGATGCCATTATACCCTTGGGCTCCCAGGACTCCGATATACGCGGGGTCACCAATGCTGCGGCTCCTCTTCGGGAACCTGCAACGGCACTACCAGCCAATTCACCCGGCTCTACGGCCGATCAAACAGCCTCTGCTTCTCCTCTACGGGAGAATTGCACTGCAGAGTCTGCGCCAAATCAGGGATTTTCGTCCCAACCGGCAGGAGTTACCCCTCAGGTGCTCCTGGGCTCAACCAGTGGTCTTTCGACCGCAGGTGCAGACACCGCTTCTCCTCTACGGGAGATTGCACCAGCGAGGTCTGCATCTCCCCAAGGCTCTGCCTGGACCGTCGGTACGGCGTCTCCTCTACGGGAGCTTGCACCCGTCGTACACGAACCTCAATCGACAGATGTGGCTACTACAGGCGGAGTGGTTGCTCCTCTACGGGAGACTAAAACTCCCACTTCCGCCGAAACTCCTCAAGGCAAATGCACAGTGGCAAGATCCATTCGACAACAGGGACCTAAATGTGTTTTATGCACACAGAGGCACGTCCTTCGGGAATGTCCCGAGTTCATCAAATTGACCTGTGAAAAAAGGATTCGATTTGTGGTTCAGGAGCATTTCTGCTCCAATTGTTTAGGCAGGTCACATACCCTCCGAAAATGTTTGAGTCCACATCGTTGTCAGAAGTGTAAAGGCGACCACCATACACTTCTTCACCTCGGCAAAAAGCCCCTATCCAAGGGAAATGTCCGACCTTCGGGTAAAAAAGATTCCACGTCTCGTCCATCCACCTCGTCGCATATACCCACTTCGAAAAAGTCCGTTCCAAAGAAGTCCTCTAAACCGAGATTGTCCGTTCCTCCTTGTCCGGTCTCGTCCAAGCCGTCGAGCTTTGTTGTTCCGACTATACAGTCCATTCAGCCCATTGTTACGCTGGGGCCGACAATGGTGGTTAATATTATCCTTCCGGATAGAAAAGTACCAGTCAGAGCGCTGTTGGACCCTTGTGCTGGACATAGCCGTATATGCTCAACGCTGGCTAGTAAGCTTCAGCTCAATTCTCTAAACGTTGGCCAAGAGCTTTATTGCCAACTTACTTTGCAATCATTTCATGATTCGTCCCAACTTCTGCGCGTTTCCGCCAGAAGTATGTCCTTGAGGCATGTGGTCACGCCGTCGCAATCAGCCCCGACTATTTCAAGGACCATTATGCCGGGATGCAATTGGCAGATCCCGAATTCCATAAGTCCGCTCACGTGGGGCTCATTCTTGGGCCTGATGTGTACCCGAAGGTAATAAAGTCACAGACTTATTCGAGTCCAGGGTTCCCCTGGGCTCAATTAACCATTTTTGGTTGGGTGATATCGGGTCCTTGTCCACTGTAGGATCGCCAGAGATGATCAGCCAACATCTGTCTCTATCGCCAAGCTGATTTTTGGAGGCAATCTTCTATTGTCTCGATGGTTATGCGACCATCAATTGTTTTTTGAAAAAATTAAGAAAAAAATAATAATAAAATGAATTTTTATGCTCAAAATTGACGGTTACGCCTCTTATTTATTATAATTGTATTTCCTATTTATTGTAAGTTAAGATTTTTTTTTTGTTGTAACATCGCTAGATGTTTCAAGGGTGGCGGTAATGTTTAACTTCAATTTAATTTAATTTCTTTAAAAATGCAACCCTTTGCTCTTTTTCTTCAATTTGTCAAATACCATTTTATTCAACTTTGAACTTTCGTTCAAAGTTAGTGATGACAAATTGTAACGAGCAAAGATGATCAATTCGCGCCTCTCTTGTGACATCTAGGCTTGCTCGCTACTTTTTAACTTACTTGTTATTCGGATTTTCGTCCAACAACATCGTTTCACAACACCCATTGTAAAAAGGTAAAGTTATATTAGTTTTTCGACTAATATAATATTCAATAAAACCGCCAATTTTTATTATTTCAAAATTTTAATTATTTGTGTTTTATTTTCCTTTTTTCATTTTCGCTGCTCCGCAACAGTCCTCTTGTGTGGCTCTTTACCGTATATTCTTTACAAGAAATTTACAAAATCGTTTTGAATATTTTCCTGAATTTCAACGTCGTAGTTTTGATTTTTTCTCTTTTCAGTGCTGTAGTTTGCGAAACCCTTGATCATCCACGTTATTGCCATTCATGTGAAATTTACCAAATGCTCACCCTCACCCGAAATTAAATTGTCCTCGCAATGACATTGTGACGCAATAATCATTTGTGTTAGGATTGAAAGCCTTTTCTTTTTTTGCCCAACCCCGCTGCTTCCCCACAAATCGTACAGGTCCACTGACAACCAGGGTTTGACTACGGGATGTGTGTGTGTGTGTTGTAATGACACTCAACGTTCGAAGCCTTCCATTCGGTGGTAGCACTCGCAATCATTGATTGTGGCGGCAATGTTGGCCATCCTTTTGGTTCACCCCAAATATTTGGTTTTGTTGGGATGTTTTACATGGAGCAAAAAGCTTTCGCCGGCCAAACGGAGAACAAAAACATGGGGTTTGATTTTCGTTTGATCTTCTGTTTAATGTAAAATTAGGGTAATATTAACTTTTTGATGGTTTGAGGGGGGGGGGGGGGTGATGATGGTAAACTATTTTTATTTTGCCGCATGCGGAAGGGGAATTTATTTAATTGAATACAAATAACTAGAAAAAAAAGACTTTAACTTGGAGTACAGTATTTCAAACTCTTTACTGTGCTATATCGAGTGTTGGAGGTAATAGGGAGGTAATTCGGATGCAAAAAAAAAAAAAAACATAGAGGATCAGATGAAAAAACAGCAACCAACTTCAGACTGCTGTCATTTCTAAGCCACTCGTCCGACAGCTGTTAAAATTATTCTAGTTACAGCTCATTATATCGTTTACAAGCGTACAAAAGCATTTTGGTGAGAAATTTCCAGAAAAAAAGTTATTCGTGATGGAGTTCAAGCGTGAAAGTGTGATTTCTTTATATTTGGCTGGAAAATCACAAGTGGCTATCGTTAGAAGACTCCAGCATTTAAATGTGAATAATTTTTTTGCGTCTCGTACCATCGTTCGTTACCGTGATACTGGAAGCGTAGCCCGACGTCAAGAAAGTGGACGGAAGAAAACAACAACATCAGCAGAAATGGTTCGAAAAGTAAAGAAGCGACTTGAACGAAACCCGCGTCGCAGTGGCAGAAAAATGGCTCGTGAGCTGAACATATCGCTATATTCCATTCGGCAAATATTGAAAAATTAGCTCGGGGTAAAGCCATTAAAATTCCAAAAAGTGCAGCAGAAAGAAAATGAAGTCAAAAGAGCTAAAGAGGTGCTTCGCTTGGCCGAATGTGGTGAACTGCCGAATTTAGTTTTCTCCGATGAGAAAACATTCGCTGTCCAGCAGTTTGTAAATAAACAAAATGATCGTGTTTACTTGCCAAAGAAATCAGCTGAAAATGTGCACCTTCAGTTGGCCACCAGAAACGTTAGTACCTTTTCTTAATATTTAGTACCTTATAGTGCTTTTCGCACCGTCCTAGTAGGTATTTCAAAGAACCTTATGTGGCATCGGACCAAGAGTGACCCTCACTCAAAAATTCAAGATTTCAGCTTCAGCCGTTTCATCTGTGTGTCGATGATTACTTACTCTAAGACCAAATCTTGTGGACTTCAAAGACCCAGATCTTCAGATATACTAAGACCCATATCACCTGAACTTCTTCTGGCTTCTAAGACCTGGTCTTTTGTATTTCTTAGACCAAATCTTCTGGGTTTCTAAGACTAGATCTTCCGGTAATCTAAGATCAGATCTTGTGCTCTTCTAAGATAAGATCTTTCTGGTCTTCTAAGACCACATCTTCTGGCCTCTTTGACCAGATCTTCTGGACTTTTAGACCAGATCTTCTGGACTTGTAAACTCAAATCTTATGAGCTTCTTAGAACACATGTTTTTAGTCTTCTAAGACTAGTTCTTCCTAGACCAGATCTTCCGGTATACGTAGACATGATCTTCCGATCTTCTAAGATCAGATTTTCTAAGTCCAGATGTCCTGGACATCTAAGATCAGATTTTCGTGTATTCTAAGACCAGATGACCTGATCTTGGGACCAGATCTTCTAAATCCAGGTCTTCTAAGACCAAATCTTCAGAATTTCCACGACCAGATATTCTGGCCTTTCACTACCAGACTTTCTGGTCCACTAAGACCAGATTATCTTCTTAGATCTACTGGTCTTTTAATACCAGATCTTTTGGTCCTGTAAGACCAGATCTTCTAGCCTCCTATGACCAGATGCTATGGTATTTTAAGACCCGAATTTCTGGTCTTCTAAGACCGGGTCCTATCTTACAAGGCCACATCTTCTGGTCTTGTTGGATCAAATCTTCTGCTCTTTTAGGATCAGATTCTCTTAAGACCGTTCCTTTCTGAAAAGACCTTTTGTTGTGGCGACATCTGATAGAAATCGATAAGGAAACCTAAGCTTTCATCGTCTTTATATTCATTAGTTTACGGCCAATATAGAGATAAAAATCGTTATGAAGAAGATGAGCAATTAGAAGGAAAAATTAGAGGGTCACACAGTATTGTAGCTTCAAGATTTTTTGTTACGCCCTCTTAACAAAACATACATGTCCTCTAGAAAATCTGTTACCTCTATGAAAATCTGGGACAAAAATATAATCCATAATCCTTATTTCATACCGGTGTCTTATGAATTATAGGCATACAACATGCAACGTAACTAAGCTCATAACTTGTATAACGTTAATCCGCCTGCAACATCTTCTCCATCTACCCGAGGATAGGAGCCTTTTGGTTTTTTAGTACTTCTTTTAGTAATCAACTTTACTTCTGTGTTTGCTTAAAGTTTTGTGCGCCATCAACTGGTTCTTTCGTCTGGCTATTCAAGGCTCCACTATTTTCTTCCGTTTCCCTTCTTTTATCAAAGATCATAAGACTTGGTCAGAGATTTCCACACAGACTGCATATTCTCGGTGGAAGGTATCCGCCTCATTTTTTTGGTAAATTAATGTCTCAAAAATCATCCAAATTGCGAATATTGGGCAAGGGTACCCCCCTATACTCGCTATTTTGATAATTTTAGCGACATTTTTTACAAAAAAAAAAAAAAAAAAAAAAAAAAAAACAGTAAAGAAAGTCTTAAATCCGGGCGGGGCCGACTTTATTATACCCTACACCACTTTGCTAATTTAGTAGAGCTCCGCATAACAACTAAAAGTTTTTATAGGAGAATTCAATCTTACACGCAATGATTATAATTATAATTTAAAGTTCAAAGGACTAAATATGCCGAAGCATTTGTATCTTTTAAATTCGGACTTGTTTTGGCCATTTGGTGCATAATTAATTTGAAATCGGATAAAAATATATATGGGAGCTATATCCAAATCGGAACCGATCTCGATAAAATTTGACAAAATATTTCTGAGCCGCATTTGATATATTTCCCTGAATATCCTTGTTACGGAGTGCATATTACGGCTGTGAGTAACAAATATAACAAAGAGGATGAACAGTATATATCGGAGCTATAGCTATATCTGAACCGATCTTCACCAAATTTGACGTACTAGCTTCTGGACTCAATTCGGTCGTAAGTGCCAAATTTCATCCCATTTGGGCAAATATTAGACGTTTGGTGCACAATCAAAGGTAAATCGGACGAAGTTATATATGGGAGCTATATCCAAATCTGAACCGATCTCCGATAAAATTTAGCAAATGTATTTCTGAGCTGTATTTGATATATGTTTCCATGAATATTGTTGTTACAGAGCGCATATTATGGCTGCGGAGGACAAAGGTAACAAATCGGATGAACATTATATATGGGAGCTACAGATATATCTGAACCGATTTCGATCAAATTTGGCGTACTTATTTTCAGGCCTAATTTGGTTGTATGTGCAAAATTCCATACTATTCGGACTGATATTACACGTTTGGTGCACAATAAAAGGCAAATCGGACGAAGATATATATGGGAGCTATATCTAAATTTTGACCGATTATCTCCAATTTCAATAGGGTTCGTCCTTGGGTCAAACAAATGATTTGTGCAAAATTTCATCTGGATAGGGCAATAAATGCGAACTGTACTTTGTTTACAAAAATACATGGACAGACGGACGGAAGGACAGACGGACGGACGGACATGCATAAATCGACTCAGAATGTGATTCTACGCAGATCATCAAAAGGAACTATGGGTCTATCTAGTTTTCTTTTGCCTGTTATAAACAAATGCACAAAGACATAATACCCTGACCACCTTGTGGTGTAGGATATAAAAATGAGGAAGATACCTTCCACTGAGGGGGGCCATTCCATGTGGTGGGTAATTACTCAGAAGTAGAAGTGTAGAATTTCAGACAATTCCATTGAAAAATGTTGCTAAAATCAAAATACCCGATATCGTTATATAGGGGATATATGATACCGTGGATCTGTATAGACAATTCTCTTCTAGGGCTTAAAGTACCCACAAAAACTATTTATGTAGAATTTCAAACAATCATCCATATGCAGGATATCGAGGGGTACGATATCGTGGACCGATATAGCCCGTTTTCGAACCAGATCTGCCTGCAGACAAAAGACGGATGGAGAGGGCTAAATCGTCTTAAAGTTAAAGTTAAAGGGTATAAAAATGAAGGGTATACAAAGGTAGACCCGACATAATACTGTTTTACTTCATAAAATAGTAAAAGGACTATATTGGAATTGAAAAAAGAAAAACTGTATCAACTATTCTAAGAATTTACACTAAACCTTTCACCTATTCGATTTTTAATACTTTTACCCTTTCCTTCCAATATTTTCCAATGTGTTTTTCAATTCAAAACTTTACACGAATTTAAAGTCGATCTGCTACAAAACGAAATCAAATCACCCCTTTTTTCACATCCGAAACTCATTTGATCTCGTTTCAATTACTCGATACTCTCATTTGATGGATCATTAATCAAATTTAAATTATTTTAACAATGAAATTGTATACAGTGTGTGAAATGTCAGCAAGGATTAGAAGGACTCATAGTGACAAACTGTTTGGATTTTGTCAAAAACGCAAATGCATTAGAGGAACCCCTTTTCCATGACATATCCTACAAAACAGTGGCAAGGATATTCTTACATTGTTTTCATTATTAAAGGACATATGTACTTAATTCGAAAAATTTGAAAGGTACACATTCGGCATTGCTCGTGTAGGATATTACCTATCATAACATAGACGGAGTGGTCCCAAATGTGTTTGGCTTGAAGTACCGCACGATCTTTTTTTTTTTTTTTTTGTTTTTGGTGGTGGTTTGTGTTTTGTTTTCCTAAAGTTGGTGTTTTTTGTTTTCGTCATTGATTTAAATGTTAATAAATGCAACGTGTTCAAAAACCAAAAAAGAAAAAAAAAATATTTTGCATACCAATGATAGCTGCACCCTCATGTTGGCAGGCGAAAAGTTCTTCAGCTGAAAACAAGAATCAAAATACAACAAATTCCATACTTGGTTTTTAAATTAACCGAATACAGCAGAGGCACTACTTAATAAGAGGGCTGGCGGGCTGGCTGGCTGGCCATCCATACGATTCCATTTAAATGAATCATTGCGTCGATGGTTGCTTTGTTTTGTTTTGGCTTGTAGGCTAAAACCAAAAGCTTGAGTTCAATTAAAATCCACATCAAACACAATGTGGGCACGTAGCCCACCATTAAACGGAGGACGGAGGACACCACACACACACATAAATGCCCGCGTTATATGCGGTTGAATCACCCGGCATGGTACAAAGCCGTGGTCTCGTCCTTGTTATCCTGAAGAGCCAGTTTAACATGTGGGTGTATAATGAGGAGATTTAACTATGTTTTTGCTTTGATGGATGGCTGGATGCATCATCAGATGCCTGTAAATCCCTGCACGTGTTCACCTTTGACGTGTGATCCAGTGGCTGTGGTGGGTGAGGGTAGTAGTGGTCTCTTTTATTAGGTCTCGTGAACTCTTCACGTTTTTTGTTTTTGTTGTCTTTACTATTTGTTGTTGTTGTTGTTGTTGTTGTTTTCAGGAATTTCAATTTCGAAAACTTGAAATTGCAAACAATTTTTTAATATTCCACTTAAGATTTGATGTGGCATTTAAATTTCAATATCCTTCAAGTTGTGTTCTATTGTTTTTTCTGTCTGGTGGGTGCTGCTCAATCAGACGTGCGGTTGAATTACTGATGCCCATTAAACGAGAATTATGACATACGCACGATTGACTGTTTTGGGTGAGTGCGGTAAATTTGGTTTTGTTTTCAAAGAAAATAAGCAGAAGGATAAGATTTTTGTGTGAAATGCAGGAGGGGGGTAAGAATTGGGATATGTGGAAAGTGTTCCATTTAGGTAATGATTGACATCAAGGCATGGCTGGTTCTTGAATCGTGAAATTTTTGAATGAAGTTCGATTTTGGATGAAATTTGAACTAAAGTCTAAATTACTACGAACTAAAATCAATTAAAATTTCCATTTTTTGCCAATATTTAAGAAAAATAAACGAAACAGACACTTGCCGTACCCGTAAATTGATAGATATTGAAATTTCGCCATGTGTTTTTATTTTCAACAAAGTCAGATGCCATAATTTTTACATTTTTTTCTTAATTTTATTGAATGAAAGCAAAAAATGTCGGAAATAGCATCAAATTTTAGAATAAGTTTAGTTTTGTTCGAATTGGTCAACTTTGGCCCGAATTATGGCCTTCAAACAGCCAATGAAACCGTCACATGCTGCCCGAATGTTACTCTGCGGTATTTTGGACCATTCCCGGCGAAGCGCTTGCTTGAGGTGATCAACACCTTGGCATTTTTTAGTGCTAACCTTGCTTTCCAAAATACTCCAGACACAACGGATTGGTATCCGGAGATATTAGTGGCCATTGTGCGCTGGAAATGAACCTCATTTGTAACCATTCTTGGTGCTGAGTGCGGTGGGGCTGAGTCCTGTTGGAATGTCCAAGGTCTGCGGCCAAAATGTTCTCGTGCCCAAGGCTTTAATACACCCTCCATAATATTTTCGCAATAATATTTGGCATTAATACGAGCGGAGAGCGACGATCGGCTGTTATGGCGACCTACACCATCACCATGGCCGGCGCTTGAGTTCTGGTGGCCACCTGAAGGTGCACATTTTCAGCTGACCTCTTTGGTAAGCAAACACGATCAGTTTGTTTATTTAGAAACTGCTGGACAACGAATGTTTTTTTATCGGTGAAACCCAACTTCGGCAGTTCACCACTTTCGGTCAAGCGAACCAACTCTTCTGTCTTTTTTGAATCTATTTTCTTTCTGTTGCGGTGTAAGTTCTTGCTCTTTTTGGAATTTCAATGGCTTTACCCCGAGCTCATTTTTCAATATTTGTATCAGCAACTTGGATCACTGTTTCTGCCTGAAGGGTACTATAATGTTTTGGGTGAGAGATAAAAGAGATACAATTCTGAAATTTGATGTTTAGATTATTGGAAACCGGCTTATAACCTAAGAACGGCTATACAGCATTTGCCATTTCTCATCAATTCTGAATGGCATTTTTGCAGAAAAGAAAAAAAAACTAGAAAAAATCGCATAAAAAGATGTCAATAAAAATGTGAATATATTTTTGGAATATTTTGTGATATTTTTTTTTTTTTTTTCAGATTTTTTATCGCATAAGATGTAATACCTTCCATCGTAGTATCAGCATAAAATTCTATGTCGATTTAACGATGTGCGTCCGTCCATCTGTGGAAACTACTCTATATTCCGAACGAATTGAAGTAGGTTGACAAAATTGTATTCAAATGTGTGTTTGGTATGCAGGACATTTGGTATTGAAAATGGGCTATGGAGGTTCACGTTTATAACTGTACCTCGCTATATTCGATATTTTGATGATTTTAGTGACATTATTCACCGGAATTGTTTTAAATTTCGTAATTGAATTTCATAATGGTTACTGCAGCCTGGTGCATAGAATTGCCTATGCAGGTCCAAGTTTTCGTATTATAGCCCGCATATATCGGTACTTCCCTATATTCGTTTTTTTTTATAATTTCAGCCATATCATTTACCGGGACTAACGGGGTAACGGGTACTTTAGCCTATGACGTTTACCGGGACTAACGAGGTAACGGGTACTTTAGACTATGACAGAAAATTACTTTTGCAGGCCCAGCCCGGCACTTCTCTATATTCGGTATATTGATCTTTGCGATATTATTCACTAAATTTTTTTCAAGTTTCCTTTTGAATATTGTTATGGCCTATGACAAAACATGCCTGTGTAGGTCCACGTCTTCGTATAGACCCCAATATTACGGTAACTCTATATGATTTTAAAAGTATTTTTCAACGATTTTTTTTAATATCCAAATTTCTTCCATATGGTGGAGAGTATTCAAAGTTCGACTATTTTACTTCTCATGCTTCGTCTTATACAGATAAAAATATTGATATGGGCAAAATTACAGGAAAATCGAACATTTATATCCAATTTCATGCGAAATCATAAATTCCATATTCACCTCAGGTGTCTGGTTGAGAGAAATGCTTAGATTTTGCAAGATGTAAAGAATCGCTGACTTGTTTTGCAAGTTATGACAAATATAAGTATTGATATTGTGACCCTTTCTTGGTGAGGTACCAGAAGGGGTTCACAGATATATAGCATCGTCACAAGGGATCTTGTGTTAGCAAAAATGTTTGTATGTGTGAACTTTGAAGAGAGCCCGATGCTTATTTCGCTTTCTTTGAGCGTTCTTCATAATCATGAACCCTATGGGCAGGAAGCAAAAGAAATCGTCCGATCTCTACCTTGTGTTGATGAAAATATTGAGATATACGAAGTCTTGAATGGAAAAGGATGTTAATTTCGCTTATTATGAGCTTCATGGATATTTAAAATTTTTAGCCTTTGTGGGGAGGTTCCCGGATGGAGTGGACCGATATTGTCCATTTTCGCACCTGACCTAGCACTGACGCAAATATTAGGATCTGCAAAGTTTTGAGCAAAATTGGATTATTGTTTCTCTTTCTGCACAAAAAATATTTTTTTTTTTGAAAATTTCGACCCTTTGTGGGGAAGGTACCAGAAGGAGTGAACCGATGTATTCCATCTTGGCACCAGACCTTGTGATAGTAAAATTATTGGAGTATGTGAAATTTGAAGACAATCGGACTATTACATCTCATTTTATAAGAGTTGTAATTATTCAAAATTTTGACCCTTTGAGGAGATACTTGATAGAGTCGTCCGATATTGTCCATTTTCGCACCTGACCTAGCACTGACGCAGATATTAGGATCTGTAAAGTTTGAGCAGAATCGGATTATTGTTTCTCTTTCTGAGCAAAAAATATTTTTTTTAATTCTAACTTTTGTGGGGGAGGTACCAGAAGGAGTAGACAGATACATTCCATTTTCACACCAGACCTTGGGTTAATAAAATTATTGGAATGTGTGAAATTTGAAGATAATCGGACTCTTACATTTTATAAGAGTTGTAATTATTCAAAATGTTGACCCTATGTGGGGGAAGTACCTGGCAGAGTGAACCGATATTGTCAATTTTCGCACCTGACCTAGCACTGACGCAAATATTAGGATTTGCAAAGTTGGAGCAAAATTGGATTATTGTTTCTCTTTCTGCCCAAAAAATATTTTTTTTTGAAAATTACAACCTTTTGTGGGGAAGGTACCAGAGGGAGTGGAGCGATATTGCCTATCTCCGAACTCGATCTAAGTTTGGAAAAAAATTTACGATGTACCAAGTTTGGACCAAATCGAATACTCCCTTCGAGAGTTATCGCGCGAACCAGCCAGACACACAGACGGACGGACGGGCAGACATCGCTAGATCGACTCCAAATGTTCTGAAACGGATTTGGTCCAAAAAGGCCTAGAGTCAAAAACCGTTATTTCTGTGAGGCACCTTGCCATATGCCTGATGGTACAAAGAAATGGTAAAAATATCACTCATTCTTTAACCTTAATGTACCTTTGCCGATTTCCGAGTGTAGAATATTCGAGTTTGTTCTCTTGTTAATTGACTTATCAAAGAGTAATTATTTACGCCTCACTGCTGAACTCTTGTGTGAAACCGTGACATACTTCAAAAGCAAGTAAACAAGCGATTACTCCAGGGAAATATGTGTTAAAACACAATACCAAGAAGTTCTTCTGAAGAACATTCGTACATATTTGTTCCGGCAAGTGGAGAGGTACATTACGTGTGCCACTGAATTTGTTACGCTGCCCCTGTTTCATTCTTTCGTCTTTTTTTGCAAACTCTCAGTGCCAAGATTGAGACATGGTCCAGCACCATTTTATCCAGCCAGCACACTTTTCCACTTTAGTTTTTGTTTGTTTTTGCACCGCTTGCCAGGAAGAACAACAACAAACAAATGAGTAAACTACCCCTAACAGAAATCATAAACGTCAACATTTGGATATTAATACAACAACTCAGGTTGAACACACGCTTGGCTTTATTTTTCTCCGATATTTTGTTTTTTTTTTTTTTTTCGAAACATGTTAATGAGCGATAGTTTGCACTTTCCATGTTCCATGCTGGGATATGTCCTCGATTTAAATGTTGTCTGCCGCTGTTGCTGCTCCTTCATTTGCGTTTGCTTGGGCCAGTGTGTCAGCATTCGATCCCAAAGCACCCAATGGTGTTTTGGGCATCGATAAGGCATACCTCAATTCTTTAGACAAGCTGTTTGCCGCTGTCAAAGCGTTAAATTTGCGCGTGCGTCCAAAATACCAACCGTGGGTGCCGCACCGCACTCCCTTCATATGGCAGGAATGTTTTCTGCCGACAATTCTCCGAAATTCTATTGAATATGCAGCATTTTCATTTGGAAATCTTATCTCAATGCCTTGTACCTCTCTGGCACAGCAAGAGATGCAAAAATTATCAAAAGTTGACTGGCTGACTGACTGACTGCCACTACCCACACCCGCTGTGGCAGTCATACGCTCGACTCAACTGCGTCTCCAATTTCCTTAAATTGTTGTTACATTGTTGTAAATTCCTACCATGTTGTTGTTGTTACAGGAAGAATAACATCAACAAACGGCAGCAGCAGCCTAGACTTCCTGGTGTGTTTGTTGTGTGTCTGTCCATCAACGATCCTTACGATCCTTCTTCACTCCGACTTGTGAGTGCAAGCGAAATAGCACATCAGCGTTGCACGCGAATTTCCCTACCCACACTCAGACTTAGTGACCTGTTCGCGTTCTGCGCCGATAGGTCGTCGTCGTACGCTTTGTTTCGTTTCGCTATTTGTGCTCCCGTTGATTTTATGATTCACCGGAAAATTCAATTTTCAAATACGATATCGAATATCGTTTGCAACGTCGTACTGCTGCGTTTGGGGTGCTGCTGCTTGTTAAGGTGTCGCGTGTTTTTAAAAAGCGTTACAATTCTCTTTAGTCACGGCTCAATCAAATATATTTGGGAAATTATTTGAATTGCATTTTTGTTTCATTGTAGGTTTTTGTGTAGGACAAGGTGTATGAATTGGTACAAATCGGTAGCCCATTTGCCTGAAAAACGTGTCTAAGACCTTCAAAACGTCACTTATTGGGGGATTCTGATACATTGGAGCCATGCCAAAACCTGAATGTACATATAACAATTTAGGACGAAATATTGGTCCAAGATATAGGAAACTATATATGGAACATCCCATCCCGCTGAGTTAAGTCGATCTAGCTATGATTGTCCGTCCGCCCATCTATCCATTTTAAATTGTAATCACACTACAGGTCGCAATTATGGCCCGATCCCCTAGAAATTTTCCATGTAGGTGGGAATATTGTCAGTATAGCAGCCTATTTCTTTTGGAGATGATCGCTAAATATTTATATTGAAATGGACCAAAAAAGAAAAAAATCCTGATTTTGCAGTTGCTCTACAGATCGCAATTACAGGCCAATCGACGGAATTTAGCACGGGGCAAGAGTTAAGGGCTGAGCAGAAACCTACCAATGTTGATATTTATCGAATAATATTTAGCGGGTGAAATATACCACAGTTCTGTGTGAAAAATAGGAATATAACCGAAATCTCTCTGACTATTACTCTGATGCTGATTTCGTTGACGAATATATCGGAGATACAGGAAATCATACAGAGGAATCTAAATTTTCAAATATTGTTTCAAATACCAAATAATCAAATATAGGGCAATATTTCTAAGATTTGCATGGCCTTTTGATTTGGGTCAAAACCAAAAATAATTTTTTTGCAGGTCTATGTGGCATTATTTCAATAAAGTAAAATGTTGCTTTTATTGTGTAGTATACTGGGTGAGATAAAAAAAATTGCAAAAAAGTCAAACCCCATAATTTTTACATTCTTTTTATACCCTACAACACTATGTGTTGGGGGTATTATAAGTTTGATTGGGCCAGAATTTATGTAACACCTCGAAATATTGGTTTCCCATATAGGAAAGTATATATGGATCTTCCTAGCTCGCCGAGCTGAGTCGATCTAGCTATGTATGTCCGTCCGTCCGTCTGTCCGTCTGTCCGTCTGTCCGTCTGTCCATGTTAATTTGTAATCACTCTACAGGTCGCAATTATGGCCCGATCTTCACGAAATTTAAAATGTAGGTGGGGTTAATGTCAGAATAGAACCCTATTTCTTTTGGAGATGATCGCCAAAGGTTTAGGGGTTGAAATGGACCAAATACTGAAAAAATGTCGGATTTTGCAGTAGCTATACAGACCGCAATTATAGACCAATCGACGCGGAATTTCGCATGTAGCTAGAGTTTAGGGCGGGGAAGAAGCCTACCAATTTGGGTGGTCATCGGATAATATTTAGCGTCTAAAATAGACCATATCTTTTTTGTTGAAAAAATTCAAAATTTTTCATTAAACCGCGAATATTTTAAATCCCGGCGAAATCACAAAGCCATGACAAGGTTACTTCTGATCTTTACATTGATGTTAAGATCCAACAAATCGAATATATAGCAAAATATGTGTGATATATATGTCTATTAAAGAAGATATGCTTGAAAGATCTCTTATATGTCGAGAACGGCTGAACTGATTTCGACAGTTCTCATTAATTCAGAATGGCCTCTTGGCAGGAAAGAAAAAACGTCTAAAAAAATCGCATAAAAATATCTCTCTAAAGATGAAAATATTGATTTTGTAAAATTTTCTCATATTTTTTCAATTTTTTTCATATTTTTGGCATATTTTCATTTTGAATTAAACATTTGGTAATATTTCTACAGCTAACAAAACTAAGTAGTTAGAATATCAAGATATCATATACAGATCGCATTTATGGCCCGATCCTTACGAAATTTTGCATAGGGATAAAATGAGGGTCAGAATAGAAGCCTACTCTTTTTGGAGATGATCGCCATATATTTAGCGGTTGAAATGGACCAACAAAACTTCAAAATTGTCAGCAGGTCGTAATTATCGCCCGATCCTCACGCACATTTGAATGGGTGTTACCGGACATTGCAAAAGCCAAGCAGTTTTGGATGGCCATCCAAAAATATTCAATGTGTGAAATAGTTTGCCAACTTTTGTAGACAAAATAAGAAAATGTCCATTCCAGTGACTTTTTGGAGAATTCACAAATACTGGAAAGACGCACTTCTGACTATTTCGTTAACGCCGATTTCGTTGAAGAATTTAGTCAAATGTCTGTATCTCATATAGATGCGTTTCAGTCAAAAACCAATAATAAATGTTAATCTTTTGCCACTTCTGAGAGACTATAGGTTTGGGAAATATTGGTTTCAGATCTAGGAAGACCATTTACGTGCAACATCTACAAATAAATTGGAAATGAGCAAATTAGTTTAAGTTGCTATTATTCGAAAATTAGAGAACGAAATCTGATGGTTTTCTTTTATTATTTGCCACAATATCTTGTGGAATTCTTTCGAGTATCTCGCCTATATACACTGTATCGTTTATTGTAGTGTTGTAGGGTATTCAACGGTCGGCCCCGCTCGACTGTAGCCTTTGCTTACTTGTTTTAAATTAAAAATAATAATAAATTAGAAATAGCATCAAACTTTAGAATAAGTTTAGATTTGTTCGAATTGGAACGAATTATGGCCTTCAAACGGCCAATGAAATCGTCACATGCTGTCCGAATGTTGCTCTGCGGTATTTTGGCCCATTCCCGTCGAATCCTTTACTTGAGGTGATCGACACTTTGGTATTCTTTAGTGCGAACCTTGCTTTCAAAAACCCTCCAGACACAATATTTCAACGGATTGGTATCCGAGAATTTTTGGTGGCCATTGCACGCTGGAAATGAAGCGAGCTGAGTCCTGTTAGAATGTCTGCGGCCAAAATGTTTGCGTGGCCAAGGCTTTAATACACCCTCCAGAATATTTTCGCCATAATATCCGGCATTTATTCTGATGCCACGGTCGATTAATATGAGCGGAGAGCGACCATCGGCTGTCATGGTGGCCCACACCATCACCATGGCCGGCGCTTGAGTTCTGGTGGCCAACCGAAGGTGCACATTTTCAGCTGACCTCTTTAGCAAGTAAACACGATCATTTTGTTTGTTTACAAACTGCTGGACAACGAATATTTTCTCAGCGGAAAAAACCAAATTCGGCAGTTCACCACTTTCGGCCAAGCGAAGCAACTCATTTGCTCTCTTGAGTCAATTTTTTTGTTGGGGTGTCGGTTCTTGCACTTTTTGGAATATCAATGGCTTTACCCCAAGCCGGTTTTTCAAAATTGGCCGAATGGAATCTTGCGATATGTTCAGCTCACGAGCTTTTCTTTTCGAACCATTTCTGCTGATGTTACTGTTTTCTTCCGTCCACTTCCTTAACTTCGGGCTACGCCACCAGTGTCACGGTAACGAGCGATGGCTCGAGACACAAAAGATTTATTCACATTTAAATACTAAAGTGCTCTAACGATAGCCACTTGCGGTTCTCCAGCCAAATATAAAGAAAACACGCTGTCACGCATGAATTCCATCACGAATTACTTTTTTCTTTAAAATTCTCACTAAAATGCTTCTGTACGCTTGTAAACAGCTGTAATGAGCTGTCACTGGAATAATTTTAACAGCTGTCGGATGAGTGGGTTAGAAATGCCAGCTGTCTGAAATTGGTAGCAGTTTTTTTATCTCACCCTGTGAACCAACAGTGACCTCGACACCAAATTTCAGAATTAAATCTATGTCCCAAAATCCAATGGGTCAATTTGTGGCCTTTTGCACTTTTCGTACATTCATAGTACGAATTTCCCAACAATGAAATCCATGTAAATTTTCGGGACTTCAGCTCTATCCCCTCAACCAAGTCTAAATTTAGTACTTTTCGTTCTATTCTCTGTTGTTGCCTGGAATTGAGAGATGGGGGTCCATTTGTAAATGTGTACTAATTTACAAATCGACCCTCCATATCTCAATTACAGGCAACAGCAGACCCCAAAATATCAAATTTGAGGATTCCAGCCCCGTACCCAATGTCAAATTTAGTACAAATATAGTACACATTTCCAATCCTTCGAAAAATCAAAAACACAGATGCCATGGATAATCAAAACATTAAACATTAAGAACTTTATCTCTATCCCTTCCCCCAATACCAAATATAGTACCATTTTGTATTTTTCGTACGTTTATAGTACACATTTCCGAAATTGATTCTCATACCAAATTTCAAGTTTTAAAGTTCGAATTTCCAAAAACCCATTGAAACATCTATCCTGCAATCCATCATTGACTCTCATTCCAAATTTAAAAATCCTAGCTCATTCGGTATGTCCAATACAATATATATGATTTTTAGAATATCGTATCCTGTCAGTACTGATAAAATGTATGATTGTCTTAATTACAGCCAAAAAATATCGGAATGTCTGTCAAGTACCTTGGCATTTTCAAGGTGAAGTAAAAGTGATCTTCCGATGTTTTTTTGGTTATAATTAGGACATTAGGGGCCAATCGTAAACTTTATAGCTTTTTCTGATAAGAGGATTACTATTACGCCACATTTTATCTAGATTTTATTATAATAAACATTGACTTTGCAGAGTTTGGAAGTAAAGATGACATGTAATGTAGATCCTTACAAAAGGAGCTCGTGAAGTAGTTAAATTAGCCAGGAATTATGAAATCGATTTTGACAGGAAGAAAAATATATTTTATTTAATTATAAATTCTGATATGGGGAAAAATCAAAATATTCAAAACAAAGGGTCTATTTTCAAAAAAAAAAAAAAAAAAAACAAGTAAGCAAAGGCTATAGTCATGCGGGGCCGACCATGTGATTCCCTACAATACTACAATATGTTAGAAGCACTCTTATGTCCAAATCCATTTTGGAAGATTTTGCTTTTGAAATTATCTCACGGAGCACTGCCCAGATATTGACCTTAGCATTATGACCAGGGTCATTTGCCCAAAAATTACGCACTCCGTTGTGCTGTTAATTGTTGTGGTCATCCAAAATGCTAGACTTCTTCCCTGTCCTTAACTATCTTCTCATGCAAACTTCGAGTCGACTGGTTTCAATTGTGTGATAAGGAAATATTTTCTGTTTTTAGTTCATTGGAACCCCTAAATATTTTGCGATCATCTCCAAAAGCAAGAGGCCTCTCTGTATCTCCAAATTTAGACTCATCTATATGATTTGCTGTCTACGATATTTGGCTATATTTGTCAACTAAATGAGCATAAAAAAAAACAGAAGTTCGCCTTTCGTGTATTCCGGATATCGCCTGTAAGTAATGTTGGTATTTTTTTCACACACACAAGTAGTGGTCCATCTACCCGCTGTCCTAAACTCTAACTTTGTACGATATTTCGTGTCCTTTGGTTTCTATTTGTGACCTTTTTTAACGGCTGCAAAATAACATTTTTAATTGGTCCATATCAAACCCTAAATATATTGCGGGCATCTTTGAAAAAAATGGCTTAGCCCTTCTGAGCCCAACCCTACCCTTTGAAAATGTTCGTGAGGATCGGACGAAAATTGCAATCTGTATATAATAACCTCAACCTGTGTTGTAAGGTGAAAAAATATTACAAAATATACACTTCAATATTATAAGTCAAATTGAAACCAGTAAGGAAAGCTCAAAAGTCGGGCGGGGCCGACTATATGATACCCTACACCACTATGCATATTTAGTAGAGCTCTCGTAAAAAGGTTTATACAGGGCATTTCAGAGCTCTATTAGATATTTGGTACAAAATCAAAATCTATCTAATTCTATCGTGCATTTTACGAACTATAGCTATCTCTGAACCGGGTTTCTCCAAATTTTACGTATTAGCTTCCAGACTGAATTCGGTCTTATTTACGAAAATGCAGGTGATTTGGGCTGATATTGACCATTTAGTGCACATTTAACCCGAAATCGGATGAAGACATATATGGGAGCTATATCCACATCTGAACCGATTTCGATAAAGTTTAAAACAGCTATTCCTGTGCTCCATCTAATATCTGGTACCAAATATCACGGTTGTGGAGTGAATATTACGAATGTATGGGACTAAAACACTAAATCGGATGAAACATATATATGGTTGCTATATCTATATCTGAACCGATTTTCACTAAATTTGATATACTTGCTTCTAGGCTGAATTTGGTCCGATGTACTAAAATTCAGTCCATTTGGACTTATATCGGCCATTTGGTGCACAATTAACCCGAAATCGGATGAAGACATATATGGGAGCTATATCCACATCTGAACCGATTTCGATAAAGTTTAAAACAGCTATTCCTGTGCTCCATCTAATAGCTGGTACCAAATATCACGGTTGTGGAGTGAATATTACGAATGTATGGGACTAAAACACTAAATCGGATGAAACATATATATGGTTGCTATATCTATATCTGAACCGATTTTCACTAAATTTGATATACTTGCTTCTAGGCTGAATTTGGTCCGATGTACTAAAATTCAGTCCATTTGGACTTATATCGGCCATTTGGTGCACAATTAACCCGAAATCGGATGAAGATATATATGGGAGCTATATCCAAATCTGAACCGATTTCGATAAAATTTAAAACACCTATTTCTGTGCTCCATCTAATACCTGGTACCAAATATCACGGTTGTGGAGTGCATAGTAGGAATGTGAGGGACTTAAACACCAAATCGGATGAAAGATATATATGGGAGCTATAGCTATATCTGAACCGATTTTCTCCAAATTTGATATACTTGTTTCTAGGCCGAACTCGGTTGGGTGTGCCAAAATTCAGGTAATTTGGGCTAATATTGGCCATTTGGTGGTCAATTAACCCGAAATCGGATGAAGATATATATGGGAGCTATAGCTGTTTCTGAACCGATTTTCTCCAAATTTGTTGTATTTGCTTTAAGGCTAATCTCGGTCACATGTGCCAAAATTCGGGCCATTTGGGCTGATATTGGCCATTTGGTGGTCAATTAACCCGAAATCGGATGAAGATATATATGGGAGCTATATCCAAATCTGAACCGATTCGATAAAATTTAAAACACCTATTTCTGTGCTCCATCTAATACCTGGTACCAAATATCACGGTTGTGGAGTGCATAGTAGGAATGTGAGGGACTTAAAGATCAAATCGGATGAAAGATATATATGCTAGCTATAGCTATATCTGAACCGATTTTCTCCAAATTTAATATACTTGCTTCTAGGCCGAACTCGGTTGGGTGTGCCAAAATTCAGGTAATTTGGACTGATAGTGGACATTTGGTGCACATTTAACCCGAAATCGGATGAAGATATATATGGGAGCTATATCTAAATTTGATCCGATTCTCACCAATTTCAATAGGGTTCGTCCTTGGGCCAAAAAATATTGTTTGGAAAATTTTATCTCAATCGGATAATAAATGCGACCTGCATTTTGTTCACAAGAATACATGGACAGACGGACGGACGGACGGACGGACGGACGGACGGACGGACGGACGGACGGACGGACGGACGGACGGACAGACGGACGGACATGCATAAATCGACTCAGAAAGTGATTCTATGAAGGTTCTCAAAAGTAACTATGGGTCTATCTCGTATCCTTCTCCATGTTACAAACAAATGCACAAAGACATAATACCCTTACCACTATGTGGTGTAGGGTATAAAAATCGCATGTGATAAAAAATATGAAAAAATAAAAATATGTCACAAAATACTACAAAATCTATATTAACATCATTATTGGCAATTTTTCTGCGTTTTTTAGATTTTATTCTTTTATGCCAGAAGGGCATTCTGAATTGACAAAATTTGTCAAAATCGGTCCAGCCATTCTTGAGATATAAGCATTCTAACTAACATCCCCTTCCTTTGTATATACACATTGTATATATTTCACTATATATAACCGATATATTTACTATCGGCATCTACGTACCGGTCAGAATTGACCTGATCGGCTATTTGTGATTTCGCCGGGATTACAAATATTCGTGGTTTAATGGAAAATTTGACTTTTATTTAACAGAAATGTTGTGGTACTTTTCACCCACTAAATATTACCCGATGACCATAAAAATTGGAAGGCTTCTGCCCAGCCCTAAGCTCTAAACTTATTCTTAATTTCGTGAAGATTAGCCTATAATTGCGACCTGTAGAGCAACTGCAAAATCAGAAAATTCTTCAGTTTTTGGTCCATTTTAACCCCTAAATATTATTCGATCATTTCCAAAAGCCACAGGCTTCTATTCTGGCTGTAGCCATACCTCAATTCTTAATTTCGTGAAGATCGGGCCATAATTGCGACCTGTAGAGTGATTACAAATTAACATGGATAGACGGACATCATAGCTAGATCATCTCAGCTCGGCGAGATTGGAAGATCCATATATAATTTCCTATGTGGGAAACCAATATTTCGAGCTGTTACATAATTGTTGGCCCAATCAAACTTATAATACCCCCAACACATAGTGTTGTAGGGTATAAAAAGTGAGCTTATAACTTTATTAGTATCATCATCAAAAAGATTTAGAATCTAGTGTTGTTTATTATCCTCTTTTTGTCCTCTTTTAACAAAGAATACTATTTTTAGGTATTTCTGTGTCCTCGAAGCATTTTTGCATTGGATTCTTTGACTTCTTTTGACTATTGACTTGAAACAATAATTTCGTTGAAAATTGTCAAGCAAAAGTCATATTTCTATTAAAAATACAGCCTTCTTCCTTTCCTCCCCTCCTCAATGCACAATTCCAATGTGAATTGGATGGAATATCGCTAATTTAATAATCATCCTTTGGAATTTGCCACAAAGTCAATTTAATACAAACAATGGCAAATTTCCAAACTAATTCCAATCCTCAGAGACGAACAATACAACGAGTCATTAGAAATTGATTTGTTGTTTGAGAACTACTACTCTTTGCTCTCCCATACAAATTGAATAGGATAAAGGATTAAAAATATCAATTAACACCAACCAATCGCTGGAGTGCAGACAAAACAAATGGCACACCAGGATTCAATAACCATTTATAATAAAACTCGACAGAAATATTTTTTGCAAAAAAAGGCCAACAATTTCTAAGCTGGCAACAAAAATAAATAATAATGCCAGTTAAGCCGATTGCCGATTGGCCCCCTCGTTTCGCTCAGCTCAGTTCAGCTATTGACACCAGTGGCGAAAACTCTTTGAAAAGTGGAAATCACAAATCATTCAAAACAATTACCGAGAATGCCTCGAGTTAGGCGTTAAAATTTAGTGTTAGAATATTGGCATACCAGTTTAGGATTTGATTTGATTGGATTTGATTATAATTGTTGTTGTCATGTCGTTGTTGTTGTTGTTGCTACAAATTGTTGACGGTTTTAATAACAAGCAAATCCCAACACACATTCAGCCTTCCTCTATCCTCGAAATGCAAGCATAAACAATTTACATAATTGGTTTATTAGCAATGCATTCGTCCTCCCACACACACACACATACACACTGACGACCAATTGGTCCGGATATGTTTTGCAAAGGGGAAACGGAAATGCTTTCAACTGTTATCGCCAACTCTCCAACTACGCTGGACTTTGTGAACATATTTGTGAACAAATCACTGAACAGGAAGTGTCTAAACTAGTCGAGTGAGTTACTCAAAAACCCTCAGCATTCCGCCTAAGCAAAGGGACAAAAATCTAATTTAAAATTTACAATTGTTAGAAAATAGAAAATAAAATTCGAATTCAGAGAATTTCACTAAAAGCAAAAAAAAAAATGCTGCTGTTGTTGCGCCAAAAACAAAAAAAAAACTCGTATATATTCGTAAACAGAGTAAATCTTTTAAAAGTATTACAAAAATCCCAAAACAACATTCAATCATCAAATGTGAATATATTTTGTGTGTCAAAAATATAGAAAGAGGGTTATCAAAAGGCAATTATTGGGGATTTTTGTAGGGTATTATTCTATGTACTCTTATTTAGAACAGTTTTCTAAATCGAAGAATTCATTTGAAATTCTGGGTATTAGCCTAGATGACTAAACAAGGCGGTTACTTTTCTCAAATAATATTTCAATGAAGATTTCTCAAAATTCAAATCGAAGCAATGTATCGCAATGGTCCACACATTGCACATCATGAGACAATTGGCCAACTAAGGATTTCTACGAATATGGATTATATCGGTCTACGCTGTCTCATATCTCCTTCAATATTGATCTTCTAACACTTACAACTACATAGACGTTATGTATTTTATCGAAATATATGTTTCAGATATCACATCGTCTCTGACGAAATAATTTAAGGTCGTCTTTTCTCGATCCGGCCACATAACAGAGTTGATTCGTTTGTTTGGATGACATGTACTGTTACTTTCATATCAAAAACCTTCGGCTGTAGTTTTTCTTGGTCCTTACAGATTGTCCCATTAGGGACACTTTTAAGTACTTAAGTTTTTACTGAATTTTTATGTAACGCATTCGTTTCATCCAAAGTATATTACAAGAATAGATATATATTTTTTATACCCTCATTGAATATTTGTATAGCATATGATATGAAAATAATGTGTAAGGCTGGGTTGTGTACGCTATTACTCTCAAAGGCAATATCCGATTTGGACAAAACATCGCAATGTTTCTGTCAAATTAAATCGAATTCTAACATGGAAAATATGGGCCACAAAGGATGAAATTTTCAAAAAAAAATATCTTGATTGGCAAAATCCCGAAAATTATTTTTTAGCTCTGTGTAAAGATCGAATATACATATTACCTTGAAATCTAATTGACCCTCTTTACGAATGAAAGAGCTGGAACACATATTTTCCCAAAACATACGATTTCTAAAAAAACATTGATGTTTGACGGAAAGAACAGAAATTTAAGATTCCAATTTTTTGTTCGACATTCAAAATTTTTGGTACCGCAAATAAAAACAAAAAATAAAATTGGAAATGTCGATTCCTATACATGTTTTCCTGTATGCCCGATATTTGGCCAACGAAATCAGCATCGTTGTAAGGTCAGAGGTGCGCCTTCCATATATTTGTGTTTTCGTTAATTTTGGAATTTTTTCACACAAAATTGTGGTCCATTTCACCAGCCCATGGCCATCCAAAATGCTGTGCTTCAGTTCTAATCTCATAAATCTAAATTGTCATTTTTCGAGAATAGCAAGCAGCAAAAATCCAGAGCAGTCGAGTAGCAGCAAAATCCAGAATATTTTAAGGATTTTGGTCGATTTCAAAACCCTAAATATATTCCAATCATCTTGCAGAAAAAAATAAATAAACAAGCTTCTAATCTGATTATAACCTAACTCCGATGCAAAATCTCATGAAGATCGGCGATAAGTGCGACCTGAATAATATACCCACAATACATAGTGTCGCAAGTTAAAAAAAAAATACAAAATGTACAAATCAATATTGTTAGTCAAATTGAAAAATTTAAAAAAAAAAAAAACAGATAAGTTCGGCCGGCCGCAATGAAAATTTTCAAAAAACAAAAAATCCGTCCAAAAATCCCACTTAAATTGAAGCCGTTATATGGGGGCTATAGGAAGACGTGGACCTGCATAATTTTTTGTCATAGGCTGTAGTACCGATTCCGAACTTCAAATACGAAAGTTTCAAACTATTCCGTTGAATAATGTCTCTAATATCAATAATTTTAAAACAATTCCGGTAAATAACTACACAATTCCATTTAAAAATTTGGCTTCAATCATCAAAATACCGAATATCGGGATGTATCGTTATAAGGGAGATTTACGATATCGTGGAACTATACAAGTTGAAATGAAAAAACGGCAACCAACTTCAGACTGCTGTCATTTCTAAGCCACTCGTCCTGTTTAAATTATTCCAGTGACAGTCATTATATTGTTTACAAGCGTAAGGGCAGGCAAGGCAAGTCTAGCTGGAAAATGGACACAACTTTCGAGTGAAATTACGACGGATTGCGTAACTATTAGGCAAATTTCCCCGGTCAAAAACCTATGGGTAACATTTGGGAAGGTTTCTACGACATTACTTCAAAAATAAAATCTTTCCAAATGGATTTGGACATAAGGGGCTTCGAAAATATTGTAGTATTGTATGGTATAACATGGTCGGCTTCGCAGGTCTAAAGCGTTAGCTTTTTTGTTTTGGAATGTTTTTAAAAGACAAATTAAAAAAACTATAATGGATTATTAAAGAATATGACTGGCAAATTGCCGATAATAGAGACAAAAGTGTTATTGTTACAAATTTAAATGAAATCAAAACTAACGTAGATATTAAACTGAAGAATTGTCTCTGATTTTGATATTTCTTAACATATATTTTTTTTAAAAAATCCTCTATAGAAATTAATCATAACAAATTCTGGATATAGGGCTTTTTTTCAAAGCCCTTTGGATATAAAAATAATTATCTTTTAAGATAATTTTTTTCAAAGTAGCATAGCAGCTAAGTTCGGCCGGGCCGAATTTTTAATACCCTCCACCATTTGGAAGAAACTTGAAAATTAAAAAAAAAAAACAGTAAAGAATGTCAATCATACACGCTATGATTATAATTTGTATCTTTTAAATTCGGACTTGTATTGCCCATTTGGTGCAAAATTAATTTGATATATTTCTCTGCATTTGATATATTTCTCCAAATATTGTCATTACGGAGTGCATATTACTGTTGCGGAGGACAAAAATGACAAATCGGATGAACAATATATATGGGAGATATAGCTATATCTGAACCGATTTCGATACAATTTGGCATACTTATTTTCAGACCTAATTTGGTTGTATGTGCTAAATTCCATATTATTCAGGCTGATATTACACCTTTGGTGCACAATAAAAGGCAAACCGGACGAAAATATATATGGGAGCTACAACTAAATTTTTACCGATTATCTCCAATTTCAAAAGGGTTCGTCCTTGATTTGTGCAAAATTTCATCGCAATCGGATAATAAATGCGACCTGCATTTTGTTCACAAGAATACATGGACAGACTGACTGACATGCATAAATCAACTCAAAAATAATTCCGGTAAATAATGACGTTAAAATCACAATTTTCTGTCTTTGACTGTAGTATCCATTTCAAATACCAAATTTGAAAGAATGCCGGTGAATAATATCGCTAAAACCATCAAAATACCGAATATCGGGAGATACCGTTATATGGGGGCTATACCAAAACGTGGACCTATATGATCCATTTTCAATACCAAGAGACCTGCAGACACTGTATACATTTCAGTAACATTTTATAAATTTACTTCAATTCGTTCGGAAGCTAGAGTGATTTCCACAGACAGACAGACAGACGGATAGACGGACGGACATTGCTAAACCGACATAGAATTTTATGCTGATCAAGAATATATATACTTTGTGGGGTCTAAAATGGATATTTCGAGGTTTTAAAAACGGAATGACAAACTTAATATACCCTCCATACTATGTTGAAGGATATAAAACACTTAGAGATTTTCATTTTTTTAAACAACTTCTTTAATATAATCTTTTACAAATTTACAAATTTTGTATTCTCCGAGTAGAATAACCCTTTATTAAACACCACAACATGATGCATGATGCAACCCATGCATAGCGCATGTAGTTATTTGGGTTGACATACAAATGCAATACATATTTTTGTATTGGCGACAACGTATGCAATTTATTTCCGGTTTCCGTTTATGCAAATACTTGTTAGTTCTAACATCACCACCACCACCAATACAAATGAAAACTAAAAAACTATATTCCATATTATTTTTTATTGCAATTGCAATATGTTTGTTGTTGTTGTTATCACCCCCCTTGTGTTGTCGAAACAGTAAAACAAATATTAAATATTCTAATAAAAACTAAAAAACAAAATAAAAAACAATCCGGGGTTATTTTAAGCCCTTTCGGTATTTTCGCATACATTTGCACAGCTATGTGAATTTATGGATACCGAAATGGAGGTAGGATTAACATCAATGCCATGCCACCATTAGTGTCGTAGTGTATCCACCACCTTCCATGCATTCATCATCCGCATATTTGTAAATTCCCTTTGGGTTAGAGAAATAGATTTCGGAGCCCAGCTAAAATAAAATAGAAACAATTCGTGGAAGTGAATGTAGAAATATTTTTCATATGTGTTGCTGTTATTAATTAAACAACACTATTTTTCGTGTACATGTGTCATTTGTGAAAAAAAAAAGATGATGGAGGGATAGAAAATTCCATAGATACTTGGGAGGCAAAAGTGTGTGTCTTCAAATGTATTTTTTTATAATTAATACCTCCTTTATAAATAAAGACATAAGAGCCCATAGGACCTGGGCAGAAAACCTTTAAAAGGTCCTGTGTATATAGAGAACCTCTTCAAAGTCTTCTACAGATAAAAGACCTCTATTATTTTCTATATCGATAGATGGCTTATTACAGGTTTTCTAAACACATGCCGTCAAAAAGCCCTTACATGTAGGAATGCAATTTTTAAAATATTCTTATATAGAGAGAATACCTCAAATCCCTCTTCTTTAAGTAGAAGACCTCCAATGGATCTTCTATTGATGGAGCGTCAGAGGTTTTATTTTGAGTAACTCCTCAAAAAGGTCTCCTTAGGATCTCTTACAGATATTCTACAAATAAAACTAGATGGAAAGCCTCCCAAACGTAGAAGACCACCAGGCCTTCTATTGATTGAATACTTCTTTAAGGTTTCCTTAGGATAGAAGGCATCTTAACTCCTCAAAAGGTCTCCTTAGGATCTCTTACAGATATTCTACAAATAAAACTAGATGGAAAGCCTCCCAAACGTAGAAGACCACCAGGCCTTCTATTGATTGAATACTTCTTTAAGGTTTCCTTAGGATAGAAGGCATCTTAACTCCTCAAAAGGTCTCCTTAGGATCTCTTACAGATATTCTACAAATAAAACTAGATGGAAAGCCTCCCAAACGTAGAAGACCACCAGGCCTTCTATTGATTGAATACTTCTTTAAGGTTTCCTTAGGATAGAAGGCATCTTAACTCCTCAAAAGGTCTCCTTAGGATCTCTTACAGATATTCTACAAATAAAACTAGATGGAAAGCCTCCCAAACGTAGAAGACCACCAGGCCTTCTATTGATTGAATACTTCTTTAAGGTTTCCTTAGGATAGAAGGCATCTTAAACAAATTTAATAAATCAAAGACCGATGGAAAGAACTCCTAAAGACCTTCCATATATGGATTATCTATGAAAAGTTTTCTTTTTCTTAAAAAAAGACCTTAAAAATGTTTCAAGAGAAAAAAGACTTCTAAAGTGTTTCCTATACCTCAAAGTTGTTTATAGACAGATAATTTTTTAAAGGTTTTCTAAAGATTACACTCTGGGTCTTATAGTCGTTGAAAAAATTATTCTTTAAAACTCCACGTTTTTGACTCTGAAAGTCCTTGAAAGGATATTCTTCACAAAATATTCCCCGTTTCTTGCTCAGTTGGTCCTTGAAAAAATTATTCTTTAAAACTCCACGTTTCTGATTCTGAAAGTCCTTGAAAAAATTATTATTTAAAACTCCACGTTTTTGATTCTGAAATTCCTTAAAAAAATTATTCTTTAAAACTCCACGTTTTTTATTCTGAAAGTCCTTGAAAAAAATATTCTTTAAAACTCCGTTTTTTATTCTGAAAGTCCTTAAAAAAATTATTCTTTAAAACTCCAAGTTTTCTATTCTGAAAGTCCTTGAAAAAATTATTCTTTAAAACTCCACGTTTTTTGATTCTGAAAGTCCTTAATAAAATTAAAAAATATTCTTTAAAAAATCCACGTTTCTGGCTCTGTTGGTGTTTTAAAAAATATTCTTTAAAAAATCCACGTTTCTGGCTCTGTTGGTGTTTTAAAAAATATTCTTTAAAAAATCCACGTTTCTGGCTCTGTTGGTGTTTTAAAAAATATTCTTTAAAAAATCCACGTTTCTGGCTCTGTTGGTGTTTTAAAAAATATTCTTTAAAAAATCCACGTTTCTGGCTCTGTTGGTGTTTGAAAAAATATTCTTTAAAAAATCCACGTTTCTGGCTCTGTTGGTGTTTTAAAAAATATTCTTTAAAAAATCCATGTTTCTGGCTCTGTTGGTGTTTTAAAAAATATTCTTTAAAAAATCCACGTTTCTGGCTCTATTGGTGTTTAAAAAAATATTCTTTAAAAAATCCATGTTTCTGGCTCTGTTGGTGTTTTAAAAAATCCACGTTTCTGGCTCGGTTGGTGTTTGAAAAAATATTCTTTAAAAAATCCACGTTTCTGGCTCTGTTGGTCCTTGAAAATATTCTTTAAACAATCCACGTTTCTGGCTGTTGGTCCTTGAAAAATATTCTTTAAAAAATCCACGTTTCTGGCTCTGTTGGTGTTTGAAAAAATATTCTTTAAAAAAATCCGCGTTTCTGGCTCTGTTGGTGTTTGAAAGCGGGTGTTCTATATTTTGAAATAAAATTATCTATTTGTCTCTAAATCACTGACATCTACAGTAACTCATTCTTTGTAACTCATTTTCACAATTCTGTCAAAAACACAAGTCATTCCTGCTACCAATTGGTTTGCATGTTGCAACACTTTGCCAAAGGAAACAAAAAAACCAAACTTCAAATTGAACAATAAAAAAAGAACAAGGGAAACAAAAAAAAACACAAAACTAAACAATAATTATGCAATATGTTGCATGATTTATAACTTTTTATTACAAAAAAAAAAAAAAAAAATAAAAAACAACAACAAGCGTGATGATGACAACAATCATATTACAAATGATACTCCAGTTCACACCCTTTTGCTACACCAAAAAAAAAAAGAAGAACACCGAAATGCTTTGAAATGATGTAAACAATTTATAATAAAATAATTTCTAGTTCACCACTGTTCTGCAAAGTGATTACCATGGAAAGGGAAAGGGGTGCCGGAGGTAACTGCTGCAATGCTAAAAAAAAGTAGACGAATGCTATCATCATGTGCCCTTGAATGCTTTCAGCGCATCAGAGCCACCATAAGGTGCCAAGTCATTGAAAACGGCTGTTGCCCATGGTTACTCACCCCTTTTTTTTGAGTGATGTGAGTCTGCAATTGTTTTACAAAATTATTAACTTAATAAATTTTCTGGCACAAAGCAAAAGGGGTTAAATGGAACACCAGGTCATTGATGGGTTATTAGAAAGAATATCACTGACACTGAGGGGGAAGGTTTTGAAAAAATGGAATATAATTGGAAAAAAATGTGATATGGCTACACTTTTAAGATTAAATCAAAACTAACCCAGACTAAAAAAGGATTCTGATTTTGACAGTTATTAAAATATATTTTCAAAAAATCCTCTATAGCAAATAATCTTAAAAAGTCAAACGTTTCTGGTTCTGAGTGTCTTTCAGAAAAAATCATTTAAATTCAAATTTCTAGTTCTGATATTGATTGAGAAAATATTATATAATATTATATATTAAAAAAAAATATTATTTGAGAAAATATTAAAAACGAACTGCTTCTGAAAATTTTAATTGATAATCCACATTTCTGGCTCTGAAAGTCCCAGAGAAAATATTTATAAAAACCACAATTCTGGTTCAGAAACATCCAGGCTGTTTTAGTCATCACAGAAATATTCCAAATTTCGGTGTCAGAATGACTTTGCGGAAATATTTGTAAAATGTGTAGAAATGAGTCATTGAGATGTGTTTTTTTCACAAAATCCACGACTCTGGTTCGGAAAATCTTTAAGAAAATATTTATAAAAAAATCACGTTCCCGGCCTTGAAAGTCAAAAATTCAATATTCTGGCTGAGAAAAATCCTTAAAAAATTCTAGAGAAAATATCTATAAAAAAATCAAAATATTTATAAAAAATTAAATTTCAGATTAAAAATTGCAAGATAATCTATTTTTCAAAAAATCCCTGCTTCTGTCTCTAATTGTTCTTCTGGAAATATGTAACCTTTAGTCTTGGGTTAGAAAGCCCTTCAGGAAATAGTCCAATATAAATTCTGTCCTGGTTCTAAAAATTCTTGAGAAAATATTTATAAAAAATCCAATCCTTAAAAATCCTTGAGATAATATTTAAAAAAATCCAAATTTCTGGCTCCAAAAGTTCTTAAGGAAATATTTATTGAAAATGCCCGTCCTGGCTTTGAAAGTCCTTGAGAAAATATTTATAAAAAAAACTTCACGATTGTGACTCCAGCCAAAAATATTTATAAAAAAAATGTCTGGCTCCGACGGTCCTTGAGAAAATGCTTATAAACAAAATCCAAGTTTCTGGCTCTGAACGTCCTTGAGATAAAAATGTAAAAAAATCAATTTTCTACCTTTAAAATCCTTCAGAAAATATTTATAAAAAATCCACGTTTCCGGCTACCTTTAAAGTTCTTCAGAAAATATTTATAAAAAATCCACGTTTTCCGGCTCCGGAAATCCTTCAGAAAATATTTATTAAAAATCCACGTTTCCGAAAGTCCTTGAGGAGATATTTATAAAAAAATCCAAGTTACCGGCTTCGAAAATCCTTCAGAAAATATTTATAAAAAAATCCACGTTTCCGAAAGTCCTTAAGAAAATATATACAAAAAAAACACGTTATTCACTCCGAAAGTACTTGAGAAAATATTTACAAAAAATCGACGTTTTTCGCTCTGAAAATCCTTGAGAAAATATTTATAAAAAATCCACGTTCCAGAAAGTATTTATAAAAAAAATCCAAGTTTCCGGCTCCGAAAATCCTTCAGAAAATATTTATAAAAAATAACAACTAGTTTTTCACTCCGAAAGTCCTTGAGAAAATATTTATAAAAAAAACACGTTGCTGGCACACATAATTTTTGCACCGTTAATCCTTCACAAAATATTCTTAATACATCAACATTTCGGGGTCTAATTCTTATAAATCCACGTTTCTGACTAAAAAACTTTTTCAAAAACCATTCTAAAAAATCCACGTTTCGGGCATTGATACTCCCTCAAAAATATTCTTAACAAATACTGTAAAAGTCCTAAAAAATTGATTCTTCAAAAATCCACGTTTCTGGCTCTTAAAGTCTTTGAAAAATATTTATAATGCGCCCATGTTTCTAGATCTGTTAATCTTTCAAAAATGCAATTTCTGGCTCTAAAAAATTTTGTCTCTTGGCCTGATAGTCATTCAGAAATTATTTTTAAAAAGTCCTCGTTTTTGGGTCAGAAGTATTTGAGAAATTATTTGTAAAAATCCGCGTTTCTGACTCTAGAAGGCCTTGCACGTTTCTAATTCAGATAGGCCTTGGGAAAATATTAAAAAAAATCAAGGTTTCTAGTTCCGACTGCCCATGAAAAAGTATTTGAAAAAAAATCCACTTTTCTGTTTCGGAAATAAATAAAATTGTCGATGGGAAAGATTTTGCTAAAATTTAAAAAAAAAAACCACGTTTCTGGTTCGGAAGGAAATAAAATTGTCGATGGGAAAGATTTTGATAAAACATTAAAAAATCCTCATTTCTGTTTCGAAAATAAATAAAATTGTTGATGGGAAAGATTTTGATAAAATATTTAAAAAATCCACGTTTCTGGTTCGGAAGGAAATAAAATTGTCGAAGGGAAAGATTTTGATAAAATATTTAAAAAAAATTCACGTTTCTGGCTGTAAGGGACCTTGAGAAGATATTTTTAAATAATCCACGTTTTCGGCTCTGAAAGTCCTTGAGAAAATATTAAAAAAACTTACAATTTTGAATGGGAAAGATTTAAAAAAAAAAAAATGTGAAAAAAATTCTGGCTCTGATAGTCCTTAAAAAATAATCTTTAAAACTCCAAGTTTCTGGCTCTGATAGTCCTTTGAAAAAATATTCTTTAAAAATTCACCTCAGACCTTGAAACCTTTAAAAAATATACACCTTTAACGATTTTTAAAAAAAAAAAAATCAAGTCTCTGCTTTTGATCTTCCTTTAAAAATTATTCGTGAAAAAAGATCAAGTTTCAGGCCCTGTTAATCCTTCAATGAAATAATCTTCAACGAGCCATGTTTCTGTCTCTGAAGGTCCACTTCAACTTCAATTCCTGTTTTTCTCAAAAAGTCTTAAAGCAGAGCGCCATTGCTATTTAGCCTGCAAAATCAAGGACACCTCCTTTGGAACAAAGTCTTTCCTGTATCCTTCACTTTTGAAATCAATAAATCAAAATTTCCATGAAAATTTCAGGTTATTTTGTCGCATGTGAAAATTGACGAAGCCAATCCATTCGACTTAAGTCACCAATAAAGGCAAGGCTTTAATAAGTGAAAAATAACAAAAACAACAAAATTGTTTCCAAAAATCGGTTTAAATAAATAATAATGGATGGTCCTGGCGAAGTGTGTGTGTGCGTTCATGTAATAATTATTGTTTACGCTCAATGTCAACATGATGAGCGTAGTTGACAAGCATTTGCAACATGCCACATGCAAATTGCCCACAGCGCAGCAGAAGGACATGCGCAACCTTACACAACAACGATGACATTAACAAATCCCTCCTTCGTCTACTCCTCCTCCTTCATCTCCTTCTTCGGCTGCTGCTTGCCGTAATCCCTAAATTGTCCCTTATGTTGGCCGAAAACAACAATGGGTGATGGCCACCTACCAGGAAGTTGGCTTACTTCGTGTCTCTCTATTACGTCTGATCCGGTTAAGTAAGACGCGACAGTGCTAGGATTAAATTTTAACCGGCCTAATCCTTGTAAATGCTCTGATTTAAATTGCATCATAAAGTGTAAGCGCGCACACACAATGAGCGCGGACACAAACTGGGCTAATAAAACCTTCTAACCTGAGCTGAGAAGGTTGTATAACCGACCCAGCAATGAGAGGATGAACGAATGTCTGGCACAATTTCCCCGATAATTTTATGACTCTGTTGCCGTAGGACACTAAGAGAGAGAGAGAGTGACATTCAACGTTTGGAAGAAAGGATGTGTGGGACAAATGGTTGGCGGACTGGCCAGTTAGTTGGTTGCCTTAACTAGGCTAGTTTATTGCTCTCATTTAAATGACCGCCAATAAAAATCCCGTTGCTCGACATTCTCTTGTGTGAGCACACACAGGCACACACATTGTCCTCACATCCTTTTTGCTCTAGTTTTTGTTGGTGTTCCCCTTGTTGGCAACGGCCTTGGACAATTGTCTTTCCGCTAAAAGGTTATTGTCAATAAGTTGTAACCGTGCCAGAGTTTAGCGTAATGTTATAAAATTTTCCGAATTTCCATGAGACATGAAAGGCCAAGAGAGAGCAAAAAAAAAGGATTTTGAAAATTTCATGTTTATTTGTCTTGTGTTTACACAAAATGTGGTTCGCAGAAAGGTTTTGCGACTGTCATAATGTCACAATGTTACATTGTCCTGGCCGAAACAAAAACAACTACCCAAATGATTTTTAATCAGTTCAACATAGCGAACCCATGGAAATGCAATAAATTTGGGTATTTCTTGGTAAATTATCATAACGGAGCATCGAAAATTTTGAACTAATTTTTTTCTTTGTTTGCCATTGTTGTTATTGTGTTGTCATAACCTCGAAATTCTGTAGAAGTTCCAAATTTGACAATTGATTGAATGGAAATGAACCGGGGGTACAGGTAGACTGTGTCACCAACAACCAACGGATGCATGTCCTTGGTGACACGTTATCATTTTTAATAAATGTGCGAATTCTTCGAAATCATTTTTGTTTTGAACTAATTATTTTCTGGCATTCCTTCTCTAGGTTGATAAGAGAAGATGGAATTGATTTTTTTCAGAATTTGGGTTTTTTCCGGTAACGGTTTAACCCCTTCTATGCAAGTGAGGCATTTTTGGAAATGCAAAGAAAAGAGATTTGAATTTCTCTTTTAAGGTGGGAAATTATTCCAGAAATTTATTAAAACGGGAAAGTACATTTTAAGGATATTTAAAAAAATTTCAGGAATATTAAGATGACATCAAAAAACTGCAACCAACTATAGACTGCTGTCATTTCTAAGCCACTCATCCGACAGCTGTTAAAATTATTCCAGTGACAGCTCATTATATTGTTTACAGGCGTACAAAAGCATTTTGATGAGATTTTTCCAGAAAAAAAAGTTATCCGTTTTGAAATTTAAGCGTGATGGTGAGATTTATTTATATTTGGCTGGAAAATCACAAGTGGCTATAGTTAGAGCACTCCAACATTTAAATGTGAATAAATCTTTTGTGGTACGGCTCTTTACCGCGATACTGGCATCGTATCCCGACGTCAAGGAATTGGACGGAAGAGAACAGCAACATCAGCAAAAATGTTTCGGAAAGTATAGAAGCGGCTTGATCGAAATCAGCGTCGCAGTGGCCGAAAATTGGCTCGTGTACTGAACATATCGCAATATTCCATTTGACAAATATTGAAAAATGAGCTCGGGGTTAAAGCATTGAAATTTCAAAAAGTGCAAGAACTTACACCGCAACAGGAAGAAAATAGGCTGAAAAAGGCAAAGGAGTTGTTTCGCTTGGCCGAAAGTGGTGAACTGCCAAATTTGGTTTTCTCCGCTCCGATGAAAAAAACATTGGTTTGTGTTTACTTACTAAAGAGGTCAGCTGAAAATGTGTACGTTCGGTTGGCCACCAGAACTCAAGCGCCGACCATGAAGATGGTGTGGGCCACCATAACAGCCGATGATCGCTCTCCGCTCGTATTAATCGACCGTGGCATCAGAATAAATGCCGGATATTATCGCGAAAATATTCTGGAGGGTGTATTAAAGCCTTGGGCACGCAAACATTTTGGCCGCAGACCTTGGAAATTCCAACAGGACTCCGCACTATTGCACTCAGCAGGCGCCACACAATAATGGTTACAAAATGAGGTTCCTCGCTTCATTTCCAGCGCACAATGGCCACCAAAATCTTCGGATACCAATCCGTTGGACTATTGTGTCCGGAGTATTTTGGAAAGCAAGGTTGGCACTAAGAAATACCAAAATATCGATCACCTCAAGCAAGCGCTTCGCCGGGAATGGGCAAAAATACCGCAGAGCAACATTCGGGCAGCGTGTGACTGTTCCATTGAAGGCCATAATTCGTGCCAAAGGTGACCAATTCGAACAAATCTAAACTTATTCAAAAATTTGATACATGTTTTGCTTTCATTCAATAAAATTTAAAAAAATGTAAAAATTATGGCGTTTGACTTTGTTGCAGGTTTTTATCTCGACTATATCTGGTACCTCAAGCTCATTTTAACATTTTCCAAAAAAATTTCACGTATCTCATAGAAAGTTTCTTCTATATAGTCCTTCGATATAGTCCAAACCTGGTACGTCGCAATATTTTATTCATATTTATTTAGGTCCTCTACGAAATGGACAATATTTCTTCGGAACCTACTCCATAGAGGAGTCAAAATACATATATAAATAATCTAAAATAATGGCTTAGGATATACATCTGTCGGCAACACCGACTGATACTTTTTAACTTGTTATAAAAACATTGAAGATAATTCTGAAAGTCCGCAAAAAAAAATATTTAAAATAAGTTCCTACAAAAAAAAAAAAAAAATAATAATAAAATAAAAATTAAAAAATCCACTACATCTATCGGCAAAATCGAGTAAAACATTTTAGCTTATTATAAAATCATTGAAGATAATTCTGAAAGTCCGCAAAAAAATATTTAAAAAAAGTTCCTACAAAAAATAAAAAACAAAAAAATCCGCGTTAAAAAAATTAAACAATTTTTATATAGCCTCTCTAGCTATATGGCTAAGTGTATAAAAAATCCAGATTCCTAGTCCTCAAGTACATATTTTTAAAGAAGTCGATAGTAAAAGTTTTGCTAGGTCTTAAAATAATTTTTAAAAATTTCAACAATAATAGTCCTTAATAAAAACAAGTTAAAAATCAGTAAGTTCGACCGGGCCAAACATTGAATACCCTCCACCATTTGGAAAGAATTTGGAAATTTTCAAAAAATAAAATCCATAAAAAATTCTGTTAAAATTTTAAATATACCGAATATAGTCGTTGTATTGGTGTCTATACGACGTGGACCTACATAGGCATTGTTTGTCATAAGCCATTACCATATTCAAATTTGAATCTTGAAGTAAACGGTGAATAATGTAGCTAAAATCACCAAAATATCTTGTATAAGGAGCTGTCGTTAAATTGGAGCTGTGCGAAGAACTGGACCAGCATAGACAATTTTCTGTCACAGGCTCTGGCATCCATTACGAATGTCAAATACCACAACTCAAACAATTTTGGTGGGTATTGTACCTAAACTCGTCAAAAAACCGAATATAGGGAGGTACTGATATATGGGCGCTATACGAAGACCTGGACCTGCATAGACAATTTTCTGTCACAGACTGTAGTTCCCCTTACGAACTCCAAATACGTAATTTGAAACAATTTCGGTGAATGATGACGCTAAAATCATCAAAATACCGAATATCGGGAGGTACCGTTATATGGGGGCTATACGAAGACGTGGACCTGCACAGACAATTTTCTGTCTTAGGCTGTAGTATCCGTTTCGGACTTCATATACTAAATTTGAAACAATTCCGGTGAATAATGTCGCTAAAATCATCAAAATACCGAATACCTTGAGGTACTGTTATATGGGGGCTATATGGTAGGTCCACGTTCCACATGGCCCATTTACGAACTTAACTTGCCTACTTGAAAAATAAACACGTGTGCAAAATTTTAGCCTTCTATCTCAATTCGTTCGAAAGATATCGTGATTAAAACAGACGGAAAGACAGACCGACAGACATACAGACAGACAGACCGACGGACGGACATGGCTAAATCGACATAGAATTTTACGCTGATCAAGAATATATATACTTTGTTCGGTCTGACATGAGTATTTCGAGGAGTTACAAATGGAATAACAAAGTTAATATACCCTCCATAGCATGGTGGAGGGTATAAAAACACAGCAAGTTATGGTATGTTAAGGGTTTTACCCAATTTTTTAAACGAACCCACGGATATTGCTTCTGTATTACTCTCAATAGAAAAGTAATAAAATCTATCGCGGAAAATGTTCCATAATCCTCAGAACCTCAGAAGATTTGAGGTTTAGTTTAGGCTTTTTTTATAAAACTCCAAATTATGCCCCTTAAAATAAATTCAATTTTCTTTAGAACATAAACAAGTAAAAAAGCAGAAGTTCGTCCGGGCCGAACTTTGAATACGAATTAGAAATTTTTAAAAAAAATAAAATCCATCAAAAATTCTTTTAAAATCTTTAAAATACCTAATATCGGAAAATACCTAATATCGGCCGCTATATGGGTGGATATAAGATATTGTGGACAAATCTATGTCTGAGGGTAAAGTACTCACAAGGAACTCCTTGTGTGCATTTTCAGATAATTCCATTGGAAAATGTGGCTAAAATCATCAAAGTACCGAATATCGGGGGGTACCGTTATATGGGGGCTATACGATATCGTTAACCTATATAGAGAACTCTCTGTCAGGGGATAAAGTAACCACAAGGAACTCCTTGTGTGGATTATCAGACAATTCCGTTGAAAAATATGGCTAAAATCATTAAAATACCGAATATCGTGGGGGGGGGGGGGGGGGGTAGCGTTATATAGGGCTATACGATATCGTGGACATATATAGACAATTCTCTTTCAGGGGGTAAAGTGCTCACAAAGAACTCCTTGTGCACAATTTGGAAAACGTGGTTAAAATAATCAAAATATCGAATATCGGATTGTAACGTTATATGGAGGCTATACGATATCGTGGATCGATATAGCCCATCTTCGAACTTGACCTGCCTGCAGACAAAACACAGACTTGTGCAAAATTTTAGCTTCTTATCTTAATTTGTTTTGACTTTAGCGTGATTACAATATACGGACGGACGTATCAATAATAATACTATAATAATACTATGTATGGTGGAGGGTATAAAAATGTAAAAATTGTGGGGTTTGACTTTGTTGTATATGCAAGAGTACAAAATTCAAATCGAAGACGAAATTTCGAATCACGTAATATCCGCCTTGGAAAAAATCGATAAGAAGCTAATATTTAAAATCGTGTTTTTAATGTAAGGTCTATATTTTACACCCCTACATATTAAAGGACCTGTATATTAAATTTATATATGAACCCTCTCAACTCCTCTGACAAATAGCCCATATTCTAGTTCCCACAGTCCTGATTGTCGTCCGCCACATGTCACATTTGTCTGGCAATAACCGAGAAAATTTATCACAATTTCTCACATTTATTCGGCAACATTTTTCTCAGTCTTTGGGCCAATGAATATTTTTGTAATTTAAGCACTTCCCCCAACCAGTACTAAGTTATCCTTGTCGGCTACCAAATTCTGTTGACAAAAAAAGACAACACAAATAATAAAAAACCTCATCAGATGTTTCCGGATGGCCATAGACCCAACAAGTTACTACTTAGTTTTAAGCCAGGCCATCAAAATTATAGACACTTTATATGCCCACCTACTTTCACTGCACAGACTGACTGACTGAGTGGCTGGCTGCCGATTTACTCTATGGGCTTGAGGAGAAACAAGAAAACAAAACAAAAAAAAGTTTTGGAACGCTTAAAAGCAAAAGAGCGGACAACAAAAAACTAAAGGCAGAAACTTAACTAAAAGTATGTGTTTTATTGCCTTGTAATCAAAATCTCCCGATCCCCATTCCATGGTAGGATGACGAGGACAATGGATGGCTGTGGCCATCTCTATATGATGACGATGGTACTGATGTCCTGGCTGGCCAATGTGAAATTGTTACACACATGATGGCTGGTTGTCCACTGTAGTTACCAAACATGTTGGGCTTTTTTATGGCCACAGGCGTTATTTATATGCAGGCATTACCACCACTGCCTACCCAACTACCGACCAAGCAATTCATGAAAACCCATTACCATACATTTTCGCCACTCTCCTTCAGTTGCTTTTTTTCCATTCAACTCCCACTCGGATGTCTTTCGAACCCAAGTTCTCTATGAAAATAACTCCAAAGTCTATATAATTTATCAGACGCCATTTTTCACCAACTACACATGCACTCACACTCACCCAAAAAAGAACTGGGTACTTCATCAGACCTCTAGAGGACACCAGTAGTCTGTAAAAATATTACAAAGATCTCCGTACAAATTAAGGGGGTTAGGGGTGCCCAGGAAGAACTCGGTAGCAGTTGGGTATTACTTTAACATACATATGTAGATTGGTTAGTAATTGCCAGTAAAATCATGACGGGCAAGTAGCCATCAGGGGTAAGAGGAAGTAGTAACATTCATAGTTCAACACTAACCACTATCAATTGACAATTGTAGCCCACCACCCTCTCCCCTTTGCCAAAAAACATCAACAACAAGTTATATCTGCGAACATATCCTCGGGGCATTTCTTTTTCCATGCCTCCTCTCGTTCAGTTCTTTTGAGCCTGTGAAGACCACTTGACATGAAGGTGTCCTCAATTATTCTTTAGTTTTAGTGTCTGAATTGCCCGTCGTTCTCGTCGTTGTTTCGGCTGGTGCCGCTGATGGTGTTGGTGATGGGTATTTCATTTTCTTTATTTTAACATTACTACTGTTCTGATTTCAATTTATGACGTCCTGAATCTTTTGGGTAATGTCCTGGCCAGCTTTCCGTTTTCGGTGGCTATGGGCACACACAAAAGACTATGGCTAGAACAGTGTTACAAATCGTTAAATTCACGAGTGATAAGGTCTCTAGAGCAAAATAGATGGCGTTGATGTAAAAATACGAAATTCAAAAATATTTCATTGCAGACATGGACAGAATATTAACTGCCAAAGATCAATTGAACGATCATATATTTAGAACAATTTGAGAATATATTTAAAATATTATTGAGAAATTCCTTTTGAAATAAGTAGACCCAGGGTTATTTTTATAAAAGTGGAGAGATTAAGGGGCATCCTGAAGCATAATCGATCAAAATATGATTTAAGTTTAAAAAGAATTTCTTTTGAAACTTTCAAAAATTCGATATTGAACCAAAAAAGACTTCAAATATCCTAAAATGCTATAGGTTATGGCGAAAATGAAACGAAGTGCTTTTTAAGAAAAACTGGCCACAATAACGATTACAAAATAACAACAATAACTTCAGTTTTTATACCCTCAGCCATATGGCTAGAGAGGGTATATATCATTTGATGGGCCAAAGTGTGTCTCATCGAAATAACACTTTTAGACCCCAGGTCTGTTCGGACCAAATTCGTTTCAGAACATTTGGAGTCGATCTACCGATGTCCGTCCGTCCGACTGTCTGAGAGGCTAGCTGGTGCGCACAATAACTCTCGAAGGGAGTATCCGATTTGGTCCAAACTTGGTACATCGTAACACTATTATCAAACTTAGATCGGGTTCAGAGCTGGGCAATATAGGTTCTTTCTTTTTGGTACCTCCCTAAAAAAGGTCATAATTTTCAATAAATATTTTACTGCACAGAAATAGAAATGATGATACGACTCCAAATTTGCAAATCCTAATATTTGCATCAGTTCTACGTTAGGTGTAAAAATGGACAATATCGGTTCACTCCTTCAAATACCTCCCCCACAAATGGTCAAAATTTCAAATAATTACAACTCTCATAGAATGTGATGTGAGAGTGCGATTGTCTTCAAATGTCGCACATCCCAATATTTATATTAACCCAAGCTTTGGTGTTAAGATGGAATATATCTGTCCAGTCCTTCTGGTACCTCCCCTACAAATGGTCGAATTTTTCAAAAATAAAATATATTTTTTGCACAAAAAGAGAAACGATTATCCGATTTTGCTACAACTTTGCAAATCCTAACATTTGCATCAGTGCTAGGTCTGGTGCGAAAATGGACAATATTGGTCCACTCCTTCAAGTACCTCCCACACAAATGGTCAAAATTTTGAATAATTACAATTCTCATAAAATGTTATTTAAGATTTCGATTGTCTTCAAATTTCACCCATCCCAATCATTTTATTAGCCAAGGTCTGGTGTTAAGATGGAGTATATCGGTTTACACCCCAGGTCTCTTCGGACTATATCCGTTTCAGGAGATATAGAGTCGATCTAGCAATATTCGTTCGTTCGTCCATCTGCCTGTCTGTCTGAATGGTGCGCACGATAACTCTCGAAGGGAGTTTCTGATTTGGTCTAAACTTGGTACATCGTAACACTATTATCAAACTTAGATCGAGTTCAGAGGTGGGCAATATCGGCCATTCCTTCTGGTACCTCGCCAAAAAAGGTCAACATTTTTAATAAATATTTTACTGCATAGGAATAGAAATTATGATACGACTCCAAATTTGAAAATTCTAGCATCTGCATCAGTTCTAAGTCAAATTTGAAAATGGACAATATCGGTCCACTCCTTTTGGTCCCTCCCTCACAAATGGTCAAAATTTTGATGTAAGACTTCGATTGTCTTTAAATTACAATTTAAATTTTATATTAAATTTTCATTAACGCAACGTCTGGTGTGAAGATCGGTCCACTCCCTACGGTACCTTCCCCTAAAAGGGTCAACATTTTGAATTACCCTATGGTGGAGGGTTCGGCCCGGGCGAACTTAATGTTTTTTTACTTGTTTTTTTTTTTTTTTTTGTTTATGTTAATGTTTAAAGTCCTGGCTAACTGACCTGATGGTCCCTAAAAATTTTCCCTTAAAACCTGTAAAACCTACAAATATAAAGCCCTTATAATCTATGAAAATTGTTCTTAAAAAATCGTCCAGTCCTGGAGGTCCTTGAAAACAGACTAAAAACACACTCGGTTATAGCCGTGACCAAAAATTCTAAAAAAAATCAACAAGTAAAGCCCTGATGGTACTAAAAACACATTCCTAAAAAGAAATCAAGAAATATGATAATCTCTGGTAAAAAAAATAGAATAAATAAAAAATAATCCTTTAAAAATCTAAAAAGGCAAATATAGCCCAGAAAAAAAGAAAACATTTTGAAAAAATTCACTATCGGAACTCTTCTAATCCTCGAAAAAATTACAAATCTCCGATTATAGCCTTAATTGTCGTTGAAAAGTGTTCCACATTTGTTGGTTGGGAGGCGCTTCAAAAAATCCACGGCTGTGACTTTGGAGGTCCTTGAAAAAATATTCTTTAAAAAATCCACGTTTGTGACTTTGGAGGTCCATGAAAAAAATATTCTTTAAAAAATCCACTTTTGTGACTTTGGAGGTCATGAAAAAAATATTCTTTAAAAAATCCACATTTGTGACTTTGGAGGTCCATGAAAAAAATATTCTTTAAAAAATCCACGTTTGTGATTTTGAAGGTCCATAAAAAAAATATTCTTTAAAAAATCCACGTTTGTTGGTCCTTCAAAAAAATTCTTTAAAACAACCCGCGTTAGTGGAGGTCCTTGAAAATTTCTTTTTTGAAATTCACGTTAGTGGGGGTCTTTGAAAAACAGTTCTTTAAAAAATCCACGTTTTTTGGCCCTTGAGAAAATATTCTTTAAAAGATCCAAGTTTGTGACTTTGGTGGTCCTTGAACAATAATCTTTAAAAAATCCACGACTTATGGTCCTTGCAAAAATATCCTTTAAAAATCCACGTTTGTAGGTCATTTGGTCTTTAAAAAAATATTCTTTAAAAATCCAAAAATCTTGATATGTTGATCCACCTATGTAGACCTTTTGGTCCTTGAAAAATTATTCCTGGAATGTCCTTTAATGCCTTGTGTGACAATTTAAAAATTTCTTAACTCACAGTTTACCGATAGCCATCGAAAGTCTCTCTGAAAAAAATTTTCACGAAAGTGGAAATTTGTTTCCGCTTCAATAATTTCGTAAATGGTTATAAATTGAAGAAAATGTCTACTTCAGACATTATTACACTTTGAATTTCCTTTCCTCATAAAACGCGAAATTAAAATCTGTTTGCATTCAGACTTGGCACATCTTAATATTTCTATGAGCACAAGATCTGTCATGAAACTGGTGAAGATCGAACCTTTCCTTTTGGTACCTACCCCACAAAGTTTCAGTGCTATGAAACACCGAAACGATTTTATCAGCTTTATTCCTTCACTTAACACCAAATGTAGTACCATTTAGTACTTTTCGCACAATTATATCACACATTTCTAAACCTACCTTCAAACCTCGATTCCAAATATAAACAGTGACATCGACATCAATTTCTCGGATATAAGCTCTATTCCTTCACTTCACAAAATTATGGTAAACATTTCCAAAACAACCTTTACATCTCAAACCCACATACCAAGAGAGATCTCAATATCAAATTTGGGGAATCAAGCTCTATCCCTTCAACCAATACTATATTTAGTACTATTTAGTACTTTTCCAATACCAACTCCATATCTCATTCCATTCCATAAAGACCTCAATATTAAATTATGGGGTTCCTCCACCTCTGATCCTTCATCCAATACCCAATTTTGTACCATTTAGTTATTTTCAAACAATTATAGTGCACATTTCCAAAATTACCTCCATATCATAACCACAGACACCAACAGTGACATCGATAACAAATTTTCGGTTTTCAGCTCTATCCTTCACTTAAATCCAAATTTAGTACTATTTCGTAATATTATTGTAAACATTTCCAAAACAACCTCTTTATCTCAATCCCAGACACCAACAGAGATCTTAATATCAAATATTAAGATTCCAGCCCTACCCCTTCACCTAATTCCAAATTTAGTACCATTTAGTACTTTTCGTAGAAATATGTACAGGACGCATTTCCAAACCACAGCCAAATCTCAAACACCGATACCATAAGTTATTTAAATATCGCATATCAAATCAAAGAATTGTATCTCTATCCCTTTATACCCGAATATAGTACCATTCAGTACTTTCGTACAGTCGTAGTAAACATTCCTGAAGCCACCTCCATGAATAACAACCCTAACTCCAAATTTCAGATTTCGTGCACTATCTGTTCGCCCTATATCAAATTGTACCATGTACTATTTAGTACTTTTCATGCGTTTGTAGTACCCATTTACAAAACCACGTCTTTATGACAAACCCTGGGGACCCTGCCCCAATACAAAATTTAAAAATTCCAGCTTCATCCGTTCAACTTCGTCCTTTAACTATATCAAATTGTACCAAAATTTAGTACCATTTAGTACAGTTCGTACAGTTAGAACAGATCCAAAATCACCTCCGTGTACCTAACTTACTTTCTTACCATAATTCTCATACCAAATTTTAAGTTTTTAGCTCTATTAGTTCACATAATACCAAATGGTACCATTTTAGAAGTTTAGTACCATTTTAGTACTTTTCTTAAACTTAAAATACCAATTTCTAAAAAATCGTTCGGACATCTGTTATAGCCCATTCCGTTTGTCCAATACAAAGTATTAAATTTTTAGTACGTTTCGGGTTCCTTGTGAATTGAAATACTTTAAGAGGCCACCATATCTCAAATCCAGACCCTAAAAGAGACTCCCAATTAAAATTTCGGATATCTAGATTGAGTTGGGTGTGGAGTAGAGGCACAATACTTTTTCTGATACCTCTCCCAAAAACATCAAAAAAAAAGTGAAAAAGCTCTAAGTTCGGCCGGAACGATCTTTGAATACCCTCCACCATTTGGAAAAAAATTGAAATTTTTCAAAAAAAAAAAAAACTTCCGCAAACTACCATTTAAATGAAAATTGTTATATGGAGACTATACGAAGACGTGGGCCTGCTTACGAAATGGTTTTGTCGTAGGCTCTAGTAACCATTACGAACTTCAGATACAAAATTTGAAACAATTCTGGTGAATAATGTCGCTTAAATCATCAAAATACCGAATATCGGGATGCACCGTTATATGGGGGATATATAAGAACCTGAACCTAAATACAGATTTCTTTTTTTCTTAGGCTGTAGTACCCATTACGAACTTTAACTAAAATCATAAAAATACCGAATATCGGGAGGCACCGCTATATAGGGGCTACACGAAGACGTGGATCTACATCAACATTTTTTCCATGGATTGTAGTAAACATCAGGATCTCCCAATATGAAATTTGAAACGATTCCGGTGAATAATGTTGTTGAAATCAACAAAATACCGAATATCGGGAGCTACCGTTATGTGGGGGCTATACGAAGACGTGGACTTGCATAAAAAATGTTTGTCATTGGCTGTAGAACCCATTAGGAACTTCCAATACGAAATTTGAATTAATTCCAGTAAATACTGTCGCTAAGATCATGAAAATACCGAATATCTGAAGGTACCGTTATATGGGAGGCTATACGAAGACGTGGAACTACATCAACATTTTTTTCCATGGGTTGTAGTAACCATTAAGATCTCCCAATACGAAATTTAAAACGATTCCGGTACCGTTATATGGGGGCTATACGAAGACGTGGACCTGTATACAAAAGTGTTTGTCATAGGCTGTACTTCAAGAGGCCACCAATTCTCAACTCCTGATCCTAAAGGAGACTCCCAATTAAAATTTTGGATGTCTAGATTGAGTTGGGTGTGGAGTAGAGTCACAATACTTTTTCTGATACCTCTCCCAAAAACATCAAAAAAAAAGTGAAAAAGCTCTAAGTTCGGCCGGAACGATCTTTGAATACCCTCCACCATTTGGAAGGAACTTGAAAATTTTCAAAAACTTCCGCAAACTACCACTTAATTGAAAATTGTTATATGGAGACTATACAAAGACGCGAATGGTGGAGGGTATAAAAGCATCAAGTTCGGCCGGGCCGAACTTATAATACCCTGCACCTTAGAGTAAAGACAACATTAGAACCCTTTATGACCTACAAATACCAATTTTTTGACAAATCCGCGAAAAATGTGGCAAAAAATTATAAAAATACCGAATAACGGGAGATACCGTTATGTGGGGACTATACCAAAACGTGGACCTAACATACAACGTTTCGCCACCTGAGCTAGACTATATTGTGACAACATATACCAATTTTTAGACAAATCCTTGAAAAAATTTGGCAAAAATCATCAAAGCACCGAATATCGGGGGGACAGACAGACAGACGGACATCGTTAAATCGACTTAGAATTTTGTATTGAGTGATGAATATATATTCTTTATGAAATACAATTACGATACTACAAGGACTATATAGAAGCACATCAATTTTAATCGCATAGGTGTTATACATAGTATGCTTTTATGTTACCTTATGTTTTGCCAGTCTTCGCATGGTAGCTTCTGAATGAAGTTTTCGCTACGAACAATAATTCTTCATCCTGATGTATCATCTTTAGAATTTTTTATTTCTCAATCTTGTGCATGCCGAACACCGCACACTGTTCTCCCACATGCAATGTTAAACTGGGTATAAGTGGATATGTCCCAACTAAAGGCATCCATCCACTGCTACCTTTCAATGGGAGGGGGGCAAAAGGAATGGTTATGGCCATACACATTTTTACTTTATCTCCGTTTGCTGACATAATTTTTTTAGTCAATTCCTGTAATCTTCCTTTTTTCTTTTCACTTTTTTTGTTTGTTTTGTATTATTTTCTTTTTTTTAGTACATCCTTATATGACAGGCCATATCCATCTCCCTTTCATGCAATGGTCAAAGTATTGCTACACATATGTCGCCGCATACACACATATGTGCATTGAAATCTATGTGGATTGGAAAGTATGTGTGCATGTGGGACTGAAAATGTATTTAAAATTTTTCTATAATTGGTTCTAGGGGAAATTGCAGTTTTGAGTTTAACTTCCGTAACTTAATGAATTGTCAAATGGTTTTTACCCAACTTGTCTACACTTGGCTATTTTAGCTGCTTTTTTTGTGTTTTTGGTTTCCTTGTTTTAATCTATTTGCGTGTGAGTGTGTGCGCGGTATTCGGAGAAATGTATGGAGAGAGTTGAGAATTTGTTTGAATGGATTTTGTTAATGGAAATTTCCCTTTTTAAGTAAATTACTAAAGTGGACTTAAATTATTTTTAGAATTATTATGGATTGCTCGACAGCACTCAATACTAAAAAAAAGGTCATCTCATTTATTGTCGATGTTATAATTGGCGAATAGTTTAGACTTTAATAGACATTTGATATTAAAAATTGAAGTTTTTGTAAATGTTAAGAGTTTGCTAATGGTTTATTTGGTCAGATAAAAATCATGAGAGGTAAAAGCATGTATGTGCCTGAAACTTACCTAATCGTTCAAAATTTAGATATAGCTCCCTTATATATCTTCGTCCGATTTGCCTTTTATTGTGCACCAAACGTGTAATATCAGTCCGAATTTTGCACGTACGATCAGATTGGACCTGAAAATAAGTATGCCAAATTTGATCGAAATCGGTTCAGATATAGCTATAGCTCTCATATATGTTCATCCGATTTGCTATTTTTGTTCTCCGCAGCCGTAATATGCACTCTGTAACAACAATATTTGGGGAATTATATCAAATACAGCTCAGAAATACATTTGCTAAATTTTATCGAGATCGGATATAGCTCAGATTTGAATATAGCTCGCATACATAACTTCGTCCGATTTTCCTTTGATTGTGCACCAAACGTCTAATATTTGTCCAAATTGGATGAAATTTAGCACTTACGATCGAATTGAGTCTAGAAGCTAGTATGTCAAATTTGGTGAAGATCGGTTCCGATATAGCTTTAGCTCCCATACAAACTGTTCATCCGATTTGTTATATTTGTTACCCACAGCCGTAATATGCACTCCGTAACAACGGTATTCAGGGAAATATATCGAATACAGCTCAGAAATGTCTTTGCCAAATTTTATCGAGATCGGTTCCGATTTGGATATAGCTCCCATATATATTTTTATCCGATTTCAAATTAATTGTGCACCAAATGGGCAATACAAGTCCGAATTTAAAAGATACAAATGCTTCGGCATATTTAGTCCTTTGAACTTTAAATTATAATCATAGCGTGTATGATTGAATTCTCCCATAAAAACTTTTAATTTGTTATCCGCAGCTCTACTAAATTAGCAAAGTGGTGTAGGGTATCATAAAGTCGACCCCGCCCGACTTTAAGTCTTTTTCCTGGTTTATTATATATATGTGTGAGTGTTTATATAAACAAATTCAGAAAAAAAATTAATAACATCACATTTACTACTTTTTGTCAGGCGATCTTTAAAAAAAATATTATGTATATATTCTATAATAATCCCAAAAAAATCCATATCTTAAAAATATTCAAAATATTTTTTAAAAAATCCTCGATTTTTCTCCCGTAAGGATTTTAGTAAAGACAAGTAAAAAAGGTACTTTAATATCCCCGACCATTAGGAAGGAACTGGAAAAAACTTACAAAAAATCTTCGAAAAATCTTCGAAAAAGACCGTTTAAATGAAAACGTTATATGGGGCAATACGAAGACAAGGCTGCATAGACATAGGCTGTAGTACCCACTTGGACTTTCAGATACGAAATGAGAAAAAATTCCGATGAATAACGTCGCTAGAATCATCAAAATACCCAATATCGGCTGGTATCGTTGTATGTTGGCTATACGAAGATGTTGACCTGCTTACGCAATTTTTTTCAGAGGCACGATAAATCTTGAAGGAGTATCCGATTTGGTCCAAACTGGGTACATCGTAATATTTTTGTCAAACTTAGATCGAGTTCGGAGATGGGCAATATCGGTTCTCTCCTTCTGGTACCTCCCCCACAAAAGGTCGAAATTTTCAAAAAAAAATATATTTTTTGCACAGAAAGAGAATGTATGATCCGATTTTGCTCCAACTATGCAAAACTTAATATTTGCGTCAGTGCTAGGTCAGGTGTGAAAATAGACAATATCAAGTACCTCCCCCAAGAATGGTAAAAATTTTGAATAATTACACCTCTCACAAAATGCGATGTAAGAGTCTGATTGTCTTCAAATTTCACACATTCCAATATTTATATTAACTCAAGGTCTGGTATTAAGATGGAATATGTCGGTCCACTCTTTCTGGTACCTCCCCCACAAAGGTCGAAAATTTCAAAAAATATTTTTTTTTTTGCACAGAAAGAGAAAGTGTAGTCGGATTTTGCTCCAACTTGCCAAATTCTAATATTTTCGTTAGTGCTAGGCCAGGTGTAAACATCGACAATATCGGTCCACTCCATCAAGTACCTCCCCCACGAATGGTAAACATTTTGAATAATTACAACTCTCATAAAATGCGATGTAAGAGTCCGATTGTCTTCAAATTTCACACATTCCAATATTTATATTAACCCAAGGTCTGGTGTTAAGATGGAATATATCGGTCCACTCCTTATGGTACCAACACCACATATGGTTGAAATTGTCAAAAATATATATTTTTTGCGCAGAAAGAGAAAAAATAATTCGATTTTGCTCTGACTTTGCAAATACTAAGATTTGCGTAAGTGCTAGGTGTGGTGCGGAAATGGACAATATCGGTGCACTCCTTTAAGTACCTCGCCCATAAACTGTCAAAATTTTGAATATCCATGAAGTTCATAAAAAGCGAAATCAATATCCGATTCCATTCCACATATGGTACATCTCAATATTTGCACAAGATCTGTTATAAATATGGTAGAGATCGGACCATTTCTTTTGCTATCTGCTCCACATGGGGTTCAAGATTTTGAAAAAATATAACGCTCAAAGAAAGTGAAATAAGCTTCCAACTCTCTTCAAATTTCACAAATACAAACATTTTTGCTAACCCCTTCTGGTACCTCACCCACAAAATTTCGAAACAACTCAGCGATTCTTTACAACTTGCTATATCTTAATATATGTCTCTCAACCAGAATCCTGATATAATTATGGAATTTATGGTTTTCCATAAATTGGATATAAATCTACGATTTTCTTATATATTTATAATAATATTTATATCATATTTATTTAGGTCCGATACGAAATGGACAATATTGATCCATTATTTCAAAATCCACTCCGCTTATTTCGCATTTCAAAACTTTGAATCCATACTGAGGGAGGCACCAGATTTTGTGTTCATACAAATATTGCCATATGTAAAATTTGAAGAGAAGCGGATGCCTACTTCGCGTTTTATGGGGGATATAAAATTGTGACCAGTTGTGGAAGAGGTCTAGTACCTCTGTCCGGAGGAGTGGTCTGATATATTACATCTTCACACATCATCTTGTGTTGATAGGAATGTTGGGACCTGACGAATTGGAAAGAAATCCTCTGCTCATTTCGCGTTTTATGAGCTCCATGGTTACTTAGGATTTTGACACTTTGTGTTGGAGGGGTGGGTTTATATTGCCCATAACTGATACAAATAATAGAATTTGCAAAGTTTGTTCAAAATTGGGCTATCGTTTCTTTTTTTATGCTCTACATGATTTTCTATAAAAATGTTAAACTTTTGTTTTGGAAAGGTACTTGAGGAAGTAGATAAAGGAAGTAGATATTGCCTATCTCCGATCTTAGTATAAGTTTGACAATAACATTGGAAATCGGATAATCTCATTTGGGAGTTATCGTGTGCACTAACCAGAAACTCGGACACCCCTAAATGAACTTCGAAAGTCCTAAAACGGATTTGGCCCAAACAGGCCTGGGGGCCAAAACCTTTATTTCATCAAAACGATATATAATCTCCGTAGGCTGTGGCCTGAGGATAAAGATACAAAAATTGGAGGAATATCGGAAAACATGGATCCATTTAGAAATACATTTACAAAATTACATATGATAAAATTTCAGCTACATTGGTTGCAGGAAATTCTGTCAATTCTAGAGATCTCTGAAAGAATTTATATCTCTATTCAATATTGTGACCCTGTCTTGACTTCAATAGACAGACTGACCTCTTTAAATCGCCTATGAATTATATTCTGATAACTAACCTTATAGGGTCTCCCAAAATTGTTTCGAGGCAATGGAAATGGAATGACCAATTTATAACATTCCACATTTTTTAGGTTGGATCGCCAAAAATGTATAGATAGAACATACGAACAGATACGTACTGTTAATAATATTCTGATCGTAATTCAAAGTATCTGCAAATTTCTAAGACTGGCATTATAGATCTTCTTATAGAAATCATTAAAATTTAGACACATTTTCTGAACTAACATCAGTTCAACTTACATCATGTGTAAAGGGTTTTCTACAATATGCACACACGAGAGTTTATTAAAATTCCTTCCTAATACATTCTCGAAACATCCTTCCTTGCATATGATTTACAACTTTGATCATCCAAAAATATTCTAAAAAAATGTACTCACTTTCCACCAACCTCAGAACATGTCATTAAATTCTTTCACTAACCCTTTCCAAATGTGCCAACACTATATTGTCCTCGCAATGTGGTCTCTGGAAACAATTTATCTTTGGAACAACAAAAAAAAGCTCTTTTACAACTGCATAATAAATGATGTTCTTTTGGTAATTTTTAAAACATTAACAACAATTGTTACTGCCAACGAGAGAGAGAGTCAAAGGCAAAGCCTCGGAAACCTGTTTGTGTAGCGGTTAACGCCCCATTTTTGGCGAACACCGCTGCAGAAAGAAAAAACCCGAAATGGAACAAACCAACAACGAATGGTGGTCATAAAAGACAAATGTTTTCAAATCAACGCCCAGTTGTCCAGTGACCGGGCACAAATGTTGTTTGGCTGCAGTTTTTTTCCAGTTTTCGTTTTCGTTTTTGTCACAGTTCCATAACGATTTCATAATTCATTTAACAAACTAATAAAGCTGATGTCGCGTATTCTACAGCAACAACAACATCAGCAGCAGCAACCACACACAGTAGCCACATCATCCAGGAATGGCGAGGAAAAATAGCAAAATCATAACCACGAAAACCCCTCTCGAAAAAAGGGTTGTAATACCAAAAGAATTACAAAAGTCCTTTTTTTTTTTGTTCCGCTACTACGCTTGCAATTGTTCACACACTCATTTCGAACACGCCTGGCCAAATGCATGGGCAAACAACGGGCATTTTTATCATTAGCAAGTGATTTGTGCAATATTTTGATGCCTGTTAACTGCCAAACAAAGAATCCAATTCTCTGAGCGTTGCCTTGCAATTCGATGCTCGACGGCATCAATGGTGCGAACACGAGGAACATGACATCCGTTTAATGTCTGATTATAAGTTTATTACCATCACCACCACAACCGTAACCATCCGTTGAACCCTTTTTTAGTTTTTTAATAGTTTCGATGTCTTGTTACTTTATAGTGAAATTTATTTCGGGTGTGATGGGTGCACAGTGGTTGGAAGGTATCTTGAGGGTACAGGAGAGAACAAGAAATGAAGAAACCTCATTTTGTTGGAGTCGTAAAAATCCCCGACTGCTTCTCCGAGTATATCTTCCATTTTGCAGATAATTATTAAAAATATTGGTGAATTCTGGCAGGAAAAAATGTTGATTAAAATTTAACTACCAATTTCCTGTTAGCGGACGGTGATATGGGGCCATAAAATAAAAGTTTGGTTTGTATACTCAAAACCTATTTTGTTTTGAGCTGCACGATTTAAATGTTTTACCCTCCAGAAAATATCGATCAGAAATGTGGACTAGAAATGCTTTATTGTGTGGGGCTTATTAAAAAATATCGTATACATTGAAAATCTTAAGGTAGGTTTTCCACCCCTTTTAAAACAAAATACAAACTTATAGCCATAGTGATCGAAACAACTAAAATCTGGACAGGATATCGTTAAATGAGGTCTACACCGAAATATTTATCTGCGTTGACAAATTTCTGTGAAGACAAGCTCTTCCACCTTAGAAGCCAAAATGTTACACTAAAGCCAAATCGATTGGAAAAAGTCTTCTTGATCCTCAAAATGGCTTAAAATATAAATTTTTTGTAACTTTTTTGCAAAGAACCCAGAACAGCAAAATTGTGAGGAAATTCGTACTAAAGTACGAAAATGTACAAAAAATTTAATACTTTGTATTGAAATGAGAGTCACTGGTGAAGTTCAGAATATATGCACCAAAGGTTTTGTAGAAATTCAAACTTTAAAGTTACAAAAAGTTCTAAAATGGCAATACACTTTTAAAATGGTACTATTCTGTGAACGGTTAAAACCAAAACCTTGAAATTTGGTATGCGAATTAAGGTTGAAAAGTGATTTAGATATAGGAAGATGGTTTTGGAAATGTGTACTAAGTTTGAGAACTGTGCTAAATAGTACTAAACAGGAATTTCCTAAAATTTTGTATTGGGGTTGCTCTTGGAGGTAGGTTTGTTAAAAAAGGTACTTTTGGAAATAAAAACTATTTTATTTGGTACAATTTGGTACTGGATGAACAGACAGTGCCCGAAATCTGAAATTTAGTAATAGGGTAGCTGCTCATGCATATCCTGCACATATGGACGAAAAGTATTAAACAATACTATATGTGGTACAATTGGATAATGGGTGAAGAGATAATGTTTGAAATATGAAATTTGGTATTAAGGTGTGGCCTGGACATATGGAGGTGGTTACGGAGATCCTTACATATTGTACGAAAAGTACTAAATGGTACTAAATTTGGTGTTGGTTGAAGGGATAGGAGTACAATTCTGAAATTTCATGTTTAGGTTACTGAACCTACCTGTTGCTGGTAGGTTTGTGATTAAGAGTGGGGTTTGGAAATGTGTACTACAAGTGCACGAAAAGTACTAAACAATACTATATGTGGTACAATTTGGTACTGGATGAGCAGATAGTGCTTGAGATCTGAAATTCATCCATCATCCAATATTTGTACGAAACGTACACCACTACCAGAATTAGTGGTAATTAGAAATATTGGGATATCCCAAACTTTAAGACAATTGGGTCCTTATTTCACAATCTAAGTCTAAGTTTGATAATAATACTACGAAATACCAAGTTTGGATAAAATCTGCTACTTTCTTCTATAGTTATAGTGCGCACTAGGCAGACAGACGGACGGACGAACACCGCTAGACCGATTCCAAATATCCTGAAATGGATTTGGTCCAAAGAGTCCTAGGGTCTAAAACCGTTCTTTCGATGAGGTTTGTTTTGGCCGTATCAAATGATATACAGGGTGGGATAAAAAACTGCAACGAAGTCAAACGCCAACATTAGTGCCAACCTTGCTTTCCAAAATACTCCAGACACAATAGTTCAACAGATTGGTATCCAGAGATTTTGGTGGCCATGGGTGACGCGTGCGGCCAAAGTGTTTGCGTTGCTTTAATAAATCCTCCAGAGTATTTATCATATTCGGCATTTATTCTGATGCCACGGTCGATTAATACGAGCGGAGTGCGAACATCGGGTGTTATGGCGGCCCACAAAATCACCATCACCATGGCCGGCGCTTGAGTTCTGGTGGCCAACCGAAGGCGCACATTTACCGCTGACCTCTTTGGCAAGTTAACACGATAATTTTGTTTGTTTACGAACTGCTGGACAACAAATGTTTTCTCATCGGAGAAAACTAAATTCGGCAGTTCACCACTTTCGGCCAAGCGAAGCAACTCTTTAGCTCTTTTGAGTCTATTTCCTTCTGTTGCGGTGTAAGTTTTAGCTCTTTTTGGAATTTCAATGGCTTCACCCCGAGCTCATTTTTCAATATTTGCCGAATGGAGTACTGCGACATGCGTGGCACTGCGACGCGGTTTTCGATCAAGTCGCCTCTTTACTTTTCGAACCATTTCTGCTGACATTGCTGTTTTTTTTTTCGTCCACTTCCTTGACGTCGGTCTACGCTTCCAGTATCACGGTAAGGAGCGATGGTACGAGACACAAAAAATTTTTTCACATTTAAATGCTGGAGAGTGCCCTAACGATAGCCATTTGTGTTTTTCCAGCCAAATATAAAAAATCACACTATCACACTTGAATTCCATCACGAATAATTTTTCATTTCTGGAAAATTCTCACCAAAGTGCTCTTGTACGCTTGTAAACAATTTAATGAGCTGTTACTGGAATAATTTTAACAGCTGTCGGACGAGTGGCCTAGAAATGACAGCAGTCTGAAGTTGCTTGCATTTTTTTCATTTCACCCTGTATTTTGCTCAGGAGCGCGGTTCGCTTGAATTCGAGTGAGTTTCACACTTTGAACAATTTCGAGCGAGTTTTCGGAGCCCCGGGGAAAAATCATTAAAATGCCAAATATCGTTAGGGACTGTTATATGAAGGCTTCAAAAAAATCAATTACGAACTTTAAATATAATATTTAAAATAATCCGATAGAAGTGTTTCATAATTCGTCACAATACCGAATATCGGGAAGTATCGTTATATGGGGGCTACACCATAATGTGAAACATCATGGAACAGTTTTTGTAAGATTGTTTTCCACCTACCCTTTTCCATGATGACTAAAACGTAAAAAAATATCTTCGGTCGCACATCACGGATATACGGGACCTATATGACTCATTGTAAATGGACCTAAAACACATTTTATTAGTATTTCATTATCCTACTTCATAGGTTCCGGAAAATAGAGAGATTTCCTTAGACAGACGACATACGGATAGACGGTCGGACATGGCTGAATCGCCTAAAATTCTTATATTGAGGTGTTACAAACGGAATGACACACCTAATATAACATCTGTTGGTGGAGAGTATATATGTATGAAAATCAATATGATGAGTTGATGATAATCCGCTCAAAATTCTACATTGCCTGTTTATATTACAATATATGTTCGGTAATTTGTACATAAGAATGTGTTCCAGGACTTGGTTCTTCTGTTTGTAATTTCATTCTCCTCCTAACTACTGTGCAATTCTCTAGAATTTCCCAAAAATCTACGCGTTATTGCAAAACAACCCTTTCTCCCAGGACTACAGGACGAACTATTCATCCATAGCGTTTAATAATTTTTAATCACGTGTCTTCGTGTGTTTTTTTTATTCCTTCGTCCTTGTCATCTGACATTATGTGGAAAATACAAAAGGCCGCGACAACCACGATAATGTTAAGGATATTTTTCATTTTATTACAGGACGAGAGGCAGAGAGAGAGGGAGAGACAAAACAAATAACGTGGTATAGAGATAGTTACCGCCAGTTACTGCCTCCACTCACTCAACCCTCTCCTCGTATCCTTTGGCTGCCGTTAATGTTGTTTAATTAATTATGTAAACATAGCGCTTTGGACAGGGCAACAACAAAAAAGGGGTTTTATGCCATCATTTGTCTGTTCTAAACCTAAACGCAAGCAAGAAACTAACGGCAGGCTGGCTTTTAGAGCGAGCGTTAAAGCGTTTATGGAAATTAATTTGCAACTTGGGTGGAGGTACGAACGCACGCCTTTGATGGGCTATGTGTGAGGGTCGCTTCTGTTACCGACGAATATTTGCTGACATTCAATAAATGTGGATAAATGAAGAGATTAACATTTCTCGTGCCCATGATAATGACAATATCTGTGTGGAGTGCATGTGTGTGTGTGATAGCGAGTGTTGCTTTCTATGGGCCATGTGAAATTCGAAATTGTTTCAAAATGAGCCATAAACCCTTTATAATATTCAAATATGCATTTCCTTATTGTCATTTTAAGCATATCTAATGGGTTTTGGGTGGGTTCCGCAGTTAATGGTTTTAAATAAATATTGGTTTTTAAAAACGTACATGAAATTATAATCCTTTTTGCTTGAGTCCGTGCTAATTCAAAATGCAAATATAATCAATATTGTTTGATAATACGGAATCTAGGAATTAAAGATTTTATTTGCGGATGAACGGCATATCTACATAAATCATTATCAACCCTAAAAATCAGAGCCCAAAACGAGGATTTTTTTTAATAATTTTTTCCAAACACCAACAGAGCCAGAAACGTGGATTTTTTAAAGAATATTTTTTCAAACACCAACAGAGCCAGAAACGTGGATTTTTTAAAGAATATTTTTTAAGGACCAACAGAGCCACAGATGTGGATTTTTTAAAGAATATTTTTTCAAACACCAACAGAGCCAGAAACGTGGATTTTTTAAAGAATATTTTTCAAAGACCACCACAGCCAGAAACGTGGATTTTTTAAAGACCACCACAGCCAGAAACGTGGATTTTTTAAAGACCACCACAGCCAGAAACGTGGATTTTTTAAAGAATATTTTTCAAAGACCACCACAGCCAGAAACGTGGATTTTTTAAAGACCACCACAGCCAGAAACGTGGATTTTTTAAAGAATATTTTTCAAAGACCACCACAGCCAGAAACGTGGATTTTTTAAAGACCACCACAGCCAGAAACGTGGATTTTTTAAAGAATATTTTTCAAAGACCACCACAGCCAGAAACGTGGATTTTTTAAAGAAAATTTTTTCAAACACCAACAGAGCCAGAAACGTGGATTTTTTAAAGAATATTTTTTCAAACACCAACAGAGCCAGAAACGTGGATTTTTTAAAGAATATTTTTTCAAACACCAACAGAGCCAGAAACGTGGATTTTTTAAAGAATATTTTTTCAAACACCAACAGAGCCAGAAACGTGGATTTTTTAAAGAATATTTTTTCAAACACCAACAGAGCCAGAAACGTGGATTTTTTAAAGAATATTTTTTCAAACACCAACAGAGCCAGAAACGTGGATTTTTAAAGAATATTTTTTCAAACACCAACAGAGCCAGAAACGTGGATTTTTAAAGAATATTTTTTCAAACACCAACAGAGCCAGAAACGTGGATTTTTTAAAGAATATTTTTTCAAACACCAACAGAGCCAGAAACGTGGATTTTTTAAAGAATATTTTTTCAAACACCAACAGAGCCAGAAACGTGGATTTTTTAAAGAATATTTTTTCAAACACCAACAGAGCCAGAAACGTGGATTTTTTAAAGAATATTTTTTCAAACACCAACAGAGCCAGAAACGTGGATTTTTTAAAGAATATTTTTTCAAACACCAACAGAGCCAGAAACGTGGATTTTTTAAAGAATATTTTTTCAAACACCAACAGAGCCAGAAACGTGGATTTTTTAAAGAATATTTTTTCAAACACCAACAGAGCCAGAAACGTGGATTTTTTAAAGAATATTTTTTCAAACACCAACAGAGCCAGAAACGTGGATTTTTTAAAGAATATTTTTTCAAACACCAACAGAGCCAGAAACGTGGATTTTTTAAAGAATATTTTTTCAAACACCAACAGAGCCAGAAACGTGGATTTTTTAAAGAATATTTTTTCAAACACCAACAGAGCCAGAAACGTGGATTTTTTAAAGAATATTTTTTCAAACACCAACAGAGCCAGAAACGTGGATTTTTTAAAGAATATTTTTTCAAACACCAACAGAGCCAGAAACGTGGATTTTTTAAAGAATATTTTTCAAGGACCAACAGAGCCAGAAACGTGGATTTTTTAAACAATATTTTTTCAAACACCAACAGAGCCAGAAGCGTGGATTTTTTAAAGAATATTTTTTCAAACACCAACAGAGCCAGAAACGTGGATTTTTTAAAGAATATTTTTTCAAACACCAACAGAGCCAGAAACGTGGATTTTTTAAAGAATATTTTTTCAAACACCAACAGAGCCAGAAACGTGGATTTTTTAAAGAATATTTTTTCAAACACCAACAGAGCCAGAAACGTGGATTTTTAAAGAATATCTTTTCAAACACCAACAGAGCCAGAAACGTGGATTTTTTAAAGAATATTTTTTCAAACACCAACAGAGCCAGAAGCGTGGATTTTTTAAAGAATATTTTTTCAAACACCAACAGAGCCAGAAACGTGGATTTTTTAAAGAATATCTTTTCAAACACCAACAGAGCCAGAAACGTGGATTTTTTAAAGAATATTTTTTCAAACACCAACAGAGCCAGAAACGTGGATTTTTTAAAGAATATTTTTTCAAACACCAACAGAGCCAGAAACGTGGATTTTTTAAAGAATATTTTTCAAGGACTATCAGAGCCATAAACGTGGATCTATTAAAGAATATATTTCAAGGACTATCAGAGCCAGAAACGTGGATTTTTTAAAGAATATTTTTCAAGGACTATCAGAGCCATAAACGTGGATCTATTAAAGAATATATTTCAAGGACTATCAGAACCACAAACGTGGATCCCTTTAAGAATATTTTTCAAGGACTATCAGAGCCCCAAACGTGGATCTCTTAAAGAATATTTTTCAAGGACTATCAGAGCCATAAACGTGGATCTATTAAAGAATATATTTCAAGGACTATCAGAACCACAAACGTGGATCCCTTTAAGAATATTTTTCAAGGACTATCAGAGCCCCAAACGTGGATCTCTTAAAGAATATTTTGCAAGGACTATGGATCCACAAACGTGGATCTTTTTAAGAATATTTTTCAACGACTATCTATTTTTTCATGGACTATAAGAAACGTAGATTTGTATAACATCACCCCTCAAACACTTATTTTTTCAAATTATTGGAATATTACTTTTTGGAGAAATTTATGACCGAACCCGAAATTCATTAAATAACAGGATATTAACAAAACATTAAAATCAACAACAAATTAATTGATTTGCTTCCTCTTCATGTGTCTTTCATAGCCAAAAATGAAAAAAAGACAAAACAAATTGTGACAATCCTTAAAATTCCAATTCATGACACAATCCATCTAAATTGAAATGAAAAAAGGGGGCGATGCCAAAAATGACCAGCGGCTATTAAAATGAAAACGAATGCGAAAGGACGCACATGTGTTATTCATCAAAATACATGGGTACAACAAATAGAGGACCTTCGAAGCGATGCCATTCAAATATTGGGTACAAAAAGCTTAAAGCTACTACATAAAAACTCAATTAGATTTGTTACACGCCCAATTATCAGGCGGGCAAAGACACACACATTGACAGTCCACCAAAATTCGGTTTTATCAAAATTCGCCTGATCTCCAAATGTTGCCCCAAAGATATCCTCAATATTCGCATAGCTATATAAAATGTTAAGGACATCATGTTTTTGTCTAATTGATTGCCCGAATATCCTTGTTTCCTGTTGGATAATGAATTTCTATAAAAATTAATACAACAACAAGAAAATATTGTTTACAACAATACATTGGCAAGGTAACGGTAGTGTGGGTGTGTGTATTTTAGAGAATTGATGGAGAGCGAGAAAACTTGGCCATAACTACGTTGTACAGGTTGCCAACAAAATTTGTTGGCCACACAAACACCCTCGTAATTTTGGCCAACAAATATTGGCTTGTTAGCTAAGGTTATTTATCACCAAGGAGAACCGTTGCAACTTGTCTTGTCCAATCGTAAATTAGAAAATGCGGATAATGGGAAAGAAGATAAAAATAAATGACTTTACAATAAATAAGTTCACAGTACTGAAGCCAAAGGAAGGAGATTATATTGCATAATTTACAAGCATTGCCATGGGTGATAAACCCAATTTTGCTTCGAATTTCAATAGCAAATCAGCGACCTCAAGAAGGTCTTCTGTCTGTAGAAGAACTGTATTCTGACTTTAGAAGACCTGTAGGAGGTCTTCTGTCTATAGACGACCTGTAGCAGGTCTTCTGATAATAAAAGACCTGCAGAAGGACTTATGTCTTTAGAAGACCTGAAAAAGGTCTTCTATCTATAGAAGATCTGGAGAAGGTCTTCTATCTATAGAAGATCAGGAGAAGGTCTTCTAACTATAGAAGACCTAGAGAAGGTCTTCCATCCATAGAAGACCTGGAGAAGGTCTTCCATCTATAAAAGACCAGGAGGAGGTCTTATATATAGAAGACCTGGAGAAGGTCCTCCATCTATAGAAGACCTGGAGAAGGTCTTCTATCTATTGAAGACCAGGAGAAGGTCTTCTATCTATAGAAGACCTGGAGAAGTTCTTCTATCTATAGAAGACCAGGAGAAGGTCTTCTATCTATAGCAGACCTGGAGAAGGGCTTTTATCTATAGAAGACCTGGAGAAGGTCTTCTATCTATAGAAGACCTGGAGAAGGTCTTCTATCTATAAAAAACAGGAGAAGGTACTCTAGGTCTTCTACTTATAGAAGACCTAAAGAAGGTCTTCTATCTTTAGGAGATCAGGAGAATAAGGTATTCTGTCTATAGAAGACCTGAATAAGGTCTTCTGTCTATAAAAGACGGGCCTTCTATATATAGAAGACCGGTCTTCTATCTATAGAAGACCAGGAGAAGGTTCTCTATCTATAGAAGACCTGGAAAGGGTCTTTTATCTATAGAAAACCAGGAGAAGGTCCTCTAGGTCTTCTACCTATAGAAGACCTAAAGAAGGTCTTCTGTCTATAGAAGACCTGAATAAGGTCTTCTGTCTATAGAAGACGGGTCTTCTATTTATAGAAGACCTGAAGAAAGGCTTCTGTCTGTTCATAGAAGAAAGGTCTTTTATACATATAAGACATGTCTTCTATTCATAGAAGACAGGTCTTCTTTTTATAGAAGACAGGTCTTCCATCTATAGAAGACAGCTCTTCCATCTATAGAAGACAGGTCTTCTATCTATAGAAGACAGGTCTTCTATTTGTAGAAGACAGGTCTTCTATCTGTAGAAGACAGGTCTTCTATCTGTAGAAGACAGGTCTTCTATCTGTAGAAGACAGGTCTTCTATCTGTAGAAGACAGGTCTTCTATCTGTAGAAGACAGATCTTCTATCTATAGAAGATCTGCAGAAGACCTGCAGAATGTCTTCTGTTTATAAAAGACAGAAGTACTTGGAACAGCTGCTGCTGCAAAACTTATTAATTGTTGATGAAATCACCCCATCTGTGAATTCCGATATTGACCTCTCACTTGAGCGGATTAAAGTGGATTTAAATTAATTTTTAAATATAATTCAAAAACAGCAACACTACTTTAAGTCATATCTTCATGCTGGATCTGTTTTCGAACAACTGGCAGCATCACTTAATCCTTTAGATTGTCTGCCGAATTTGTTTACATTTTCAATGACCCATAGCGGAAGACAAACACTGGCGTTAATTGTTGCCTCACTAACTCCTTCGTCTTAGAAACGCCGAAATTAACACATCCAAACATTAATAACTTATAAAACAATAAAACAACTTGGGAACATTTGTTGCATGCCTCCTCTCTCTCCCCCTCTTGACTTAAGTATTGGGGGATTAAATTAGTTGGCGACTCGTGACTTGTTTTAAGTGGAATGGAACATTCTGTTCTAAATATGTTTATTTCCCACTCAATGAACGGACCTCCTCCCCTCCGTAACCCACGTTGAATGATTTGTCTGCTGTGTGTTTCGGTGTTTGATGTTCCAATAAGAAAGACATCTCCAAAAAGGATGGCGGGTGGTAGGATTAAAAACATTGACACCAACAATGACATCGGTCCCATCACTATCATTGCCCCAGTAACAATGACATCCTAACACCAGCGCCCTCCCCACCCCCTCTTGCTATACCAACGTCAAGTGTTGATGTGGAATGACAAAAGTGTGGCACCCGCCACCTTTAAGGAATGCCTCCATGGCAATGACGACAATCGCAGAAGTGTGTCACATTTGACGCTTCAATGGTGTACAACAAATGTATGTTGTCTCTTCCTACAACCCCCTCTTCCCCTCATGCGTGTAAAGTGTATGTCGACAATTAGTTGAAGGAGTTCTCTTTTGGGGAAGGGGTGGCAATGTGAAACTGTTACCTTAACTCCTAAGTTTCCTAAGAGTTTGGAAATATTTTTTTTTTTTTTTTTGGAAAAATTTTGTATACATTTTGGGGTGATAGGATTTTTGCCCGGCGGAAAAGAGATGAATATACCATACATTTTAAATAACATAAAAGTGGCGTTCAATATTGGTCGTTTTTTTGTCTTCTATGAACAGATAAGAGACCTTCTTGAGATCTACCAAAGCATGATCGATATTTAATGATTCTGGAAAGATTTCATGATAAAATGTTTCTTACGATTTTCTACATCGTAGATATTCGCATTATTAAAATTTATATTCAGGTATGCAGCTGTAGGTTTTTCCAGGCATAATATGTATTAATTTGAAACAGTTGAAGATATTTCCTTTTTTTACTAAAAATCGGTCCTTCGAAATTATAATGGGGGTCCTTGCTCTTTACCTTTTCGTAAAAAGGAGCTAATAAAAAATATGTAAGCTGTCTTTGATTTTAAAATTATTGAATTGAGTAAAAATTATATAAATCATATATAATCTTAAATATACATCATAAAATCTTCTACATTTAATCAGCCGATCGAGTAATAAGGAGGGCTGTCACGCGCTAAGAAGGAACAATGGGGAAGCGTGGAATGAAGGTGGTTAGCACTTGTCACCAACAAGTGTTCCCCTCTTCAATACTCAGAGTCAGTCCACTTCTGTAAAATACGATTGCCTGGAATCCCTATGAGAACTGAATTATATTTAAATCTGATCATACTAAATCAATCTGAAAATCGCTTGAGTGTACATGGGGCAAAGGAGAATCCCTGATTGTGACTAGTTCTAACCGACGTAGTCAAAAATGCGTTTCGAACCCAACAAACCCAACAAAAAATCAAGTTTTCAAGCAAAATTCGATAAAATGTACAATTTCTATGGAGCTAAAACAGAAGGCACCGGGGTTCAAAATCTTCAGTAGTATTTCATGTTTTTATACCCTACACCAAAAGGTGGTCAGGGTATTATGTCTTTGTGCATTTGTTTGTAACAGGCAAAAGGAAACGAGATAGACCCATAGTTCCTTTTGATGATCTGCATAGAATCACATTCTGAGTCGATTTATGCATGTCCGTCTGTCCGTCCAAGTATTTTTATAAACAAAGTACAGTTAGCAATTATTGCCCTATCCAATGAAATTTTGCACAAATCATTTGTTTGGCCCAAGGACGAACCCTATTGAAATTGGAGATAATCGGTCAAAATTTAGATATAGCTCCCATATATATCTTCGTCTGATTTGCCTTTTAAGATATAGCTATAGCTCCCATATATATTGTTCTTCCGATATTTTATTTTTGTCCTTCGCAGCCGTAATATGTACTCTGTTACAACAATATTTGGGGAAATATATCAAATACAGCCCAGAAATATATGTGCCAAATTTTATCGAGATGGGTTCAGATTTGGATATAGCTCCCATATATAACTTCGTCCGATTTACCTTATATTGTGCACCAAACGTCTAATATTTGTCCAAATGGGATGGAATTTGGCACCTAGGACCGAATTTAGACTAGAAACTAGTATGTTAAATTTCGTGAAGATCGGTTCAGATATAGCTATAGCTCCCATATATACTGTTCATGTTACCCACAGCCATAATATACACTCCGTAACAACGATATTCAGGGAAATATATCAAATACAGCTCAGAAATATCTTTGCCAATTTTTATCGAGATCGGTTCCGATCCCATATATATTTTTATCCGATTTCAAATTAATTGTGCACTAAATGGTCAATACAAGTCCGAATTTGAAAGATACAAATTTTTCGGCATATTTAGTCCTTTGAACTTTAAATAATAATTATAATCGTAGGGAGCTCTACTAAATAAGCAAAGTGTTGTAGGGTATCATAAAGTGGGCCCGCCCGACTTTAAGACTTTCTTTACTGTTTATTTTTATTTTTTTTTTTTTTTTTGGAAAATGTCATAAAAAAAGCATTCTGCATCAGTTTTCATCGTGAAGTTAAAAAGCAGCTAAATTCAACCTGGCCCAGTTTTTATTATCCTCCACCATTTTGAAGGAAGTTCAAAATTTGAAAACAAAAAAAAAATCAGTAGAAAAATACCTTTAAAATGAAACCCTTTATATGGGGGCTATACGAAAACGTGTTCCCTCAAAAGAATTTTTTGTGATAGGCTGCAGTAAGGATATCAAACTTTAAATACGAAATTTGAAACAATGCCTTTGAGTAATGCCGCTAAAATCCAAAATACATAATATGGGAATGTATCATAATATGGAGGCCATATGAAGATGTAGACCTGCATAGGTAATGTTCTGTCATAGGCTGTCATACCCATTGCGAACTTCAAATATAACGGCGGTACCGTTATATGGGGGCTATACGAAGACGTGGACCTGCACAGACAATTTTTTGTCATAAGCTGCAGTATTCATTCCGAACTTCAAATACTAAATTTGAAATAGTTGAAATAGTAAAAATTGTCGCTAAAATCATCAAAATACCGAATATCGGGAGGTACCGTTATATGGGGGCTATACGAAAACGTGGACCTGCACAGACAATTTTTAGTCACAAGCTGCAGTGTTCATTGCGAACTTCAAATACTAAATTTGAAACAATTCCGGTAAATAATTTTACTAAAAGCATCAAAATACCGAATATCGGGGGGTACCGTTATATGGGGGCTATACGAAGACGTGGACCTGCACAGACAATTTTCTGTCTTAGGCTGTAGTATCCATTACGAACTTCAAATACTAAATTTGAAACAATTCCGGTAAATAATTTCGCTAAAATCATCAATATACCGAATATCAGGAGGTACCTTATATTTAATGTCTTAGGCTGTAGTTTCCATTACGAACTTCAAATACTAAATTTGAAATAGTTGCGGCAAATATTGTCGCTAAAATCATCAATATACCGAATATCAGGAGGTACCGTTATATGGGGGCTATACGAAGACGTGGACCTACATGGCCCATTTTCAATACCAAAAGCCCTGTAGACAAAATACACATTGCAGAAAGTTTTTATCAATTTACTTCATTTCGTTCGGAAGCTAGAGTGATTTCCTCAGACGGATAGACGGGCATTGTTAAATCGACATAAAATTTTATGCTTCTAGGTCCCCAACATACCTTTTGTAGATCTTTAAAAAGTCTTCTATAAAAAGTAAACAGTTTTAAGATTGGCTATAGGGAGGCATTTATAAAAAAAAATTAAAAAGAGAGTCCCTTCTAAAGTTCTCCTATAGGGATTTTCCGTTCGAATGGTGGAATCCAGTTTGGGTTACCCTTTTTCAATGAATTGTATGCGTGTTTATTTGAGTTTTCTCATACCATGGAAATGAGTGGTTGAATGGGGGGGTGTGGAATTGTAAAGTGAAACATTTTTCATAAATGTCATATTCGTCCGCACACAAACATAACCCGGTGTTGCATTGTCTCCCCCACCCTGATAAAACTTCAATATGTTTTGAAGTTGTATCACAACGCTCGTGTCACTTTCTTATTATGTCAGACATATACATATAGTTTTGATTATGTTGCAGCACGCACTGTTTGAGTTGTTGTTGCTTCTTTATCCCGCTTGGAGCGTGAATTTGTTTATTTTTGGGTTTGTTGTTTTGTTGGTGTTATTAAATAAATATACAAAGATCAGGACAATTTTACATTAATTTCTGAGTGCAAGTCTTTTCGCCTTGTAGAAGAAGAAATGGAGCGGGTTAAAGTGTTACAACATTGTTTCAAGTGTTTGGTAGTTGTTGTCGTGTGAATTAGTTACAGTATATTAGTCTGAAATTTAAGGAAAACTATTCGGTTTTACATTTTTTCTAACACGACAAAAGGAATATTTCCAATTTTGAAAAAAATCTCTTACAAGTTTCAATATAAACGGCGTCTTAAAGGGGAGTTATGAAATATCATATTTTATGGTCCATAAAAAGCAATTGTCTGTTCATAGCAAAAGGATAGACAGGGGAAAAGTAATTTTCAGACACCAAAAACCCCTTAGAGGTAAACTCTTTTTAATCGGAAAAAATAAATATTAAAAATCTCTAAATAATGTTCAATTAAAATAAGTAACGAATTATTCTTGGTTTTTTTTTGGAACCATAGATATTGTAGTAAAAATATAATCTTAATTTAAATTTAATTCAAAATTAAAATTTAATGTAAATTTAATTTAGGTGGGAGCCTGTACAACCTTGCTTCAGAACTGTATTTTAATAATTTTTAAATTTTTAAATTTGGTTTTTTTCTATTTAATATCTGCTAGATACCTAATTTTATGAAATAAATTTAAAACAAGTTAGAAAATATCAGGTGGCTTTGCCGAGAGATGTATACACTCAGCCAATGTTCGATTATTTAAATATTGTATAGAAAAATTGTAAAGAATCGCCGATTTGTATCGGAGATTATGACAGATAAAAGTATTGAAAATTGTGATCGTTTGTATTAGAAGGGGTTCGCAGATATATATCATCTTCACAACAGACTTTGTGGTAGCAAAAATGTTTGTGTGTGTGAAATTTGAAAAAAGTTGAATGCTCTCTTTGTGTGTTTTGTTTTTCAAAATCTTGGACCCTATGTGGGGGATGTACCCGAAGAAATGGTCCGATTATTTCATATCTATAACAGATCTTGCGTAGATGGAAATATTGAGATTTACTAAGCCTGAATGAAATCAAATGTTGATTTCGAGTTTTATGAGCTTCGTGGATATTCAAAATTTTGAAACTTTGTAGGCAAGGTGCCAGAAGGACCGATATATCCCATATTCACAGCAGACCTTGTGTTAGTAGAAATAATGGGATGTGTGCAATATGAAGAGAACCGGATGCTTATTTCGGATTTTATAATCGTTTTGGTTACTGAAAACTTTGACCCTTTGTGGGGGAAGTACCAGAAGGAATAGTCCGATCTCTAGCATCTTTATAAGAGATCTTGAGTTGATGGAAATATTGGCATGAACCAAGTCTGAATGAAATCCAATGTTAATTTCGCGTTTTATGAGCTTCGTGGATATTCCCAATTTTGAACCTTTGTGGAGGAGGTACCAGAAGGAGTGGACCGATATATTCCATCTTTACAGCAGCTCTTGTGTTAGTAGAAATAATGGGATGTATGAAATATGAAGAGATCTGCAAGCTTATTTCGGATTTTAAAATCGCTTTGGTTATTCGACCCTTTGTGGTACCAGAAAAGGATGGTCCAGTAGCAACTACAAAACCATGGTTTGTTTGGGGTTTTGGTTCCTAAATATTTTGCTATCATCTCTTAAAACAATAGGTTTCTATTCTGAGCCTAACCCCATGTAATATTTCGTGAGGATCGGTACCAGAAGGAATAGTCCGATCTCTACCATCTTTATAAGAGATCTTGTGTTGATGAAAATATTCAGATGTGCCATGTCTAAATGGGATCGAATGTTAATTTCGGGTTTTATGAGCTCAATGGATATTAAAAATTTCGACCTTTTTTGGGGGAGGTTCTAAAAGGAGTGTACTTATATATTCCATCTTAACATCAGATTTTGGGTTTTGCGATGTGTGCAATTTGAAGACAATCGGACTCTTGCATCGCATTTTATAAGAGTTGTAATTATTCAAAATTTTGACGCTTTGTGGGGGAGGTACTTGATGGAGTTGGCCGGTATTGTCCATTTTCGCACCTAATGTAGCACTGATGCAAATATTAGGATTTGCAAAGTTGGAGAATTATTGATTCTCTTTCTGTGCAGAAAATATTTTTTTCTTCCAAATTTCGAGCTTTTCTGGACGAGGTACAAGAAGTAGTGGACCGATGTATTCCATCTTAACACCAGAAAACAATCCGACTCTTACATCACATTTTATAAGAGTTGTAATTATTCAAAATTTTGACCTTTATGGGGGAGGTACTTGATAGAGTGGACCGATATTGTCTATTTTCGCACCTAACCTAGCGCTGATGGAAATATAGGATTTTCAAAGTTGGAGCAACATCGGATTATCCTTTCCTTTTCTGTGCAGTAAAATATGTTATAGAAAATTTCGACCTTTTGTGGGATAGGTACCAGAAGGAGTGGGTCTATATATTCAACCTCACACCAGACCTTAAGTTAATAGAAAATATTTTTATGTGTGTGATTTGAAGATATTCGGACTCCTACATCGCATTTTATTAGAGTTATAATTATTCAAAATGTTGACCCTTTGTGGGGGAGGTACATGATGGAGTGGCAATTGACAATTTTGCCACCTGACCTAGTTTGATTATCCTTTTTTTTTTTTTTTTTGAAAATTTCGACCTTTTGTGTTGGGGGTACTCCGAACTCAATCTAAGTTTGATAATAACGGACGGACACCTCCAGATCGACTACAAATGTCCTGATACGGATATGGCCCAAGGAGACCTAGTGTCTAAAACCTTTATTTCGATTAGGCACGTTTTGGCCGAATCAAATGATATGAACCCTATCTAGGCCATATGGTTAAGGATATAAAAACCCCCTAAGCTCATGCATCTAATTATTCTCGAGATTTGGGATTAGAAATATTGTTGCATAAATTTAGTTTTGAAAAGCCTTATTTCCGACCTTATTTGCCTCAGACCAACTTAAATGGTGAACGACTCTTTTTTTTCAATTTATAAAATAGGCATTTTCTTTTCAATCTCTTTGATTTTATAAAATAAACTTAAAAAAATCACATCAATTCTCGAAGATTAGTTTATCGAAACCCCAAGTTTTGAAATCAAAATTCACTCACCTGCAAATTGATCGACCACAATTGAATCAAAATCCAAAGTAGGTGTCAAACCTCAACAATAAAATGCAAACGCATTTAGCAGCAGCAATCTGCAGGCGACTGCTGCTACTCAAATCAAATCCTGTAATTGAATATTGGATTTGAAGTGAAATGAAATGACAGTGGAAGTGTCGGCTCGACAATGGTCATAGATGTAATAAAAAATAACAACAACTGTACCAACAACAAACTGTCACACACATATGGTCACATAGAATGCAAGAAATAAAAATGCAATAACAAAAGGAAAAACAAAGAAATTTCCATTGGTCTAGGATAAAAATCGCAATACAAGAGAGAAGTGATAAAAAAATGAGAAGAAGAAGAAAAAGTTGGCAGCCCTTGTCAATTGCATTGGCAAAAGAAAGAAAAACGCAAACAAAAAAGGCAAACGAAATCAGTTAACAAGAGTTGCGGCCAAACCAAAAGAAAAGAAAAGAAAGCAAAAGCTTTTTCCTTTGTAAAACATCGCAAGCAACAGCAAAAAATTCAGAACCATCAAATGCCAATGATAGAAATACAAACAACCGGCAACAACTCAGAATTAACAAAGAAATTGCAATACACGCAAAAAACTGGCCTGCAAATAACAGCCAACACAAACAAAATGTGACGTGACGTGGTCCAGGACAAAAGCTAAACTGCAAAGGACTACAAAAGCAAGAAAACAAGTGAATACCAATTCGATTTGGTCTTCCTTCCAATAGGAATGCATAATTTACATGTGTATGGGTGTAGGAAGGACAGGAAAACTACGAGGATGGGTTGGAGAAGAATATTTTTCAAGGACCAAGAGAGCCAGAAACGTGGATATTTTTCAAGGACCACCACCGCCAGAAACGTGGTTTTTTTAAAGAATATTTTTCAAGGACCAACAGAGCCAGGAACGTGGATTTTTTAAAGAGTATTTTTCAATGACCAACAGAGCCAGAAACGTGGATTTTTTAAACAATATTTTTCAAGGACCAACAGAGCCAGAAACGTGGATTTTTTAAACAATATTTTACAAGGACCAACAGAACCAGAAACGTGGATTTTTTAAAGAATATTTTTTAAGGACCGACAGATCCAGAAACGTGGATTTTTTAAAGAATATTTTTTAAGGACCAACAGAGCCAGAAACGTGGATTTTTTAAAGAGTATTTTTCATTGACCCACATACCCAGAAACGTGGATTTTTTGAACAATATTTTTCATTG